>NC_079429.1:5725775-5815775 GCF_026213295.1 Gadus chalcogrammus
GAAAAGCAACTCAATATATAAAACACAATCCATACGTCCCTCCCCCCTCCTCCCCCGGTGCCCCCCCTCCTTCCCCGGTGCCTCCCTTCCTAAAAAAATGTACAGGCGACGCGTGTGTTCACCAACCCACGCAGGCGTTCGCCCCGTTCCATCAACAAGCTGTGAACATCCCGTAAAGAAGCACTTGAAGGGCTTGGACCCCCTGGTGCGTTCTCTTCAAAAAGAACCTCCTACACCCCCCCACACACCCCCCCACCCTACCTCCACCGTCTGTCAATCTCCTACCTGCAGAGACTCACTCTTCTCATCTCCCAGCTGCCAGGTCGACCTTACTCTTTAATGTATACTGTGTGTGTGTGTGTGTGTGTGTGTGTGTGTGTGTGTGTGTGTGTGTGTGTGTGTGTGTGTGTGTGTGTGTGTGTGTGCAGCGAGGGGCCAATGCGGGAAAGCAGTCGGAGGATGAAGGTGAAGACTATGGACGTGCGTTGTGGGATCCCTGGGTGGACTTGCGTCGCCACGGGGGTGTGAGAGACAAGCTTAAACATGCAGGTGTTCCGCAGCGGGTCAAACGCAGTGCGACCTCCGTCTCCCCACCGAGCCTCGGACCCAGTTATCAACCTGATGGAGGAGACGCCCGCGGACGCACACACACACACACACACACACACACACACACACACACACACACACACACACACACACACACACGCCAGCGGAGCTGACAAACCCCTTCCTGGATTTATGTGGCGCGGTTGGCACGCCAACGGCCCATCGCACTACTAAAAAACGGGGGAGAAAACACATAAAGTGACGGTGTGGTGTACAACGGATGGCAGGGAGGGGGACGGAGGGGTGAACAACAGCAACAACACACAATCTACAGGAGTGATGCTTGCTCCGTTCCTGAAGAAGAAACACACACTCCATTCCCAGAACGAAGCTCGGCAATAAGTCTCAGGTTCATAAAGTTGTCATCGGTTTGACCCCCTTTTTTGGGGGGTTCCCTGAGGGTAAAAGAGAGGAGCCACAGTAGGGAAGGAGAGTAAAGGAGAGGAGTGTAAAGGAAAGGAGAGTAAAGGAGATGAGTGGAAAGGAAGGGAGTGTAAAGGGAAGGAGTGTAAAGGGAAGGAGTGTAAAGGGAAGGAGTGTAAAGGGAAGGAGTGTAAAGGGAAGGAGTGTAAAGTAAAGGAGTGTAAAGGAGAGGGCCAAGGTAGATAAGGGGTGAAAAGGAAAGGAGTGTTAAGGAGAGGAGCCACGTAAGGGAAGGAGAGTAAAGGAGAGGAGAGTAAAGGGAAGGGGGAAGGTAGGGAAGGACAGTAAAGGAAAGGAGAGGAGAGTAAAGGAGAGGAGCCAAGGGAGGGGAAGGAGAGTAAAGGAAAGGAGAGTAAAGAAGAGAAGTTTAAAGGAAAGGAGTGTAAAGGAAAGGGCTGTACAGGAGAAGAGCCAAGATAGGGAAGGAGAGTAGAATAGAGGACTTAGAAGAAAAGGAGGGTAAAGGAGAGGAGCCACGGTATGGAAGGAGAGGAAAGGATAGGAGTGTTAAGGAAAGGAGACGCGTTAGGGAAGTAGAGTACAGGAGAGGGAGCTGTGAGGGACAGAGAAACGGAAGAGAAATGACTCGTCAGCGTTATCTTTTTGTGTTTCTACAGCTTCGATTTTTTTCCCCCTCTCCCGCGAAGGTCACCGTGAGACGCGCGGTCCTGCCACTCATATTTATTCCCCTCTTGTTTCCCCCTCACGCTTCACCCTGAGTCCTCAGCACACGCAGACGACGAGCCGCGACGCTCCTGCACCGCCGGTACCATAGACCCCGCTAATTAGTATTTCATCGTTAAAGTTGAATTCATTGGGTACTGTGTGCCTGGAGTCCGGAAGCTATATGTTGTGCGTCTCGTTGTTCACAAGGTGTATTAAGCGCATCTTAGCAATGGCTTAAGCAATTATAATACGCGGAAACAAGCTCTTGTGGACGACAAGACAAACATTCTTTTTTACTTTGGCATGTGGAACCATTGCAATTGGCCGTAACAAAACAACAAATCAACACAAAATACTACTGTGGTCATTCGTTAGTAGTGAAATCGTATCACGGCCCATTAACTACAGAACATTTTTTTTATGTACATAGCACATACACAAACACACACCCACACACACACACACACCCACGCAAACGGGCGTTCTATACAATGAAGCCAATTAGAGATGCAAGGCGTCGACTTCCAGGAGTCGCTTTCCCGCTCATTCTCCATTTGCAATTTAATTGTTATTTTCTCCCCCAGCTTCTCTGTGTTTTCTGCCTCAATTAGCTCGACGATTGGAAGCACAACTAAGGGAGGACTCTGTCTGAGAGGGGGGGCTCATGTAAAATGGATGCCAGAGAAGGCGGCACGGCACAGCGATGGCATCTGTTTTCGTCAAAACTCGTTTCAATCGTCCCACTGAGTGGAACAATTAGGAGGGCCGGGGAGGGAGGTGGGGGGGGGGGGGGAGGGAGGCAGGGGGGGAGAGCGGGGGAGGGAGGGAGGCTCATAGGGAGACGCTTTCCCTCCCGCTTTCTTCCCTCTAAATGTCGGTTCCTTGTAGTCCCCGTCCATTATACACAAATTTATATATATATATATTTATATCCTTCCCTCTTAGTATTTGTTAGTTGTAAGCCCGGTTCGTTATATATATATCGTTATCGTCCACAATACTGGCGCTTAGACGACAGAGGGTACCACAATGAGTTGGGAATGATGTTAAAAAGCCACGTTTGATCTAGCATCAGAGTTTTCTAATGCCTATTTCCAACCACCATGCCTGAAGCCTTAATAAAATCTAAATAAATGCATACCAATAAACGTTAATAACAAATACAGAACCCCGCACCGCCAATTGTGTTATCAGCAAAATGTAACTCTGGATAATTTTCAGAACGTTCTTAAGCAAAGTTTAAATATGCAATATTCAAAGTTTGGGAGGAAAGGAATTGTGGGTAACTTCACCTTCACATCATCCAAACAGCATATTGGCATAGGTTGATGTAGCAAGGCCTGAACACAATATACACTCGGAGCGCAAACACGCACGCATGCACAGGAACACACGCACACAGACACACACACACACACACACACACACACACACACAAGGATACGGCCGTAGCACTTGTACACTGGAGACAGAAAGAGATAGTAATTTAGTCCTTAACCTGAAGAGTTAAGGGAATATGAGACATCCCATTTTACAAAGCCACAAATCATGTACACACACACACACACACACACACACACACAGGCAAACACACACACTCCTTGGCAGGAACACACACGCAGTCTGAGATAATGGTGTGACCGTGAGCACTGCTTCTGTAACCCTGAACACCGAGGTTCCACGGAGACGGTGTGTTATCAGCGGTCCGAACACGACACACTGGGGAGCAAAGCCACCAGCACACACGCGGCAAGCCTTGAAATACTCAGTGTGTGTGTGTGTGTGTGGGTGTGTGTGTGTGTGTGTTTGTGTGTGCCTGTGTGTGTGTGTGCCTGTGTGTGTGTGTGTGTGTGTGTGTGTGTGTGTGTGTGTGTGTGTGTGTGTGTGTGTGCGTGTGTCCTGTGGGAGAGGTGAAAAGCGAGGGGTGGTATATAGGCTCCAGGAGAGCTCTATGATGAAGTGTAAAATACAGATGGAACACATAATAGAAAAAACAATAAAGAGAGAGAGAGCGAAAGCGCGAGAGAACGAGAGAGAAAGAGCGGGAGTAAGAGCGGAGCGAGAGAGAGAGAGAGAGAGAGAGAGAGAGAGAGAGAGAGAGAGAGAGAGAGAGAGAGAGAGAGAGAGAGTACTGTGAGCGGAGTCGAGAGAACCATCTCGGACCAAAATTCAATCTACGCCGTGTGGCGCAAAGGGATGGATGCGTGATGCTTGCCCCCCCCTTCCACCCCGACCTGCCCCCCCGAACCCCTTTGTTGCAACCACACACACACACACACACACGCACACACACACACGCAGTTATTGATCTGCGGCATGCGCAAGCTAGTTACTCTGAGCGGTGAGAGGCGTGAAGCAGTGTGTGATGCCGTCTGCGTCCCCGCCCGGGTGCAGTCTCGCCGGCCGATGTTAAATCACCTGATGAAGCGAGTTACATGGCTAATGTCTATTTGTGAAGCTGTGAAATCTGTCGTATTTTCCACCCCGCCGTCCTCTCTGTCTGGTCGCCCTCCCCAGCCCGAGGTGACCACTTTCACTCTCTGATCTCCTCCTTCACGGCTCTTGCTGGCATTTCTGTGCATTTGTGACTTTCTGGACTTGCCGGCACACAAACTGAGGCCAGGAAATGACGTGCGTGTGTGTGTGTGTGTGTGTGTGTGTGTGTGTGTGTGTGTGTGTGTGTGTGTGTGTGTGTGTGTGTGTGTGTGTGTGTGTGTGTGTGTGTGTGTGTGTGTGTGAATGAGTGAGTGAGTGAGTGAGAGAGAGAAAGACAGCGAGAGAGAGACAGCGAGAGAGGGAGCGAGAGAGGGAGCGAGAGAGCGAGAGCTAGAGTAAGAGAGAGGGGAAGAGAGAGAGAAAGAAAGAGAGCGCGAGAGAGAGAGAGAAAGATGGAGAGTGAGAGAGGGAGCGAGAATGAGAGCGAGAGAGCTGGGGAGCTAGAGCGAGAGAGAGAGCGAGAGCCAGAGTCGGTGGGGGGGTTATGAGATCTCACCGGGGGGCCACTCTGCAGCTACACCCTTCAACACATCCCCGTGACAGAATGCAGATGACTGCGGTACCGATGTGCTAGCGCGCTAGGGTGCTAGGATACTAGGAGGTTAGCGGGCTAGGACGCTTGAGAACCCGAAGGATACCAAGCAAAATGAAAGATTGGAACAACTCCAGACGTGGCTCCGCTTGTTCTGACAAGCCACACAACCGCAGCAGAGATCCAACGTTACAATCCTTAAAGAGTTTGGGAATGGTTGGCTTGCTTTCAACACTGCCACTAAACCAGTCCGCCATGAAGCCGGCATTGTTTTGATCCCAGACAGATGCATGCTGGGAAAACACCCCAGTCCCCATACATGAGTCAGACTCTTAGCGCGAGGCGAAAGTGGGTCAACAAGTTCAGTGTAGTGTCACGCAGAGCGAAGGACATCACTTTCTTTGGCTGTTGTTATCAGGGGGGGGGGGACAATGGATGGCAATGAGTGGCACTACCAACAAGTTCAGTACATCCGTGAGCTGTAGCCAAGCTCTGCCTGGTAGTGCACGGCCGCCACAGACAGTGTTGGTAGCTTATTCTCTAAAACTCTGAGTTTATTTTCTCTTCTGCAAGCGTGTCCTGTGGGTGAACTCCTTTTGTGAATTTTTTTTTTTTTTAAAGTGAAGCAAGTACAGAGACATAAATATCACAAATATGTTCAATTTAATTCTTGAATATGTCACCCTGGGAACTATTTATATGGTTTCTGTTAAATGTATTTATTGGACTTTTTGAAAGCAATGTGTTGAGCTTCTCATTTCAAATAAAAAATGGTTTCTAAAAATAAATAGTGAAATTCATTTTATATACAATTGTGAAATAGGGAACTCTTCCAATGGAAACTAAAGGTACAATGGGAAATACAAGCACTTGGAAGCACTTGCATTTCCCATAAAACATGTATTTAGGTTTTAAACATAGGATAGCTGTTGGTGTTAATATTTAAAAGGCTTTTGAAATCCAACAAAAGCTGTGATCTGGTTGGAAAAGTCAGAGATCAGTGCCCAGCGAGTCAAAGTTGAAATAAATTGAACTTTGAGTTCAGCATCAAGGTAGAGAACACACTGGCCACACTGAGGCCGAATACTCCATGTTTTGACTGCCGAGTGGCTGTTGGGACACTAGCAGGGACCAATTCAGGGGAATTCAGGGGACATAAGTCATCCAAACAAATGATCATTTAATTCATTCATCCAGGAGGGCAGTACAATGCAGAAAAGTAGAGAGGCTGAGGCACTGTGTAGAGTGAAGTCTCTCTCTCTCTCTCTCTCTCTCTCTCGCCCTCTCTCGCCCTCTCTCGCCCTCTCTCTCGCCCTCTCTCTCGCCCTCTCTCTCTCTCTCTACAAAAAAGAGCACCTGGTCACGACTGTAAACCGCCTCCACCCTCCTATCACGCACACTTTGCATTGCAAAAATTAGTATGCACGCACGCACACACGCAGACACACACGCGACAATTTACTTCACATAAATAGTATGTACATGCTCTCACACATACTCACTTTTCACACTCATCTCTTTGCACAAGTCTCAAGCACACATACACACACACACACACACACACACACACACACCCTTTGCTTCCAATCTGCCCTGATCTGGCTAACTGGTAGCATCTGGACAGTGGGTTTCCCACTGTTTGGCCATCAGGGGAAGACCGATGAGCTCTTCATTTTTTAAAAGCTGTGTCAATATTCTTCCCCTCCAGTTTTATTCGGCTCTCGGTCTTCAACAGGAGACACGAGGAGGTATGAATGGCTAAGGAGCAGGGCTGTCTGGTGTGTGTGTGTGTGTGTGTGTGTGTGTGTGTGTGTGTGTGTGTGTGTGTGTGTGTGTGTGTTTATGAAACCCATACGGTTTCATACAGGTCCATCACTGGACCTGTAGTGTGTGTTCACATGCCTTTCCCTGCCATGAACAATAGTTATACAAATTACAACTTCACTGTGCTGATTGTTTCTTCATAATCTTTCTGAGGCAGATTGGTAAAATGCTTGTACAAATTTGGAAACACACGATTACCGCCCTGGTGAGATCATCCACTGTTCTCCAGTGGATGATGAAACGTGTGGGTGAAGAGCGGAGACAAATCGGTCTCTCGGTTCATCACACCCTGCCCAGGAGCTGCTCACGTTAAGGAGGGGGAACGAGTGAAGGATGGAAGGAGAGAAGAATGGAGAGGTGTGGCCTACCTGTTGGAAGCTGACAGCTCACGTTGGCACGGAAATGCTGTGCTCTTCCTGGATGTGGACTTGGGTTCCTCTTCCTCCTGGAATCTTCTGAGGCTTGCTTGTTAGCGGGGTTCAAGAGAGACGTCCCCTTTAGACCCTCAGCAGGCCTCTATCTGCAGGGAGAGAGAGGCATAGACAGAGAGAGAGAGTGAGACATAGAGAGAGAGAGAGTGAGACATAGACAGAGAGAGAGAGACAGATGGGGAGGGAGGAAGAGGGTTGCTTAAAGACTCTTCAGGGATTTCCAGCAGGTTCCTGGGTGCTTCCGAATAAAATCTCTCCGACCTCATGGGAGGGATGCCTTTCAATAATATGCAGCGATTCTTGTCCAAGCACGAACGCGCACACACACACACACACACACACACACACACACACACACACACACACACACACACACACACACACACACACACACACACACACACACACACACACACACTGAAAGCATGGAGAACAGGCGACCAGTGTCAATCTTGTTTTTCTCGTTCATTTTGTCCTCTAAGGTCAACGGAGGACTATTCCTGTTTTGTCTATGTTTTTATTTTTCCCCATGATGTCATGTTCGGCACTTAGATATTTACAGACACTGCGCACACACCTCACTAGTACACTCGCTCAAAACACACACCCACGCCTTACCAACCACTAATGGTTGGTAGCTGAGCTCCACAAGAATAGAAGTTCGTCTTTCAGACACGGTTTCACACCGAGATCCCCCCCCCCCCCCCCCGCATCCCCCCTCACTGTTTTCCTACATCCTGTACAGAGCATTGTTTTCTGCGCATGCAGAGAACATAAACTGAAGCAGAGCAGAACATCTGAGAAGCCTGGAGGCATAACATCCACTCCTCTCTTTCCCTCCTCTGCCGTCTCCGGTTCTCTCTCTCTCTCTCTCTCTCTCTCTCTCTCTCTCTCTCTCTCTCTCTCTCTCTCTCTCTCTCTCTCTCTCTCTCTCTCTCTCTCTCTCTCTCTCTCTCTCTCTCTCTCTCTCTCTCTCTCTCTCTCTCTCTCTCTCTCTCTCTCTCCTCCTTCCCCCTCTGCTCCATTTGGAGAAGGATATCCCCACCTGACCCCCTATCTCTACCTCTTCATCAATACTCCCCCCCCCCCCCCCCCCCAAACTACATCCTCATCCCCCTCATCTATGCAGCGAGTATCTGGGTGGTTGTGGAGTGTGTGTGGCTGATGGCTGGTTTAGGCGGCCTCACCCAGCCCCAGAGTGCAATCAGTCCGACTCGGGCCAGGTGAGGCTGCTTGGACATCAGCCGTCATCCACTCCTCGCACAATAGTAGTCTAGATGAGAGGATCCGGATAAAACCCCGCTATCTCTCCCTCGTCAGGCGGTTACTTCCAACTCGTATGACTTATTGTGTCCAATTCTTCCCCTAATCAGGCGCTCCCTCTTCCTCTCTCTCTCGCGCCCTCCCCCCCTCTCTCCCTCCCTCCCCCTATCCCACTCTTTGAAATTGATTAGTGCCGGCCAACTTCTGAAATACATGAAACTATCGGGATTGAAGCCCTGAAATAGCACTTTCATATCAAATGAAACGAAAAGACGTGTTACACTCCGAAATTGAGTGTTACGCAACAGAAGATTTTTTATTGTTCTATTTCAGCTTGTAGTGTCCCAGCAGAGGAAGGCAGTAGAGAGAAGCTGGGAAGATGCATGGATGCCGAGATGATCAGCTGCCAACCATCTCTCCCAACACAGACTGATCAGATGACCCAGTTCAACATATATGAGAGAGAGAGAGAGAGAGAGAGAGAGAGAGAGAGAGAGAGAGAGAGAGAGAGAGAGAGAGAGAGAGAGAGAGCAGAGAGAGAGCAGAGAGAGAGCAGAGACGGAGACGGAGACTGAGAAAATACACAACAGACCAAAAGGAAAGAGTGGAGCTTGATGGGAGCATTTGGGTTTACGAGCGGAAGGAAGTGTCTCAAAATATAATACATTAAAATAGATGAAGTCACGGTGGGGGCAGGATTGGGTAAAAAGGAGGAGGGAACAGAGAGACAGACACCATAGACAGAATGGGAGGAGAACAAGAAGAAAAGCCGATTCCGTCTTGGGGGGGGGGGGGAGGGGGGGAACACCTTTTTCGTTCTGTGTGAGGTTTAATTATGTATCCGTCTGCCACGCAGAAGCCTGGAGCGACTCCTGCCAATAATACATATCAAAATAAATACAACCAGAGGAAACCTTCATCCAACTACAAAACCCAGGATCCACTGGCAGCAGATTTGGAGACTATAAGCAACACTCCGGGGTGCGCCAGACAAAACAATGTGGCATTGTTGTTCTTTTCCAGCTGTTCTCGTCGCTGTTCTCGTTAGCAGGATTCCGTTAAACGGCACTAATTACACTTGGCGCGCGTCTGAGCGCATTGAAGTCCACGCGGGCAACGTGAAGTTTGATATGTCGTGGACATGTGGGGGTCCCCTTTCCTCCCGTGGGGGGATGGGATCAGACAGCGTGGTAAATATAGACCGCTGTGTTGTTCCTTATGAACTGAATTTATGTGAGCTACATTAAGCTAACGCACCGATTGATAGAGTTGGACGAGAGTGCCGTTTAGTCTTTTAGAAACAGGATATAAATGGAAAGTAAGTGAACACATCCCGCATGAATCGATTTCAGCATGAAAGCACATTTGAACACCTTTTTTCTCTCTCTCTAAATCCCCACGGATGCATACCGTCTCGCAGCGGGACCGTAGACAGAAGATGCGACCTTCGTGCAGGTGGAAGTGTTTAAATCTTCAGTTGCTGTTGTAGTCTTGTTGTGTACCAGACAGAGGTATTCCCGAAGCACAACCGATAAAACACAGCTCCCGGAACAGCAGACGTGGAAAACAACCGACACATGAAGGACCACAGAAACTCAAACCATGTACTCCTATGTCCTGTGTTAAGAAGTAGTAGTAGGAGTAGTAGTAGTTTTAGTGCAAGGGATGTCCTACCATTCCACACACACTGTACAATTCTTGGATATCATGTTTTCTAAAATTTTCTTGAATTCTAGACTGTGTGTGTGTGTGTGTGTGTGTGTGTGTGTGTGTGTGTGTGTGTGTGTGTGTGTGTGTGTGTGTGTGTGTGTGTGTGTGTGTGTGTGTTTAAGTGAGTATCCCAGGCAGTTAACCTATCTCCCTCCCTGTTAACAAATCATTCTGGTTTCCAAATTGGGCAGAGGGAAATGGAACTGTGCTGTGCTCAGTTTACATGATACAAGTGTGTTTTTAGAGAGCAGGAGAGAGAGAGAGAGAGAGAGAGAGAGAGAATGCGAGAGAGAGAGAATGCGAGAGAGAGAGAATGCGAGAGAGAGAGAATGCGAGAGAGAGAGAGAGAGAGAGAGAGAGAGAGAGAGAGAGAGAGAAGAGAGAGAGAGAGAGAGAGAGAGAGAAAGGACCAGGCAAATTGTGAAAGCGCAACATGGTTAACAATTACCTTCGACAGAGCGAGGCCTGGCCACATTAACATATTAAAAGGAGTGCTCCACTTGAGGACAAAGATAATGATGGGGGGCTCAGAATAGCTCTGTTAAATTAGAGGCCCGTGTGCGTGCACAGAGCACACGTGCACATTTATGCTTGTGTAATAGTAACAGGCGCGGGCCGGCACCGCCACATAAATAATGCACGTGAACACACTGTAAAGACAGCGCCCATGCACGTGCACTTGTGTTCATAAGCAGGCACACACACACACACACACACACACACACACACACACACGGTAAATAAATAGTGGAGTGCACGCGCGTGGACACAGACACCTCAGATACGCAGGAAAAATGTAAGCAATGTGTAATTTCCTTGACAGAAAGGGGCGGTCCCACTCAATCTCGCCGATTAGTTGGTGGGCGGAGCCAGCGGTGAGTAAATCTGCGTGTGTCACTGTAACATATACTCTTTAAAACGCAACCTCTACCGAGCGTTTAAATCTGTATGTCCCTGGAACATATTCGCCTCTCAACAAAACCGCCACAACAAGTTTAAATCTGTATGTCACTGTAACATTCCTATAAACACAACCTCTACCGCATGATTAAATCTGTGTGTCGCATGTGCCGTATTGACTTATAAACACAAACTCTGCCACGTGTTCAGATCTCTGTTTCAATGTAACATCTACTCTGATCTACGAAACCTCTGCCACGTGTCTAAATGTGTGTGTGTGTGTCGCTGCATTTCAAATAACACAACCTCTACTGCAGGGTTAAATCTTTGTGTCACAGAAATGAGACCGGACAAATGCGCAAGGCCGGAATCGACTTCTTGATTCATTCTGACGTTTCTTCCCTCTCAGCCGTTTCCAGGGACGGACCGGGTAGCCTCCGCGTGAGCCAATCAGGAAGCCGGTTGACGATTCCAGAAGTGACTTTCTTCTCTGTTGTGGGTTTGTAAACTGACGTATAAAACAGATGTTGAACACGTCGTCAACCGTGAAATCCATAGACTTTGAGTTGACTTAAAAGTTGAATTTTCTGTTGCTCACTATGTTCCCAAGGATTCCGCCAGTTTATTCATTTCAGGGCCAGACAGCCGGACCCTGAATCCAAGAACTTTTTCAACAAGCGCGCGGGGAATCGAGGTTTGACACGTTGGCCCACTCCGCATAAAAAAAGGTGCTTGGAACGACGAAAACAAAACCCTAACAACACGTGTCAACTTGTGTGAGAATTTATTTCGGCGTGCGCCTGTCCACAATGGACATTTCCCGAGTGTTTACAAGAAGCAATGTACTTCCTAGCAAATCACGTTTTGACTCGTGCCATCCATCTCCAAGCGAGTGGCTGTTGCCGGAGACCAGTCGCTCACTCTGAACAAGGTCATGAAGGGATAGGAGTCTCGTCTATCGGTCCTGAAACAATACACGCCGGGGCTGATGCTGTGCTGGGGAATCCAGGAAATCACCGCCTCAAATTCCACATGGCCCCTGAGGAAATGTCAACAATATTGCAGCATGCCTCGCTGGCATGGAAACACACACACACACACACACACACACACACACACACACACACACACACACACACACACACACACACACACACACACACACACACACACACACACACACACACACACACAAACCTCAATATGACATCACCCTTTCTCAAGAAAAATAAATAGAATTGAGGCTATAAATTGAAATGTCTGTGTGTAAATCTGTGTTAGAGCCTGGGTTTGTGTGTGTGTGTCTTAAGAATGTGTAAGAATGAGCAAGTGTGTGTGAGCATAGGTGTCTGTGTCTGTGTGTGTGTGTGTGTGTGTGTGTGTGTGTGTGTGTGTGTGTGTGTGTGTGTGTGTGTGTGTGTGTGTGTGTGTGTGTGTGTGTGTGTGTGCGCCCGAGAGCATGTGTGTGTGTGTGTGTGAGCATGTGTGTGTGTGTGTGGTAATTGTCAGGGTTTGGCAGGGCAATTAGTTCTATCCCACTGAGCCCCCATCTCGACATGTCTTCTATAGCGCACACACACACAGACACACACATAGACACGCAGTGCCTGACCCTCACACACCCACACCTGTTCACTGGTGTGAGACGGAAGTAACAATCCTGTTCCCCACTGCTTTGGCTCAGAGGAACAAAGGGAGTACTTTCCCAACACACACACACACAGACACACACACATCCACGCACACACACAGGCATGGGCAGATCTTTGCTATAAGCATGTATGGTGTCCTCGCATAACCTCACCCAAAAAACATAATCTGAACACACATCTTCACTCATGCTCGCACACACACACACAAACACACACACACACACACACACTAGCACACACACACACACACACACCGTCGTCGTCCAAACATTTACAGTGATGTATTGTCAATCTCAATGAGTGGAAATGGATAAAGCTTCTTGGCGTACATCCATCACATGAAGACTCATCCACCTGAAGACGTTCATCATGCTGCTGGCTCAGTGGTTCCCAACCTTGGTGTCGGGGGCCCACTTGGGGTCGTCTGATATGCATATGGGGTCACAGTGGAATGCTGAAATATGATATAGGAATCTGATTATCAGATCCGAAGTATTCAAAGCCAGGAGCAAACTACTACCATTCACTGAGTGTGTAGTAAAGCGATGCGATTACGTTTACCGGGACACTGATATTACCGGCAGATGTTGATTGGGTGAAGACTGTTCTTCAGGAGGCACAAATGTGAAAGGCTCGTCTTCCAACGTTTTCAGAGCTGGAAATGGGGTCAGAGGCCGAAAAAGGTTGGGAACCACTGTGCTGCGATCCCCACGGTGGAGAGGAGAGGAGGTGACTCACTGGGGTGCAGAATCAGACAGCTGCATCACTCCCATGTGAATGGCTGTCCTGATTAAAGAAAGATGTGAACACGCCTTTAGCGTCACAACAACAACAACATGAAGCGCAGAGCCGTTTGTTGTCGTTTTTCGATGCCCATGGAATTGGTGTTTCTTTTTGTCGGCATGAAAGGGAAAAGTATCTGTGTGAGACGGCAAAGGAACGTTTCAGCCTCATTTTTGTCAAAGCCGTAGGGTTCATACATAGGGCATAGCCACAACCTCCATTTTGGATGCATAGCAGCAATGCAATCTGAGTGATTATGTATGTTGTTTTGTTTAACGGTCATTGTTTTTTCATTCGTTGGGAAATGATGTGTCATTACCGGGAGACATTGTTGTGTATGAAACTGCCACAGTGTTTGTCAAGCGAGACGCAGCAAAACAACGTTTTCATTAGCCCGGGTTCCGCTGTATTTACTTTGATTTAGGATTTTAACAGTACGACAACTCTCTTGAGTCCACCAGACATGGCGGAGTATCTCCAACTAAAAAAATCCCATGATGCATTCTGATGTACAAGCCCTATGGGCTATCTCCGGCCCCGAACAGGGCAACACAAGTCGGGTTCAAATAACGGGACATGGGGGTAGCGATATTCGTGGTGGTGGTCCTGGTGTTGTTTTGGGGGGATTCTAGTGGAGGTGATGGTGGAGATGGCGGATTTGGTGTGATGGGGATGAGGGTGTGGTAGTGGATGAACTGGTGGTGGCGATGGTGGCAGTGGTGTTGATGATGGTGGATGAGTTGGTGGGGGGGTGTGGTGGTGGTGGTTGAGCTGGTGGTCGTGATGGTAATGGAGGAGACGGTGGTGGTGGTGATGGGTGTGTTGGTGGTTCTGGTGTTGACAGGGAATGTGTTTTTGTTGAGACTCGCCCACTCTCTCAGTGTGTGCTTGTGGCAGTAGGGGGATTCAAGCAGCACATGTTTACATAGCGGTTCGTCCAACCGCCCACACGCACACGCACACACACACACACAAACACGCACACACACAGACACACACAAATAAAGCCTACACAGGGCCAGTATCCCCGTAGAGCGTGCCATGGTTGTTAAAACATGCAGGCCTCTCTTTGTGTGTGTGGATAGGGCTTATATATTCCACGTTATGTATGATGACCCACATGTCGTGTGTGTTATCGGCCGCGTGCTTAAGGCTCAGGAGAACCGGGCTCTCAAGGGTCGGTGGTCCGAATTCTAAACATGTGCCCCCGTATACAAAACGCCTTGCTGCAGCCTTTCACGGCAGCTGAGCGAAGTACGAGCAAACATTGCCCACACGGATGCGCACACACACACACACGCACACACACACACGCAATCCTCCTACAAAAAAAAACAACGTGTTTATCCCACCGACACAGAAATCCAACAGCGGCCCCCTCACAAAGCCTGTCAGAGCCACGACCATGACGGACTTTGGAGATGTTTTGAGTGAAAGCGCAGCGCAGCCCGGCGATGCTAATGTATTCTAATTAGGGGATTGCTTAAGTGACATAGCGCCGCTCCGAGGCAAATGTCGACGTCTCCGCAAAGCAATCTTTCATTTTTGTGCCATGTTATTTTATTTTTTTCCGGTTGTTGGTTGTTGTTGTTGTTGTCGTTGTCATTTCACCCCCACTGTATTTGGCTGTCCTTATTAACACAGCAATTAATCAATTAATGGCACATGCTGACAAACAGGAGTCTCGGGGAGCAATGAAGCCTGGGCTCGCTTGTTCCCCCATTTTGCGCTCTCTCTCTCCCTCCCTCCCTCCCTCCCTCCCTCCCCCCCTCCATATATACTTGTATGATTATTATTTTTTCCACACTCTTTGGCGTCTCCCGTCAACGTCACCGAAGC
Organism: Gadus chalcogrammus; assembly: GCF_026213295.1. Lineage (NCBI taxonomy): Eukaryota > Metazoa > Chordata > Actinopteri > Gadiformes > Gadidae > Gadus > Gadus chalcogrammus. The sequence continues at coordinate 5,740,904 of NC_079429.1, forward strand.
GCTTATTTTCTATACACTTCTTAAATATTCTTTTTTTAAACCGTTTTTTTTTTTTAACGGCTGTTGTGTTAAGCCTCCTTAGGGAGAAAAAAAAAACATAATAAAATTGCGCAAAAAAGGGGAGCAGCCAAACACGGAGCAGCGGTAATTAGTGGGACTAGATATGGCCGCGACAGCTTCCATGAAACATAAATACACGAGAAATTTAAGATGAAGACAGAAAACAGGAATAATGAAGGAAGACGAGTAGGTCGAGATAAATGAGGGAGAAAAGAGCAGGGATAGGCAAAAAAGAGGATAATCCCCCCCCCCCCCCCCCCCCCCCCCCCCCCCGCTCCCCCATCCACACGCCCACCCCCTTCCACCCAACTATTCATGTCCAGCGAACAAAACAAAAAGCGATCCCCTCCTTTAATCACGTCCTGCTAAAAATATCCCTCTCCCTCCCTGCTTCGGCTGGACGAAGGCGGCACGCACACACACAACCACACACACACACACATACAAACACACACGGCACAAGAATGGGAGTAGAACAAAAAAAGCTGAGGACAGAAAGAAGACAGAAAATGATACAAGGGTGGAAGAGAAAAACGAAGAGGAGGAGGAGGAGGAGAGGGGCAGGAGATTGTTCCAAGTGAAGGGATGCCAGGGTGTGCATGTCAGCGATTCGTTGGCTGGCACGCAGACAGACCCACCCTCCCCCTAAAACCTACCCTCCCTCCCTCTCATCCTTAAACTAGGCGAGGTGATGAGGCACAGTGGAGGAGGAGAAGGAGGAGGAGGAGGAGGCTGGCAAGCAGGGTGTGATGGAGGAGGTGGTAGGTGTGCGTGTGTCTGTATGTGTGTCTGTCTGTCTGTCTGTCTGTATGTGTGTCTGTCTGTCTGAATGTGTGTGTGTGTGTGTGTGTGTGTAAATGTGTCTCTATGCTTGTCTGTCTTTGTGTGTGTGTGTGTGTGTGTGTGTGTGTGTGTGTGTGTGTGTGTGTGTGTGTGTGTGTGTGTGTGTGTGTGTGTGTGTGTGTGTGTGTGTGTGTGTGTGTGTGTGTGTGTGTGTGTGTGTGTATGGCGGGTGGGTGTGGCAGTGCAGAGGGCATCAGAGGTCCTGTTACACACACAGTGCTGCCGGCCTCCTCCGCCCACGGGGAGAGTCTCGGGAACGCCGGATTCGGAACGCCGCTCTGGCACCACAGAGACGACCCGTCTGTCTCTCTGCCTCTCGGCTCGTCTCTCTCTCACCAACACACAGACACATGCCAACACACACACACACACACACACACACACACACACACACACACAAGCCTGTCCGTCCCAGTCATCCCGGGTCCCTGCCCCGTCCTGTCAGCCGCGACATGTCGGAATATTTATCAGCTGGGAAAACAGCTTGTCCTCGTTGCTGCTGTCTGCTCTGCCAGAGGGGGGAGTGGGAGAGGGAGGGGGGGAGAGAGAGAGAGAGAGAGAGAGAGAGAGAGAGAGAGAGAGAGAGAGAGAGAGAAAGAAAGAAAGAGGGAGAGAATGGGAATGACAGAGAGAGATATAGAGGGAGAAAGAATGACAAGGAGAGAGAGTGGGAGAGAGATACAGACAGAAGGTGTGTTCCTGCATGGTTATGAATATTCGCACATGTGTGTTTGTGTGTGTGCGAGCGTGCGTGCCTTAATGTGTGTGCGTGCGTGCATGCGCGCGCGGCATGAGTGTGTGCGTGTGTGCATCTCTTCCCATCTAATCCCTGTTCTGAGCAGAGAGGATCACATGACTGCATGGCAACAAAAGCAGTGAATTTGGTTGTGCCACGACGCAGAAGCCAGAGACACTGTGGGTTGCTATTTATGTCCCTCACATCCAGAAACGAGAAACACAGATTTTTCGGTCCCTCAGTATGCTAACCGTAGCCTGCATGCTAAGTAGTAAACAGCCAAAAAGTGACGTATCAATCTTACAAAGACAAGGGTGGCGGCCGGTAACAAAGTGTTCGAAACACGGCGGTTCTCGTATTCTGCTCTCCCAGAGCATGGCGCGGACGGAGTGCTTTTGGGAGCAAAATAAAACCAAATATCCTCTCTCGTGCAACACACACACAGATTCACAGGAGTGACTTTGCCAAACGGTGACACATTAAAGCGGGAAGCCTCCCGCAGGGTTGCAGGGATATAAAAGCCATGGCGGTATTGATTTCTCGGGGATGATGGGGCGCCGTGGTGTCAGAACACTTACTGCAGCTTTAAAACACTTCAGCATACTTCAAACACCTCCGCCAGGCCTCCGATCTACTAACCCTACCAAACCCTCCACTGTCACCCAGGGCCCCTGCTGCTAACCCTACCAAACCCTCCACTGTCACCCAGGGCCCCTGCTGCTAACGCTACCAAACCCTGTTATACTGTACCCAGGCCTTTTGCTACTAACAAAACCAAACACTCCATAATACTGTCCCCAGGCCTCCTGCTACTAACCCTACCAACCCCTAACTGTCCCCCGGAACTCCTATCTACTAACTCTACCAAACTGTCCTCCAGCCACCTGCCACTCACCATACCAATGCTTAGCACTGGATTAGCTAAAGTTAATTAACAGTTGATTAATGCACCATTATTGTACAGTGTTACCGCTTCACTTGGAGAACATGAAACACACCCTAGGACGAGCGGTAAGGAGGGGCTGGGGGTTTCTGAGGGACATTAAGAACTCTCTCTGTATCAATGCAGGGAATCGACTTCACAACAGTAGCATCCGTGGACCAGTTCCCCCGACCAGGGCAGCCTGCCAGGCCGGCCCGTCTTATCCACTGCCCACTTATCATGTGGGAACTGGCAGCACATCCCGTTGAATCTCAGGGAAGCACGCGCACACACACACACACATGCACGCACATGCACGCACATGCAGGCACAAACGCATGCACAGGCTCACACACGCAAACACATGCATGTGCGCACACAAACAGACACACACAAATGCATGTGTGCGGACACACACACACACACACAAACACACACACACACGTACACGCCAAATTCGGCAAAGCTTATGTCCACCCAGTGAGCAGGTGTTTGGACCTGCTTCCATTGTGCTCAGGACCTGTTGGCGTGTGGGGCCCCCTCAGTCATCCCTCACACAGGCCCTCCGCACTTCACTCACACGTGGCACCGCCCGGTGGGTTCCCCCCCCCCTCGTCAAGCCTTTGGCTCGGCCCGTAATGTTCCGCATATTGAAACGTCGGAATGACTGATGAGCCGCTCGGGGGAACAGGCCCATTTCAACACGCCCGGGTTGGCCTGGACACATGTTCCCGAGAATAGCTGCGGCTTTGGCCGTTTGTAGCGACAGTCGGAGACTTCTAATGCCAGGGACTAATCACAGGGTCTCAGACGTGTGCGTCGACGTGGGCGGAGGAGCGATCAACGACGGGAGCGGCAGGTGTGATGTGGTGGGAGTGTGATTCAACCTGCGTTGTATAATGCAATGTATATATATATATATATATATAACTATAAAGATAGACATGGTTTGTCGAATGCGTACGTGCCGAATATGCGATGAAACCGCAGGAGAAGAAAATAGAACGGGAGCAAATTAAGAACCCCTTCTCTTATCCACCCCCCGGCCGTTCTTAAAAAAACTACAAAGAAATACAAAAAAAAGGACAAAAGACGCGACGGCAACAAACCAGCCCCATCAGCGACAGTATCTGTTGTGGTGCTCTCATGTTGCGCCGCCCCGTTGCATGTCCGCAGCCCGCCTGCCGCAAGAGCCCAGCTGACCTGCTTTCCCCGCGCCCCCCCGCCGAGCCCGGGCCCGCCGCAGATGGTCAGGAAGAAGGGGAGTACATCCTCACAAACACACACACACACACACATAAACACACACAAGAGCACGTGTGCACTCCTACACTCGCACATACACACAAACACTCCATCACTCTCTTCAAACACACGCTCCTGCACTCTCTTACACACACAAGCTCCTACACTCTCACCTACACACACACACGCTCCTACACTCTCACCTACACACACACACGCTCCTACACTCTCTTACACACACGCTCCTACACTCTCTCCTACACACACACACGCTCCTACACTCTCTCACACACACGCTCCTACACTCTCACCTACACACACACACGCTCCTACACTCTCTTACACACACAAGCTCCTACACTCTCTCACACACACACGCTCCTACACTCTCACCTACACACACACAAGCTCCTACACTCTCACCTACACACACACACGCTCGTACACTCTATTACACACACATTCTCCTACACTCACACACACACGCTCCTACACTCTCATACACACACACACACACACACACACACACACACACACACACACACACACACACACACACACACACACACACACACACACACACACACACACACACACACACACACACACACACACAAACTCTCTCTTACGCACACACACTCTCTCTCACTCTCTCACTCTCTCACTCACACGCCCAGTTTTGCGGCGTTCACTGCGGGCCCCGCCGGTCGGGGAGGGGCCCGTCCCGAGGGCCGATGCTCATGTGGGTGTTGGTGGAACGGCGATATTAAAGCATGTATAAGGTAAAGGTGGAAGGTGCAAGATATATATTGATAAGATATTTACATATATTAAGATATAAATAATATTACGATTATTCATATAGGAGTTAAAAAGTATTTTATTTATATTGTTTTATGAAAGTATAGAAATGAAGGGAAAGGGAAAGAACACAAATCTGCTTATGTGCGTGCATATGCAAATGTTTATAAGAACAGTCAAGAACTACAGTATATGTACAGATATATTGAATAAGTCTGCTGGAAGGGCAAGAGATATTAAGGGGGGGGGGCTGGATTAGAGGTTTGATTGTAAAGAGAGAGATGAGGGAGTTGATTCAGTTGAGGAAGGGGGGGGGGGGGTACAGAACACATCCATACTAAAATGGATACGCACCAAAACAAAACACAAGCATGGCAGCGCGAGTTGGGGCAACCTTTAAAAAAAAAAAAAAAAAACTGAAAGAGTCCAACTTGATCTGCGCTATCATTTGATATCAGCCTGCAGGAAATGTTGCGGCTGCTGATTCCTGTTCAGCATCTCTGTGCTCCGGTTTAAAAATACAACACTTATCTAATTCTAGACAACGTCAGGCGCTGGTGGACGTGTCAGAGAGAGAGGGTGATTGAGCTTTGATTTAAAAGGGATAGCGCTAAGAGATCACACATGGAGCGGCGGTGAGGGGTCGCAATGCATCCCGGCCTGACGTCGCATTAAATAGACTTTATTAAGCGGCAAATTCACACACACACACACACACACAAACACACACACACATATATATATACACACACACAGCCACACACTTACACACAAACGTTACGCATTTTTTAATTCTTTCAGTTTATCTATAGAGTTTACTTTTATGAAACATTAAAAGCATTCAAATAATAAAATACTTTACATTAAATATGCAGAGTATGAAGTCTCAACCTCAACCTCTCCATTTTAAAAATGAATGTATATATATAGATAATATATATACATATATATATATATATATATATATATACACACATATATATACATACATCTATATATATACACATATATATATATACACATATATATACATATATATATATACACATATATATATATATATAACTATAAAATTAAAAACGTTACACTTTTAATACACATCAAAACAGAAAGTAAGGGTCTTGTTTAACTTTACAGACATAACATGTTTTATCATCATGGCCATTTAGGGTTAATCTGTTTGGTGTGCTGACTTATACAGCTGGTCGGTGCACACACAAAAAAGACATAAAACAAAAGAATACAATAAAAAACAACCAGCCTCAGATGTGAGCGAGCCACCTCGCCCATTCCTCCCAGCCAACAGAAACAGCTCTGTGAGCGCATATGCTATGGAACATTAAGCTGTTTCTTGAACAGGTTCTGAGGGTAGGCACTTTTTTTATTTTTTTCCTCAACAGATTATTCACAGATGATCAATTTTATGATCTCCTGAAGAGCGGTATTTTTTTAATCACGGTTCATTATACAATCCCCAGTCAGACAGGGGTTCCCTGAAGACGTGTGTACGTCCTCTAATAGATAAGTACTTGTGAGTGGTTTGGGGGGGGGAAGCGTGAGTTCACCTATTCCAGATGGCACAACTTTTGATATGGCTTCAAAGGACGACACCGCGTCATTATGCAGCGCACAACACACAACGACAACAGCAACAACAGCAGCCTGGGTATGTGCTGCTTTCACACCGCTACACACTCATGCGCACGGGTGGGTGCGCACGCATGCATACACACACACACACACACAGGCACGCGGTCACACACAAACACACTGTCACACACACACACACACACTCACACAGAGTCACAAATGCCCCCGCACACACATACACACACACACCAGTTATACTCTCTCGCTATCTCCAGGTAGCTGAGGCAGCAGTGTCTCGTCCCCCCCCCGTGGGCCTTCACAATGTCCTTTAATACAAACGACCAGCGTGAAAACCAACTAAACACCGCCTCCCACGTGGGCTGCCCAGGTGGGCACTCCCGCGGAAAAGGTTCTCACACAGGGGGGGGGGGGGGAGCTTGTTCAGGCGAGGTCCAATCAGAGCAGAGTGTTGACCTAGAACAACCTCCAGTCAAGCGTATTGCCTCCAAGCAAGCTACGGAATGGGCCGATACACAACCGCCACCCATCCACACACACACACACACACACACACACACACACACACACACACACACACACACACACACACACACACACACACACACACACACACACACACACACACACACACACACACACACACACACACACACACACACACACACCCATCATCCACTTTGCAGAGACACATTCCATCTGGACCACTTGGGTTACTCTAGACGCTGCTTTTTTAATTGTTCCATAATGAGTTCATAAGGAAATGCACGGCCGTAAAGTGAACCTTGAACACACTTGGGGGGGTGGGGGGGGGGGGGGGGGGGGGGGGGTCGAGGGGTGAATGGGGAGTCTCAAATCTCCGAGGATGAAATAAAGATCATTCCTAGAGACTCTTCCATCCCTAATGGTGTTTTATTAACATGTGTTTACTGAGTAGTGGCGTCCGTCCTCCATCCGTTGGCCCTCATTCCATTCCAGCCCTGGACGACGTCCAGTCTGTCTGGGAGAGGACATCTCGGAGCTGCGCAGTAAACGACCACCGAGCAGCTGCCACCAAATGGCCACTAATGAACTCTAAAGATGACCTCCAGCACCAAGCGGAGGGGAGAAGAGGACGGACGGCCGGACAGGGGGCCGAACGGGGGGGCCGGGTCAGTCTCCTACCCGGCACACGAAGGTGGTCACCTTGGGACTCTTGTTAGCATGACAGTGCTGCACACACACACACACACACACACACACAAGCACACACACACACACACACACACACTTCTCCATCATGCAATGTCCTCGGGAACTTCCAGGGCGTTACCGCGGTGATATGCGCTGAGCGATGCCATTTCCACCATTTTGAAGAAAAAAAAGAGTTCAACTCAAATAAAGGGCTTTGTGAAGGAGGTGCAGGGCAAGCCTATATCCTGTTCCCGTTGGAGCGTCTCTTCTGGATAGGACCTCTTTTACGTGACCTTTATTTCTCCAGGAAGGTCCCATTGAGATATAATATCTCAGCTTCCATGGAGTCCTGGAAGAAGGCGTCACCCAGGACTCAGCCGAAGGAAAGGGGATCAGAGGGCTACAGCCTGGAGAGAGAGCCGAGAGAGTCGACGTGCACTCAATCTGACCTTCGTCACATTAACATTATTATGGGAAAATATGAAATATTGATGACTAGATAAGGATAGAGAGACACGCCCGAAGCCGTGCGGCCACGAAATACGAATGTTAAAAAAAGCCGTGAGTAAAATAGCATCGGATACTCGAGGGGCGGTGGTCTAAACAACTCAGCACAAGCCCCCGATTCGGAGAAGCACCGCCAGAGCCTTCGGCGAACTTCATTGCAAATTTAAGAAAAACATTGGAGTTTGAAAATTCTCATTACCACCGCGTCGTCAGCTGTGAAAGTATATTCTCTCCTGGAGTACTGCTGCTTTGCCGGGGTGGAGGGTAATGGGCCGACTACCCTGCTATAATCTAGTAGTTGGAATGGCGCATTGCCGGCCATTATGGGAGGTGTTGTAACGACTCAAAGGCAGTGACAAACTAGACACTACTTAACCAATAATACGATACCTCAGTGGAGGCTGTGGGATGTGAAGGTGGGTCGGACAGAAACGGAACGCTTCCGGGGGATAGACAGCGAAACCAGCTTATTTGTAACCCCCCGACGGCTACAGTACGGGCTGAAAGAAGCGGGATTGACGCCCATTAAATGGACGTTTCGAAGCAATTCGGTTAACCTTGCAGCCAAATGTAATGTATTATTACCAACCCCCAAAAAATAAAGTCAATTATGTATAATTCAACTAAAACTAACTCAAACTATGCTCGATAGTGGGATATGTATTAATTAAATACAAATAAATCGCTACAAATATTGCGCCGAGAGCTATGCATGGGTTCAAGGTGAGCATTTCAAACATTGTGGTACTTCATAAATGTAATATTATTGCACACATTCATACGCAAATCTGATTTCATATTCCATCATTCGTATCACCATACCCCACATTATAAATATCTACAGGGGGAATAACAAACTAAGCTCCAAACTGACAACTAAAAGAGTTCTGGCTCCAGTAACGGCTATCGCCAGAAAATATTTCATAAACAGCAGAAGATGGGATAGAGAGGGAGAGAGGTGACCAGATCCAGGAAAAGCCATGACCTACGCAACGAGGCAACATACAGTCAGTCAGTCAATACAATTTAAACAGAGCGTTCCGTCTACCTCCCGCCAGCAGGAAAGACAGTAAAGATAGAGAGATAGGGAGAGAACACACAGACAACCCACCATATACACCGGGCGAGATGAAGGACGGACGATTCGGGGAGAGGACGACAGAGCAGGCAGCGGATAGGAGCACCAGATATGAGGACGAGAAGGCAGAGGAGGAGGAGGAGAACCGGGGAAAGCGAAGGGAGAAGGGGAACGGGGATAATGGGGGGGGGGGGGGGGGGGAAGCATGGAGCTCTGCCAGCGTTGTGGAGACAATTAATGCAGGAGGCAGGGCCAGGCCCTGGGTTCATTAACCCCCCCAGGCGAGACCACGTCTCCTGGGCTGGCGAGGCCCGGGAAAGAGCCCTGCATGCCAAGGAGCTCCGCCACCCCAGCGCTAATGGACTACAGCGCCCCCAGGCTAACCACCAGAACACCGCGCTGGAGCGGGAAAAAGCTCTTAACCATGCTAGCACACATACACAGCAACACACACAAACACACACACACACACACAGCCTAGCTTTCGATACCTGCATGCCCGGTGAAGGCAACAAGCTGATAAACAGTGGGTAGATGCTAGCCGTGTGTTCTGCCCTTCAGTGTGGAAGCCGGGCAGATTGAGGTTTGTTTTCTTATTTCAGAGGAGAGCAGAGTTGCTAAACTGCTTGGTACCTTTCCAGAGGTAAACAATGAATATATGGATGTTATTACAGTGAGATAAGGTTAGCAGCCGCGTGGCACGCATTTATATTAAGGAGTGGGAGGGAAAAACAGCGGATGATAACACACACACACACACACACACACACACACAACAATCAGGGTATTCTGGAAAGCTGGCCTTTGACTCGGCCAGTAGAAGCCAGACAGAATTTTGTGTGTGTGTGTTCCTGTGTGTGTGTGTGTTCCTGTGTGTGTGTGTTCCTGTGTGTGTGTGTGTGTGTGTGTTCCTGTGTGTGTGTGTGTGTGTGTGTGTGTGTGTGTGTGTGTGTGTGTGTGTGTGTGTGTGTGTGTGTGTGTGTGTGTGTGTGTGTGTGTGTGTGTGTGTGTGTGTGTGTGTGTATCTTGCCTCTTGAACAACTCTAATTTGCATCGTTGGGGGCAGACTGGATGTGTAATTGTAATTAGCAGCCATGATTAACCGATCAGCTGAGTGGGTGGAGGGCAGGGGGGGGGGGGGGGGTTAGAGGACACAGGGGAACTACCAAATTACACCCTCCAACAAAGGTGATCCCAGCCATGGCTAACAGTCTGACCCAACATGACTCCCGTCCTCCATCTAGGCGCCATGTTCCGGTCCAAGATGGCTTCTATTTCTCTCGCAATCCCTGTCTCAATGCATTCTTTATGGCAATGCAGCTATGTAGACGTCTGACCTTAGCAATAATGTCATCGGAAACACGTAAGGTGACCTTACAAAATAAAGTGTCGGTTTAAAGGGTTGTGCTAGACGACGGGCACAATATCCAGCCTCCAAACAAAAGCCGCAAGCCTTAATACAAAAATCTGTCGGCTTAATACAAAATTACAAAGTCAAAGTAAATAAATACACGTGATAAGGATTTCAGAAGGCCACAGAACAGCAAGCCAGACGGAGCAAATCAGCTTGCTGAGACTACCTTGCAGACTATTGATGTAGATTTGTCCTATAAAGCCTTCCAAGAAAGTTCTCTGCTAATTGCCAAAGTCATTTAGTAGATTAAATGATAGCAGAAACTTTCAGAAGTTATAAAAAGCTGCTCACAGAATGCAAAGTAACATAAGGTCTCTGGTTTCGTGATACATGGCGTGAAATAAATCATAAAGGTAATTCTATGCCAAATTAGTAGATAGCGGTGCATATTTGCCCTCAAACTACATGATAAACACTATCAACTTAAGTTAAAAAATGAGTTTTAGATTGCTTCTGGCACAATTACACTCCTACCAGACAGACACATTCCAGCTCAAGAAAAACCGGTTAATACAGACACAACTGCCTAATCACAGGAGCACACGCATTCACACGTTCACGTGAACGTCAGTGTGTGTGTGTGTGTGCAAACGGTTGCATGAGCTACTGTGTGCGTGCAGGATTTTGTGTGAGCGTTGAGCGTTTTCTCCCAGATAGCACCGGTATGATCTCCTGTAGCTGTATGGACAACCAAGCTGTCAGGATGCTCCAGTGCACACAAAAAAACACACACAGACACACACACGCAAACAAACTGCTCTTTCAATGTCCACAAACCCCTTTGCGAATGTTTCAAGTATTTGTGTTGTCCCACCTGGCACACGCTGGAGCAACAGCTCATCCACAAATAGACAACACAAGTGAACTAAACAAATGGTCGTTAGAAGAAGCCAAGCATCCTAGCTAAGACTACCTGGCCTTGCAGTCTATTGATCTGCATTTGTCATATAAAGTCTTCCAAAAATCTGCTCTGCTGGTTGCCAGGTTCATTCAGGGGACTAAAAGAGGCCGGGAAACTTTGCAACCAGTACTCACGGAAAAGTAGAACGCATTTAGTAGTCTGTGCATGCGTGAGTACATACGTGTCCTTGATGTATATTTGAATATCGATAGAGAAAGGAAAAATTGCTTGAGTCATATTTTAAGGTTTATCTTGTATTTAGCGACAAAAGTCAAATAAATGACTTACGTGATTATGGAATGTAAAAAGCACTCTGATTGGTTTAGAATATGGCCAATGAGGCACAGAGAATCAGCAGCGTTAGGTGAGAAGAGTTAGGTTGGATATCACAATTTGGCCAAAATATGTCTCAGGCAATTATGCTACGGAGCTAACGATATGGGTGTTTGAATACACCTGTCTAAATATTGAGACTAACGTCGGGGGAGGGTTCAGATTAAATAGGCCACCAGCTCGGGCCGGGTGGGATCATTCAGCCCGCTCGGTAACGACAGCTCAGACCGATCAATAGGATGCCAGCATTGATCTCCCTCCCCCACCACCACCTCCTCCCTCCAACCTGCAGTCAGCTGCCATTGACCAGACTGGTCCAGACCGGCACAGACTGATACCAACACGCCCAGAGTCTGCAGCTCTGGCGCTGCACATTTTCACCCGTTTAACATTCTCGTCTCTGCCGCGCCGCATCGACTTCCCGAGGGTGATCGTTTACACCCTGACCCGATCGGTCCGCCACACACAGAGTCGGATGTCCCGGGCCAGGCAGGCCTTATTGATGACTTTTACCGAGCGCTGTGTCGTGTGTGTAGAAACATAGCTCAGCATTTACAGGTTTGAAAACAATAACGAGGAAGACTTGGAGGGGTGGCGGGTATGTTGGGTTGTTGTGGGGTAAGGTCATCCAAGGGCATTTGAGAAGAACTTTATAAAAGTGAACTTTAGCGAATCAGTCCGTCCTGAGACAGACTGTCTTCTGATATGACTGGAGTCCCAGAGCATCTCTCCATCTCAGACCCAGCTAATGTCCAGAGAGGAGTCGCTCCCCTCCCCTCCCCTCTCCCCCCTACACACACCCCCTCCCCCCCTGGGAGCCAGTCTGGGTCCTCCTCCACCTCCACCTCCTCCTCCTCCTCCTCCTTCTTCCCTCTGCCTCCTCTGTGTCTGTGGTCTGATAGCATCGATTGGCCATTTTGGAGCCAGGGAACTCCAAAGAGACAGGCATAATTACAAGGAGATAAGGCAATCTACTGCAATTAACCACTCGTCCCCTGGCAGCCCCCAGCCCATCTTTACTTCCTAAGCAGGAAATAAATTACCGCAGGACGGCCGGCCTTCACCGCCACTGAAATATAGGAACAATTAAATAGGAATTCATTCTAATTCATGCAGCCCCCCCTATCACTAAAGAGACATATTTTAACCACAGTATTAGAGCGCCGTACAAGGAAAGTGATTGTAAAACACATTGTGATCGGTGTAATGAATTGCCTGCTCTTTCATAAATAAAGGAGTCCGGTAGAGATACGTTTTAACGTTGGCTGGCAGACATTTTGTGAGGTTGAAGTGTCACTCTGAATGGGTGCTTTGTAGCGGCAAGGTTTTCATTCGGATAATTAAATCCGGGACAAATAGGAACAGCACATTTGTTTGAATGTCTTGCGTGTCTTGCGTGTTACGGCAGGGCAGAAGGGACGTCGTCGTTGGGGAGGTTAAAACACAGTCAGCAGTTGACACAGCGATAGACTCGGCCTACATACGACGACTTAAACCAAGGAACAACAGGTACCTGGCCCAGGTTCGGACACGGGATCAGAGTGACGAAGGAAACAGCGTGGAACCATTCATCATGACCGCCCGCGGCAGTTTTAACGTACTTCCCCACACCTCCACCTTGTTTAGTGCTGAATTCCACAATTCCAGGCAATTTCTCAGGCAATTACGGCGACGTCAGGTCGGAAGCTCTATAAACGGCTGCGGTGTCAGGCCATTTATATTTAGGACAATGTTCCCTTCTGTTTTTCTGAAGACAAAAACTTTCGGTAGACGCTTAAAGAAAAAGTAAAAGATTGACTTTCTCTTCTTTTTCCTGCTTATTGAAGTACATTTTAATAAGCATACGGTCACCCTGCAGGTAATTAGCTAGGGGATGAATAACGGAGATGGGGGGGGGGGGGGGCGAGGGGAGACTGCTGTTTTGTTGTGCAGCTTGAGAGTGCCACGTTGAAAGAGAGCGCCCCGAGCTACCCCCCTGCCCCCCCCCTCTTCTCCCCCCAGGGGTAGGGGGAGCCCAGAAGAGAGAGAGAGAGAGAGAGAGAGAATCGGCTCCGACACTGAAAGGCGCTACGCTCTCGGGCTCCGTATGAAGCCACATAGCATCAAATAGCATTTCAAATCCATTTATTTCATTCCATTTTTTTTTTTTTTCATTCCTTTACTTCTGGGACTGCCCTCCTTTCCTCAACGCTCCTCAAACCTTTTCATTTTCTGCCTCCACTCTGAAATCAGGGCTGTTCCCCGATTGGCCTATTTCTCGGCTTTGTCTCGGCAAGGTCTTTAATTATTATTTTTTTTCCCACCACCACAGTTGCGGCTTTCGATGCCGTCGGTCTGTGAAGTAGTGTTTGGGAGAAAATGACAACAACAGACCTATTCCTCCGAGTGGCTGCTGACATTTTGCGGGTCTTTGAAACAGAAATGGACAAAAAGCTTTTTTTTTTTCTTCTCCCCACATTCCTCTTCTGTCAGACATCCCTGTTAGGGGGGCTGCACCGGAGTGGCGTTCCGACTCACTATAATCATCCTCCAAAAAACCGGGAGCTAAGAATAGACACTAGTCGAATGCTGCACCTTTATATCGGGGGAAGTTAACGACAGAGCCAGCGTGTTTTAAAACTGTAACCTCTGATGTGGAGCCAAACCAAACTGCCTCAGAGAGGGGGCTGTCAGGCGTGGTTTCAGGTTCCTCTCTGTACGTTTCCCGAGCCCTCCATAGGCGGTGGTGTGGCGTGTCTCGGGTGTGTGTTGCGGGCCCAGGTGGACAGCTCCCAGATCCTTAACCGCTGACATGGCCAACCTGACACCCTGCGTCTGGGTCGGAGGGGCGAGGGAGGCGCCTGCCACACTCCACCCCACGGCACCGCCCGCACACACCCATCCCCTCCCTCCCTCCCTCTCTCCCTCCCCCTCGTCTCACCCTCCCTCCCTCCCATCCCCTCGTCTCTCCCTCCCCCTCGTCTCTCCCTCCCTCTCTCCCTCCCCCTCGTCTCACCCTCCCTCCCTCCCATCCCCTCGTCCCTCCCATCCCCTCGTCTCTCCCTCCCTCCCTCCCTCCCCCTCGTCTCTCCCTCCCTCCCTCCCTTCCCCTCGTCTCTTGCTCAAGTGTCCCACCCTCCCTTCCCTCCTCTCTTCCTTTTCTGTCCTTTCCTCCCTCCCTATGTCTCTCCCTCCCTCCCTCCCTCCCTCCCTCTCCCTCCACTGTCCTTCCCAACCTCCCTCCCCCCCCTCGTCTCTCCCTCCCTCCCCTCGTTTCTCCCACCCTCCCTTCCTCCAATCCCCCCTCCCGCCCTCCCTTCCCTCCCCTCTTCCTCTGCTGTCCCTTCCTTCCTCCCTCCCTATGTCTCTCCCTCCCTCCCTCCCTCCCTCCCTCCATCCTTCCCCTCTCCCTCCACTGTCCCTGCCACCCTCCCTTCCCCCCCTCCCCTCTCCCTCCCTCCCCTCTCCCTCCCTTCCCCCCTTATCTCTCCCTCCCTCCCCTCGTTTCTCCCCCCCTCCCTTCCCCCCCCTCGTCTCTCCCTCCCTCCCCTCATTTCTCCCTCCCTTCCGCCCTCCCGCCCTCACTGCGTCTTCTTCCTGGGGATCCGGTCTGTACTCACACACAAACACTCGTGCTAATTAAACCACGTATGTTCGTACAAACGGCCAAACAGGGATGAAGACCTGTCCTGCGTAGGTCCAGAGGTCAGAGCGGTCCGGTGCGGAACAGGGCAGAAGTCATCCTCTACTATCGCAAACATACAAATCCAAACAGTCCCATGTGACCGAGTCCTGACAACTGCCCTGGTTATCTAAGAGTTACAGCTTGAGGAGGAGGAGAAGGAGGAGAAGGAGGAGGAGGTGGAGAGGGAGCTGTCAGAAGGTTCTGCTTGGCTGCTTCCAAGTCACGCCGAGGCAAGGCCGGAGCGAACCAAGTCCCAAACACCCCTCCCCCCCCCCCGACACACACACACACACACACACACCTCCCCCACACACACACTTCTCCCCCCCCCCACACACACACACACACACAGACACACACTACCGTTCATGCTCCTTCACTCTCTCCTCCTCTCACCCACTGGCAATTAAAATGACACACACACACACACACACACACACACGCACGTGCTCCACGGTCTGACTCCAGACACAATATTTGTCCTCACGATGAGTATGTCAGTGATGAATCTCCATGGTGACGGCTGAGTGACAGGCGCAGTGATTGAATGCAGTATGCTAAAAGACACCGGGCCTCCGAGGCTTTTCAGGCTGCCTGACCCTGGGCCCGATCATGAGTCCCTGCCATGGAAACATACAAAACACACCCGAAACACCGCCACGCACACACACACACACATGAACACACACACCTCTGGCCTGCGTATCAGGTTCTACAGCACTGTCAGTGTTATTACCGCAGTAACAATAGCTTGAGGGTAGATGTTGGTCAGTGTGTTTGTGTGTGTGTGTCTGTGTGCGACAGTAAGTAGTGTGTGTGTACACAGTGACAGCTGAGGGGTCCCTGTAGATCTGGACTCATGTCCATGACCCATTGTGAGCAATAGCACGGGCTAAGGTGGAGACATCCCCACATACACACCAAAGAGACAATTTCACTGCCAATCATTCATTTGTACTCATCACTCACTTTGCCTGACTCCTTCCCTCCCTCCCCCCCCGCCCATAAGACCAGCCAGCAGCCTCTCTGTGTTTTACTGTTATTTTGCTCCATCGCACTTCCAGCCATCTCTAACGTAAAGAAATTCTCTCTCTCTCTCTCTCTCTCTCTCTCTCTCTCTCTCTCTCTCTCTCTCTCTCTCTCTCTCTCTCTCTCTCTCTCTCTCTCTCTCTCTCTCTCTCTCTCTCTCTCTCTCTCTCTCTCTCTCTCTCTCTCTCTCTCTCTCTCGCAGAGGAATTTCACCTCTCCGGGAAGTTTGATGCGTTCAGATTGTATAGTATATAGGGCATTCACCTGGAAACACCATCAGCACAAATAAATCACACAAAGTAATGGTTATCAGGGGAAGACAAAGGCAAACAGAAGGGTTTGTTCACTTTCTTAAGAAAAGTAAAGTTTTCAAAATAAAGGGTTAGGGTTAGATGAAACAAAGCCTCTTGTTTATACCCACGCACACACACACATAGACACACACACACCCCCACCAATCCACAAACACAGAAGTCTCCCCACCGCAATGTTACCACTTTCAAACTTGCAGATGGAGGCCGTTTGTCGAGGCAATATTCATCGATAAACCCCAACGAGATACAGATAATCAACCCACGCGCCCCTACCCGGTGTGGCAGGTGTGCCCCGGACCCCCGGACCCCCACCCCTCTCCCCCCCACACCCCCCCCTACACCACCACACCCACGCTCCAGCGGCCCCTGTCAACCGTCCCTCTCCACAATGGATAGGCTTCATTTTCTTTAAGGCGACCGAGCATGAATATCATAAGTGGCTGGCGCACTGCGACAACAGCTTCCTGCTGTTGGTAAAAGCAGAGCTGTTTAATTTCACAGCACATTAGCCTTTATACAATAAGGGGCCTTTTTACAAACTGTTTGTAATGCCCCCCCACCACACACACACACACACACACACACACACACACACACACACACACACACACACACACACACACACACACACACACACACACACACACACACACACACACACACACACACACACACACACACACACACACAGGCCCTAAACCCTCAAGAGACATTGGGTAAGAACATGGCACAAAATCAAACGCACCTTGGCAGGATCTCTGGATGCGTGCATTGGCTTCAGCACCTCTGTGTCAGACGTGTCATTGGTCAACGGTATTGACACAAGGGGTCGATGCCTCAATATTGATTAGGCGGTATTGATACTTATCGATCGGCAGGAACATGTTCAGAGGTATTTAGAGCAACAGTGTTTCGAGAAGAAAATACATTGTTAGAAGTTTTCTTCAAGCATTTCCGTTGAAAGTGCTTTGCAGCCATCACTAATCCCGATTCTGTCCCCCCACGCATCAAAGGGACAAATTGCTAAACAATTTCAACTTGAATCCTTAAATAAAGACCCAAAGAAGACCAAAGCATGGAAGTGTCCAACTCATTCGCTGTCATCCAAAGCTTTGTAAAAGCCCCATAGAGGTACAGGACTGAGAACAGCAAAGCCGTCCGTATCTCTGTCTGCGCATATCGTCCCGTACGGAGCGTATCACAGGCGAAGCGATTACGTGTGATTATATGTTGTGTTTGGTGTGTATTATCCGTACAGTCTGTGATGTTATCGATTAAAGCTGCGTTCCCTTACTAGTCCACTCTAAACCCTGTAGTGCTGCGTGTTTACATGCCGTTGTGTCTTATCATAAAGGCGCATTTCTCTCTGCGCAACAATAACTTGCATAATGCAGAGCATATATAGAGCGGACTAAGAAACCTGATATAATTAGCACAGGATTATTATTTTGTATGACATATTAATGCAGGAAACCAAAAATATTATTACTTACTTATATTTAAACGCTAATTTGGCACCTACAATTTGTCTCCAGGATTGAGGGCGGAGGATTGGACGGCTGTTTTTCTCTTTTTATACCTGGCATGAAAACCTTTCGGCCGACGCCCTACTGAACGGGAATTAGTTTGATATTGATCGAAGCTTCAAGATGAAAAAAAAGAGAAGGTCGATAGTAAAATAGCCCCGTTTCACATTTTGTGTGGGGCTTCATGCGATTTTTCTCTCTGATCCAATTGGAGCGGCCGCTTTTATCTTGAGGCTAGTGTGTTTGGACGGGGAAAGGGTTGAGTTATTGTTTATCAGAGAGAGTTATAGTTTATCAGAAAGCTAACAGGCCAAACATGGTATTGGCGCAGCGCTGCAGAGCCACTTTGGAGGCTCATCGATCACGAACACATGGCTACAATATCGACACGCATCCCAAACAAGAACTCAAAGAAAACACGTGCACCAATGCACGGGCGCAGACACACCTTTACACTTGCTAACACCTTCGCAGACGCTCCCACACACGCGCGGGCGCACACACACACGCGCGTGCGCGCGAACACACACACACACACACACACACACACGCACACACACACACACGGACCCTAGAAGAGCCTCTGGTTCAACATGCTGTTACTCTCATCTTGGAGAGTTTCGACAGAGGTCTTCATCACAAAACGGCAACTCAGCAAAACCCTGGGGCCCCCAAACACACCAGGATCACCTTAACCTCACACACACACACATACACGCACGCACGCACGCACGCACGCCCGCAAACCCACACACACACAGAGAGCGATGGACCAATTTAGAGATCAGTTTTCAAAACAAGCAAACACAAAAAGCAACACCTTTATTGTAACATCATATTTATTAATATATATATATATATATATATATATATATATACATACATATATATTATAACTGCATATATTAAGATGATATTTATTACTGCTGAACAATGCATGATCATTTGCGCATTTTTGTAAAATATCAAATATTAAAGATAATTCAAATAATCTTTGGGGGGGAAATAAAAGGAAAATGTAGCAAAGAAACTTAGTCAAGGGAAAAGTGAAGGAGGGAGAGAGAGGCAGACAGACCTGACAGAAAGAGAAAGAGAGAGACGGACAGACAGAGAGAGAGAGAAAGAGAGAGACGGACAGACAGATAGAGAGAGAGACAGAGAGAGACGGACAGACAGATAGAGAGAGAGACAGAAAGAGGTAGAGAGGCAAAGAGATATATAGAGAGAGGTAGAAAGAGAGAGATAATGAAAAGAAAGAAGTAATGTCAGCCTGCAGCACACTCGAGAGTGTACCTAAATGGAAACCAGGTCCAAGGCTGACTCCAAAGCTGTGATTCTGGTACTTTGAAAAGCATTGCACTCAGTAACAGCCAGTTCGGATTTATTTAGCCTTACTTTGCCAATTACATTCAAAGTAATTTATTCTCTTATTTCCTCTTCCCTCTCTCAGTCGCGACAAAAGGCCTTTTTAAAACATAGAGACAATAATCAACTTTACAGAAACATTCTCCCGATCCTGCTGACCTAGGAACATGTGGTGGTTATGTACCTCTTTCAAGGAATTTTGCAATAATTAAAATGTACATTCTGAGAGAAGAGCTATTGAGAAAGAGAGTGCATGCATACGCAGTCGGAGCCGGGTGAATGTACGCATTTAGCCCAGCAATAAGCCATTTTAAGGACTCCTTAAGCAATATTGTTTTTTTAATTTTCTTAATTACTAAGGCTAACCTTGTTTCCCGCACCGGGAAGACGTATTAAACGTAACGCACAGCAGAGTAAAGAGGAGGATGAGTGAATTAAAGAAAAAACACACTTACAAGTACATTTGATCACAAAGGCGCCATTAAAAAGTCCAGCTGACAACGTAGACACTATTCTCAAGCCTACCCGTTATGGCAACCGTTGCGGTCTTACATCCTGGCCTCTTCTGTGCTCCTTCTGAACGTTTCTCCGCAGAGCCATTACTTGTCCTTTAATCACGGTCCTAAGGGGCCGTTGTAAAGCGTGGCCTGTGAAGCCCTTTGAATCACGGTTCTACAAATAAAACAATCTCGATTTTGGGATTCCTCTGCCTTCCACGTAGCGACACCCTCCCCACGCGTTTGTCACCGCGTGCGAGTCGTGTCGGGCCGCGTGACGGGCGGCGCCCGTGGACCCCCTGCGGATCAGAGAGGAGCGAGACCGCTCGCGTTTGTTTTGTTTTTAGAAACGGAGGCCCTTCCTGCCGCTACCTCATGTCTTCATGCTATGCCTCTTTCTTCTGGCAAGCAGATGGAGAGATTTGAGGACACCACTGTCTGCTGTCGTTCCTTTGGGAGGAATATGAAAAAACATAACACACGCGCGGAAGCGCTCCGCATGCAAGATTTAGAAGCATTCCCCCCCCCCCACACACACACACACACACACACACACGCACACACACACGCACGCACGCACGCACGCACGCACGCACGCACGCACGCACGCACGCACACGCACGCACGCACGCACGCACGCACACACACGCGCCTCCCCCTCCCTGTTCCTTGTCAATAGAGGAATACAAAAAAACGTTTCTATGGTGACGAGCCCGTGAATAATTAAGACTTAGCTGCCAGTGATCGCGAGCGGTGAACATTGTTTATGCACACGTTGCGCTCTCTGTCTTTCTATTAATTATACATCCACAGCCGAGAGAGGAGAGGGTGGTGGAGCGGGGGGGTGGAGGCTCGGCAGACGTACGGGAGACGTGCGGCGCCGGGAGCTACAGTATGCAGGAGAGAGAGAGAGAGACAATATGCAGGCTGTCTTTCTAAGCATCCACCAGTGGGGTTCTTCAGACAATAAAAAATAAAGTCATGCTTATTTTTTATATTTTTCATTTTTATGACCTCTGAATTTGTTTTAAGGGCGATTTTTCTATATGATGGAAAAGTTAAAACAACTTGAAAGTGTGTTTGATTGGGAACCGCACAATGCACCGAAATAGTTCACTGGTGGGCCGGTAATGAGTCAGAGTAGGTTGGCTATATGTTTTCAATCCACGTTTTCCACTTAGAGGCTCATCCGTCTCATTAGCAGTCTGTATCTGGTCGTTATTTGGCGGGGGCCACAGGCTTGCAAAATTGACGAAGTACCTCCAACCACCTCCCTGAACTCAAAGAGCACTCCACCCAATTAACACAGGGAGTTAGGGCAGTGGGGAAAGAGTTTTGAAATAATGTTGGGAAACATTTCAATCTACTCTGTGTAACAAGATGGCGTCACAATGCTTGTGGGTGGAAGCTTGACAAATGCCGGTCATTTCTTAAAAAAAATTATGCATAAAAAAAAACTGCTTGCAGTCTAAAAAAATCCTCTTCCTACCACCGACCGACGCCAAAGAAAAGTGATGCAGAACTTGTCATTGGTGGCACCTGTTATAAATAAATCGAATGACTATTGGAAAAGTTGCACGACAATATTAAAAAAACTCAACTTCCCGCTGCCCCACTGGGAGCCTCAATGTGTTAAATGGGAGGAGGAAACACAGCTTTTAGGGCGAGTCTGGATTTATTGATTGGATATCAGAGCAGGGCAGTAGTGGCGTTCCAGGATCATTAACGCAGTGTTGCCGGGGTCTCCGTCTCTCCCTCCTTTGCATCGAGGGAAGGTTCAGCGCGCGCCAGCGATCCTTGAGCAAATACACACACGCCTGCGCCTCGGTTTCATTAGCCAAGTGAAGGAGACACCGAAACATGGTGCCACTAGCGATTAGCATGATGCGTCCTGCGCTGATTTAGTCACACGGGCGTCAACTTTATTAGATTGTAACACAACTTAATGTGAGCAGCCCCCTCTTAGTGACGTTAAATGGCGAGAGGGCCGAGGTGGTGGAGGGGAGAGTTGGCGGAGGGATGGGGGGTAGGGTGGTGGGTTGGAGAGGATGACCCTGCCCGGCAATTTCCCCTAAATCCACAGGGGGTGAATATTAATGTCAACTGGAATGGTCCATCCAGTCACTCTCTGGACTGACACACAATCCATCTCTCCCTCTCTCTCTCATCACTAAAGAACATAATGTACTTCCTCCACAGTTCCACCCTGTTCCTTCCCTGCTGTGAGGCTGATGCACTCGGCTGGTTGTGGGGGGAGGGAGGGGGGGGGGGGGGGGAGACATGAGCATGGCTTGTGATGGGGTTTGACCTGCCACTGCTCATTTCCCGCGCCACTACTCGCAAGAGATGCGTTCATCATATAGGCCCCGACAGTTGCTCTCACCCGTGTTATAAAACAGTTTTAATTCAAGCGCAAGACACGAATCACGGCAGCTTCGGCCATCGACCGCGTGACATCAAACTCTTCTTCAGTGAACTATTTCTAATATATAAAAAAGGATCAAATGTAAAAATACTGCATTGTGTTTATGTCGATATAAACGGGTGAGCAATGATACCTGAGCGGTGTGTATAGTCTTACAGGACGAAGGCAAGCAAAGAAACCTGGACATGCGTCAGATGGCAACAGACTCACTCGTACCTCTTCCGTGAAGACGGAGTGACTGGCTATGTCCCCATGGCGTGAGAACATGATTGTTGTGTGTGGATGACTCAACAACAACTTACTCACTCAATGACTAAGAGATGCAAACCCGCACACACTCACACAAAGTGAACACACTCACTATTCTTAGCCGATGAGCACAATGCAACTGTTGTGATGTGAAAGACAGATACAAAAAGAGCTTCAGAAAGCTAACTTTCAGCTCATGTTTCGGCTTTGAGTGTCAAGTAACCCAAAAACTGTGATCCGAATAATACAATATCCTACAGCACGCCTTAGATTGTAGCGTGCGTGTCACATTTGACGTTAACATCTCCCGATTAGTCATGTAAAATGCGGTTATCTTCCATGGCAGTTTCATGTAAACCCGACAAAGTCACGTTGCTCCATATTATACGTTTCCTACACTGTAAATTTGACCAATAACTTCAATCATTTGACACTGTGTGAGTGTCCTTCGACAGCTTTCTGCCTGGCTACGGCAACCAAAGTTCTCATTTGTCATAACAGCATCTTAAGGAGTGAGTACATGATATTAGCCTTGAACCCTTCACCTGCTGAACCTGGCAGTGCACTCCATCGCTCTCTGAATGGTTCAATAGATACTTAAATGTCAGTGTAAAGCCACAACGCGGAGCTTCATGTTTTGTTTAGTTCCCTGAGGGGTGGACAACTTCTGTTCATTTATATCTCAGGGTTTGTTTGCTGGAGACTCCGGTCTCAAGACACGCATGTACACGCATGACTGCGTGCTGTCCACGGTCATAAGTCTGCACATGGGGGTGCTCACTGCGGCTGTGACGACGCCCCTCTGTGTGGGTGCGTGTGCGTGTGTGTGGGTGTGTGTTTGGGTCTCTTAAGGCTCCATCAGAGGGAGATAGTGCGGCTGCCCGCTATCAGCCGTGGCCGGCAGCCCAGCGCTAGATAATTGAAGTTATTAGCCTGCTAGCCGTTAGCTGGAGTAAACCTTCAGGTGGGGCTCAGCTAGATTTAACCTTGCTGCACACAACATACAAAAAGGTGCACACACACACTTCCACACAAACGCAAACGCAAACGCAAACACACACACACACACACACACACACGCACACACACACACACTCTATTAGGCTTGTCCCTGTTCTGGGAGACAGGGGCAGACACAAACAGATTGATTCCTTATGTTCATTAGTATTTGTTTAATGTCATTTGGGGGGGGGGGACAGCTGGGAGAACGGCTGGTGGGGGTCAGAGCTGTGCTAGGGTCATGTGACATTGTCGTGAGGCGGAGAGGCGACAGAGACGTACCCGCAGCAGGAAGAGAGACGGTGGGAGAGAGTGGAGGGGGGAGAGAGGGGAGAGGGTCTCGTTGGTCAAAAGGCGAGAGGGGGAGGGTCTTGATGGGAGAAAGGGGAGGGTTGCGAGAGAGGGGAGGGGGGAGCGAAAGAGTGTCTTCATGGGAGATAGGGGAGAGGTCGAGGGTCTCGTTGGGAGAGACGGGAGGGGGGAGAGAGGGGAGGGAGAGAGGGTCTTGTTGGGAGAGAGGAGAGTGGAGGGGGGAGCGAGAGAGGCTCGCGTCGGGAGAGGGAGGGAGAGGGGAGGGGGAGAGGACGGGGGAGAGAGCGAGGGGAGGGGGGTACATCAAAGCGCTGCTTCATGCCAGGAGGGGTGGGGTCGTTCGTTCGCTTCTTCTTCTTGTGTTTTTTTTTTTTTTTTTTCTTTCTCGCCCCGAAGCTTCGCCGCTCTTTCGCTACAATACGCCGACAATTAATTAGTGCTTAGGAGGTGGCGGCGCCACGCAGACGGGCGCTCAGATGCCCCGTTTTGTGTTTTTGTGTTCGCATTATTCCGAGAGGATTTGGCTGATTAACAAGTCAAAGCGGCGCGGAGGGGAGCGACGAGATCGCTAGCGTGGCTCCGAAGTGACGAGGCAACCCCTCAGGACAGCAACACACGGTCCCCTTTCTTATCACACAAACACACAGTCGTCCTCTCTGGCCCGGGGGTCTCTGTGCGCGCGCGCGTGTGCGCGTGCGTGCGTGCGTGCGTGCGTGCGTGCGTGCGTGTGTCCATGCTCACGTGTGAGTGTGATCTCGCTCGACCTATCTGTTCTATTCTAATCAAAAAGTAAAGCCATCTCCCTCGGTGAATCTCTGTCCATCTCGCAGCACCATTTCAATTCAATTCAATCAAATTCAGAACATTTATTCATCCAGATGTCTCGGCCTCTCCCAGGCACCCTCCTGACTTCTGTTCCGACACCACCACCACCACCACCACCCCTCTCCCTCACCCGACATGGAGGTGGAGGAACAGGGACATGAGATGACGGGGAGGGGGGAGAAGCCCGGCGTCGGTTGGTACTTATCTTGCATTTATCTCTGTTTTTAAAGCGCAGAGCTATTCCTCACTCAATTTTTTTTCCCCCGGTAAGCCGATAAGCACAACTAAACAATAAATAACATCCCAAATATCCCTCCTTCTCCCCCCCAATCGTGTCTGATTGTGGGGGGGGGACTGGGGGGGTAGATTAGCCTGGTTGGTCGCCGCACCGTGTCGACTGCTACCGTACTTTTAAAAAGGCACGTTGAGGATTTGTCAAGATCCCCCCCCCCCCCCCTCCCGACACCCCCATCCCCACCCAAACACCCCTCCCACGAGCGGCGACGGAAAACAAGACAACGCGGAGGCATTACCGTGGAGATAGAACACGACAAGATTAAGCTGCGATTAATGAAACGATGACAACATCGCAGCAGCTGTCCCGTCAGGCTGAGGCACATTCACGGCTAGACTCGACACTGCTACGGGTGGGAAGTGTGTGTGTGTGTGTGTGTGTGTGTGTGTGTGTGTGTGTGTGTGTGTGTGTGTGTGCGCGCGCGCACGTGTGTGTGTGTGTGTGTGTGTTTGTGTGTGCCTGTGTGTGTGTGTGTACAGGGACGCCAGTGTTATTAAAAATAATAGCTGGTACAACGGTGAAGATGTGCCGACAGAGGAGAAAGCGTCTCTCGGGGGATTTCCTCACGACTCAACTTATGAGTCTGTACCAGAAGCGTCCCACAATCCCCTGTTGCCAACCGCCAGTCAGAGCCTCCCAGGGAGGTGGGTGGGTGGAGGGAGAGAGGGGGAGAGAGAGAGAGAGAGAGAGAGAAAGAGATGGAGACAAAGTCAGAGAGAGAGACGGAGACAGAGAGAGACAGAAAGAGAGAGAGAGACGGAGAGGAACTAACCTGCTTGAGGACAGACCTTGAAATGTGCTCATGTATCTTTCACTCTAGACTATTTCTCGTTTGTCTTCCTCTTTTACATAATTACGCCACGGCGGCGAGAGACTTCTGTAAAATAATATTGTTGTTTTTTTCCCCAAACCCAAAGTTGTGGTTCTGACTTGTTCTGCACATAACTTTGTTCCTCATTTCACGGTGTGACTTAAAATATCAAGGACAGTCTCTGATGCAGAATACTGAAGAAGAAGGCTGAACAACCCTGTGTGTGTGTGTGTGTGTGTGTGTGTGTGTGTGTGTGTGTGTGTGTGTGTGTGTGTGTGTGTGTGTGTGTGTGTGTGTGTGTGTGTGTGTGTGTGTGTGTGTGTCTGCATGTGTACCAACGATTAATACTGCGTGTGCGTTCACCCTAGGCGGCTGGCAGAACACTAGGGACGTGCAGATTCTCTCTCTTCGCTCCATAATGGATTTCACACTTTTCCTTAGAAGAGATGGGGTAGGAGCTAAGGGGTTGTGTGTGTGTGTGTGTGTGTGTGTGTGTGTGTGTGTGTGTGTGTGTGTGTGTGTGTGTGTGTGTGTGTGTGTGTGTGTGTGTGTGTGTGTGTGTGTGTGTGTTCAGGTTTGCGTTCTCTGCATGAATTGACACCTGTGTTTTCACCATCAGCCCTGATTTGATTTGACTTTGCTGGACCGCCCTGTGTTTTGTCGAGAGAACACGGCCCCAAGTTCAGACAGACATCCCGTTGCTCAACGTCTTAGGGCCCGCTACGTCACGAGATCCGCGGCCTCGCCCCGTCATCCCCGTGAGAACGGGCGCTCGGTGTTGAATCATTTAAATCACAAAAAAAAGACCTAGATTGGATTTTAACACGCGGCTGCGCCGTCGCTGTGAATTAGAGGGGTGTCATCACCCACTGACCCTGGTTCATGTTTAATTCTCTCCCCCTCTCTCTCTCTCTCTCTCTCTCTTCACCCCCTCTCTCCCTCCCTCAACCCCCCCCCCTCTCCCACCACCACCACCTCACTCTCGCTGAAATGAAAGTTGAAGAGAAGATGCGGTCGCCGGAACGTTAGAAACAGCGGCAATTACCGTGACGTGTCGAGGCATTAGAAGGATTGAATTAGGCCGCTCACTTCCTATAAGGTCTCCGCCGACCTGGCCCCGTGCACACGTGTGTGCGTTTGTGCGTGAAGGCCCGGGCGTGAGGCGTGCGCTTCTGCGAATGGACAGGAGGAGAATAGAAGAGAGGGAGCGAGAGGGAGGAAAAGAGACAAAGACTGAGAGATAGACAGAGAGACGGAGAGAGACAGAAAGAGAGGGAGAGACAGAGAGAGAGCGAAACGGAGACAGAGAGAGGGAGAGGGGGACAGAGAGAGAGAGCCAAGGGAAACAAGATGAAGGACAATAAAGGGGTGAATAGATAAGAATGGCAAGAGAGGAAGGGGAGGAAGGAGCTACCATTTCACCCCATGCATGTTTGGCCCCCTACCTCATTATCGCGAGGCAGCAAACTGGAACCGGGAGAAAATCGAGAAACCTGAGATGAACTGGTCAAACTACAGAAAATCCATTTACCGTCCACGCCGTTTCATTTCTAAAAGTCCAACAAAGCTATTAAAATGAAAAAAGGGTCCACTGACCCGCTGCCATGAACACACGTGGGAACACACACCCACACAACAAATACACAAACACGTACACACCCACACTCGCACACCTGCACACAGGAACAACGTGGCCAACATGCCCTGCCCTGATGCCATTGACGCAGTACCTGAGTGTGTGTGTGTGTGCGTGTGCAGGTCTGCGTGCGTGTGTCCAAGCGTGCGTGTGTGTGTGCAGGCGTGTGTATGTGCAGGTGTGTTTGCAGGTGTGTGTGTGTGTGCGTGTACAATAAGAGCAAAGGAGCAAGGAAGAGGTTGTAGCGAAGGTCTTGTACCCCACCCTCGGCGACATAATATCACCACAGGGGGGGGGAGTTTTGGAGATGCCTTCGACGTTCGTTTCACGGGAATCAGACGGAAAGCTGTTCCAGATGCATTCTACATTCTATGTTATCTAGGTCTGTCCGCTTACGATGGATGAGGGTCATTCTGGCCTTTCAAACGTTCTCTGAAATGAAGGCACTGACAACCCTTGAGATTACGCATCCTGCGCGTGCATAGAACCACACGCAGACGCGTGGGCGTGCGCACACATACACACACACACACACACACACACACACACACACACACACACGCTTTCTTTGCATTCCCCACAATGCTTTGCATATTGGCGCTGAATGGCTATTCACCTTCAGTCAGCCGGTATCAGGAGTTGTGCCAGTTACGCAATGCACTCTGGGTAAAAAGGAGCGAGCCTCCAAGCTCTCCTGAGACTGACGATAAGGTGAGAAGACGGGGGAGAAATTCAATCCTATTTAATGCCCTGCCGTTCACTCTATTTTCTTCTTTATTGTGTTTTTTTTTTTCTCTACAGGCTCTAGCCTATCTGGTCCGCGTGAAACTTTAGTTAAAAACGTTTTTTTCGTTTTTTTCAAATGAAATAATGAGCAAGAATGCAGGGCTGAAATGTAGCCACGTCTTGGAGGAGTTTGCCTCCGAGGGAGACGGACCAATAATGGTCCTCTTAAGTATGGATAAAGGCCCTGGCGCGGTCATGTGACAGCTCCCTCTATCTCTCTCTCTCTGCCTTTATCCCTCTCTCTTTCCAAGCAAGTCCCATGACTCAATCGCCCAAAGTGACTATC
This sequence comes from Gadus chalcogrammus, assembly GCF_026213295.1. Lineage (NCBI taxonomy): Eukaryota > Metazoa > Chordata > Actinopteri > Gadiformes > Gadidae > Gadus > Gadus chalcogrammus. Next base: position 5,769,544 of record NC_079429.1, read on the forward strand.
TCTCGCTGGAAGCATTAGAATAACTAATGTGTCCCGGCAACACGTCAGACGATATTAATTGCTTAATTAAAAGGAATGTATTGTCTCGCTGAGTGTACAAGCAACTCTGTCTCGCTTGGCACATTTCTAACAGTTAACGGATGGTGTGTGTGTGTGTGTGTGTGTGTGTGTGTGTGTGTGTGTGTGTGTGTGTGTGTGTGTGTGTGTGTGTGTGTGTGTGTGTGTGTGTGTGTGTGTGTGGCCATGGGAGGAAGCTAGGGGAACATCCCATAATCAGTTTCACGTCTACATCTATCATCTCTATGGGAGTCTCCAAATGTTGTGTATGCATGTGTGATATTTCATGCATGTACATACGCCCGCATGTATATTTAAGTCATTACAAGTTTAAACACAGGCATCCGAGTCCCATTTACGATGGGGAGGATTAACAAACTATCTCGTGACTAACATTATTATTATTATTATGGAAATATCGTGCTCTTCGGTCAATTTCTAAATCACCAGCCAAAGACAAACAACAAAATACACATGACATCAACCCACGCACACACATTAACACACAACAGCCATTCAACTCGTCGCAGCTCTAAATGTCACAGCTCAACCTGTGACTACGATGAGCAGTGGAGAATAAATGTGTCCGCCCGTGTAGTGGACCTTTTATATCAGCCTACAATCAGATCATTAAAGGGGCATTAGAATAACATGGGCATGATGAGGGCCATCGATAGAGAGATAGAGATGAATAGAAAGACGGAGCGACAGAGCGAATGGCAGATACTCCACAGCCCTCCTTCAGCCTTTGAAAGCCTGAGTAAAAAAAAAAAAAACACAACCTCATTGATATGCGCTTCCTCGCTAGAATATTAGCAGAACAGGTGTATGACATTAATTTCCATGGCAATTGATAGATTAGGAGAATTAAGCGTGTTGCGATGATGGATTCCCCCCGCTGCCCGGACGTTGATTCTGAAGCTGATACGGTGCAACGAATCTAGTGCAACAACTCAACCGTGCTTTTTATTCAAACAACCAAAAAAATAAAAAAGCAATTGCTGTTTTTTTTTTTTGCCGTTCTCACACTGGAAAATACACACTCAAAAATTCACACACACGCACACACACACGAACTGACGCACAAGTACACGCACATACACACACACACACACACAATGCCGCCGGGTAAGACATCATATCCAGATCTCCTTGTAAACACTTTGATTTATAAAAGATTGGAGAGGGTGTAGCAGTGTGTGGGTGGGTGGTGGAGGTGGTGGAGGTGGTGGCGGTGGTGGAGGTGGTGGTGGCGGTGGTGGTGGTGGTGAGGTAATTTAGCTGTCACTTATTTGACTGAACCGGGACAGCGTCCGTCTAAATATGCTGTGTATACTCGCGCGTCTGTCAGACGGAGTAGAGCCGCTTCAAACTCATTCACAGTCTGCGGTGGACGCGACAGGAATGATTAAATATACGTTACACTCTCTCTGCGAAAGGTTACGCTTTCATTATCAGAAAGAAATGTCCGGTTGAACTAATAGGCTATTCTCAATCATGTCTCATTTAAAGCTTTCTTTTTCTCCTCGCCCCGTTTAAGGCGTATCTAAGCAACCTGCCGTGTGTGTGTGTGTGTGTGTGTGTGTCTGTGTGTGTGTGTGTGTGTGTGCATGACCTACTAGTGAACCTGCAGGTTTGCTTGAACCACATCCTTTGTCGTGTGGTAGGTTAATGTGCGTGTGCGGCCATGCGTATATACCTGTGCGTGTGTTTGAGTTGATAGAGGACGACTGAAGGGGATCTTATGCATATTTATTACATTTCATTCCCCTGTATCTCTTTGTTCCCTCTCTTACCTTATTTCTCTTACTTGATATGCCGTCTATTGCTTCTGATCCGTCCATTACAGAATAGCCTCCGTAAGATGGTATGAGGACTGTATTTATACCCCTCTGGCAGCCAGTACAAACACACTCAGAGTGCTTCATATGCCTCGCATTCCCAAGTGCACACATATGCAGGGAGGATGTATAGAGAGGAGGTGTCAAGGGATCAAGGACACACTGCTTAAGTCCTTAAGTCCTTCTCCAGAAGGATCCTTCATATCAAGACTACGAGCCCAAGTGGCTAGGTAGATCAACAGCTCTACCTGGCCCTGATGCAACAACCCTCACTCACTCACTCTACAGTACAAGCCTCTGTAGGTAGACCCACTGCCCTAGCTAGCTACCTAGCCCTAACGCACCACCCCCTCACTGACACCCCAGTTCAAGCTTCAGCATTTAAGGGGACCTACTGCTGTAGCAAGCCCTAATGCACCCTCCTAAATCTATCACCACCACAAGCCTCAGTAGCTAGGTAGACCCACTGCTCTCGCTGCCTAGCCCTAAAGCACCACTCTTACTTACTTCCAAATACAAGCTTCATCAGCTAGGGAGACCTAGTGCACTAGCTCATTCTAGAGCACCATCCTAACTCACACCCCACTATTAACCTCAGAAGCTAGGTTGATTCTGCTCTAGCTAGTCCTAACGTAGCATCCTAATTCACTCCTCACTGCTTGCTTCAGTAGCTAGGTAGCATCTGCTTTAGCTAGCTCTAGGTCAGGGGTCACCAACACGGTGCCCGCGGGCACTAGGGTGCCTGCAAGGACCATATGAGGCGCCCGCAGGCCTGTTCTGAAACTAGCACAACTCATTCTTTAACAACTCTTTCCCACCTTTTTTAGGTCATTGTTGATAATTATTGTGAGAAATCATTAACATGATCAGTTTCTTCACATAGATGAGAATCATTAATCAATATTAATAATATATAACTAAAGGCAAACTGAGCAAATTTGTTATTTCAGAAGAGTCTATCAAACTGGGTGCCCTTCGTATGACTCAGTACCCATGAAGTAGCTCTCAGGTTCAAAAAGGTTGGTGACCCCTGCTCTAGTGCAACATCCTAACTCACTCATTACTACTACTAGCCTCAGTTGCCAGGAAGAATCTGCTCTGGCTAGCCCTAGTACAACATCCTAACTCACTCACTACTACTAAAAGCCTCAGTAGCTAGGAAGAACCTGCCTAGATAGCCATAGTGCAACATCCTAACTCAACCACTACTACTACTACAAGCCTCAGTAGCTAGGAAGAATCTGCCTAGATAGCCATAGTGCAACATCCTAACTCACTCACTACTACTACAACTCAGTAGCTAGGTAATATCTGCTCTAGCTAGCCTTAGTACAACATCCGAACTCACTCACTACCACTACAACTCAGTAGCTAGGTAAACTCTTTTGTTGTGTCGTTTGTAGTCTCCCGCCTACAAACTGGAAGTGGCTCAATCTTCCACCTTGCGAAGAAAAAAAGAAATGAGCAAACAAACAGCAACTACAGGTCCATCCAGTTGACTGAAAATGACCCCCAAAAGCTCCTACTGAACAGAGCCCCCTAATGGCAAGAGCGAAGCTAAACTGTGACATGTAGGTGTCAGTGTGTGACAGTACGGAGGGGTGTAGGTGTCAGTGGAGCGTTAACCCACTCTGACAGCTGAGCTGCTGCCTCCACACTGAGGGAGCATCGCGGCCCACCAGGGCTGCTGCTCCTGTCAGCACCTGGACGTCCCCGGGCCCACACACACACACACACACACACACACACACACACACACACACACACACACACACACACACACACACACAACACACACACACCACACACACACACACACACACACAAGTGGCACACACACACACACACACACACAATGGCACACACATGTACATGTCACACACACACATGTACATGTCAAACACACGTGTACATTTCAAACACACGTGTACATGCACACTCTCACATGTACCGACATGCACACACACACACACACACATATAACCAAAAAACATATACAGTATATATATATATATGAACATGTACACATATCTCTCTCTCTTTCTCTCTCACACCCACCCACAACACACCCACCCACACACACAATAATAAATATCCAAACAGATATAAATAATCAAACACACACACACTCACAAACACATGGAAACAAACACAAACATGTGCTGAAACATGTTTCAGGTCATGTGAAGCTCAAATGTTTGAGCAAAAATATGGCAATTTTATCCATAACAACCAAACACACACATACACACACACGGTTGCGGCAAAGGTACTATAGTGTTTACATAAGGGACCCAAGAACAGGAAAAAGGTCAACACACACATCTGCTCGTCCCCAAAAAAGTCAATTCACACTGCGCATCTCTCCCCGCGGTGGTGACTGCTGCAGAGTCGCTTTTTTATCAACTCATCTCTTTCCCTTCAGTGTTATTTTAATAACACAGGATACGAAAACAACAATATCGCGTAGGAATGCTGCCGAAAGCCAGTGGCTTTCGGATTCCACTCATCGGTCCTGCTCAATGTTCCGGAAACACCCGGCTTCCATATTATGAGCGGAGACCTTCTTCCAATCATCACAAAGAAAATAGTTGGTTTGAACATCGTGCAAAAGTGCTGTTGTGGTGGATAAACCGCCATAAAAGGGAAAAACATTGCTGTTCTGTTCATGTTTATGAATCTACCAAGCCGTTGTTATTAGTAGGTAGAGCCTTTTTGGTATGTTTTGGCCTCGTTTGGACATTGAAATAGCTGGTAAATACGTTCATTATTAAAACCATTAACACCCCCCCCCCCCCCCCCGCTTGCGGCAGCATCATAATTCTATGGCCGCAAATGAGGGAGCACAACCGTGGAAAACAAATCCTGGGGAGAACCCGAGAATCTGGAATACATATTTGCACTATTACTACCAGTTAGTTTAAAGGCTTGTCTCTGTCTGACTTGCAGATGCACACACCAGACGGCGTTTGTCAAACTTGGCTACCAAAGTATCAGAATCATTTTCTAATATCCAAATAGAAAAATAACGAGGGATAATTCCAGACCATTTTACAGATGGCTACATAACCTCAACGGACAAACTGAAATTTGTTTTGTTTTACTAGGATTGGTCGGACACGATGTCACCCAACCTTCCATCTGTAGTTGACAATTCACCACTTTTTTCTTTTTATAAAATGAAAAAAGGAAATTATAAAAACATTTGAATCTTCGATTGAGAATTGAATATCTAACCAATACGAATAACCGAATATTAGAATAGTCAGCCTGAGCCAGAGTCAGCTGTGATACTTGTGGTACATTCATTAATTGGTAGAAACTCAAGCGTGTTAAATCATGGTTGTTAAACACTGTAAAAATACCAGGAAATAAGTTATGGCCACAAATGGTTAAACATAAAGTCTGTAAAACACTTGAATGAATTTGTTTTAAGCTACGCTGTATAAGGGTCTTGCCAGCTATAGGAGCTACAGTCGTGCCATCACTTCTACATGTTATAATTATGTTTTGATTTTACTGAATGTTATTGTAGAGCTGTAATTGGAGTTTAAGCCATTTCCGTCTGAATTTAACCTCATGAACAGACGCTGCATCCACGGGTAAAAATAGACACGCACACACACAGAACACAACACAAGTGTAATTGAACACTGCAATAATCCACAAACCGAACCAATAAAATCTCACCTCCAAGAGTCTGGTGTGCGTCATAAGAATCACACACAAAGACACAACACCAGAGAGAGAGAGAGAGAGAGAGAGATTAAACAAGACTGGAACTTGAAATGGTTAAATTGAATGCACTTTTTATAGCTGTGATATTGCTCCTTCCCATGTCTGGCTCTCATCTCTCTTCTCTTTTGCCCTTTCTCCCCCCTCCACCCCCTGTTAAATCCCTTCTCTGCTTCATCCTCCCTCCCTCCCTCCCCTCCCTCCCTAACCCCCCACGTCTCTTCCTCTCAGTAAGAGGGGTCAGCTGTCCTCTCCCATCGCTGTCAACTCCGCAGCCCTTTACAGCAATCACACGACCGTCATCCACCTTACCAAGCCCCCCTCCACCCCTCCACCCCGACCTCCCTCTCCCCCTCCCCCCCTCTGAGCTGTCAGATGGTGTGGTCCCTAACAGGAGCGTGATCGGAGGTGAGCCGCCCCACACAGGGGTAAAACACAGGGCAAGGGGGAGCAAGCAGGAGGAATGGAGAGAGGTGGAGGAGAGGAGCTGGAGAGAGAGAGAGAGAGAGAGAGAGAGAGAGAGAGAGAGAAGAGAGAGAGGAGAGAGAGAGAGAGAGATAGAGAGAAGAGGAGAGAGAGAGAGAGAGAGAGAGAGCGAGAGCGAGAGAGTAAGAGCAATAGGCAGCTGGAGAAGGAGGGAGGAAGGGAGAGAGAGTTACGTGGCTGGTGGCTATCGTTATGGGCAGTGACGGGCCAGGCTAAATTAAAAAGAGGGGGAAGGAAAAAGGAAGAAGACAACAAGCAACCAGACCAAGGAGCACAGGACAAGGGGACAGAGCAGCAGGACAGTGGGACAGAGCAGCAGGACAGTGGGACAGAGCAGCAGGACAGAGGGACAGAGCAGCAGGACAGAGGGACAGAACAGCAGGACAGAGCAGCAGGACAGAGGGACAGAGCAGCAGGACAGAGGGACAGAGCAGCAGGACAGTGGGACAGAGCACAGGACAGGGACAGAGCAGCTGACAGAGGGACAGAGCACAGGACAGAGGGACAGAGCAGCAGGACGAGGGACAGAGCAGCAGACATGACAGAGCAGCAGGACAGTGGGACAGAGCAGCAGGACAGAGGGACAGAGCAGCAGACAGAGGACAGGGAGCAGCAGGACAGTGGGGACAGAGCAGCAGGACAGAGGGACAGAGCAGCAGGACAGAGGGACAGAGCAGCAGGACAGAGGGACAGAGCAGCAGGACAGAGGGACAGAGCAGCAGGACAGATGGACAGAGCAGCAGGACAGTGGGACAGAGCAGCAGGACAGAGGGAAAGAGCAGCAGGACAGAGGGACAGAGCAGCAGGACAGATGGACAGAGCAGTAGGACAGTGGGACAGAGCAGCAGGACAGTGGGACAGAGCAGCAGGACAGTGGGACAGAACCGAGAGCTTTCTTAGCGACAGCAAGAGTAGAGGACCAGAGGGGAGCCATGACGACAAAAATCAAGAAGAGAGAAGACATTCCCCTCGTTCAGTCCCTCTCCATCACGCTATCCGTCTCCCCTCCGCTTATTTTTATTATTTTTTTATCATTTATTGAGCAAGGCCTGGTGTAACTCGATGCTCTGGTCTTTCTTTCTCTCTGTCTCCGTCTGTCTCTCTCTCTCTCCCTCTCTTGGTGTCTCGCTCTCTCTCTCCCTCCCTCCCTCTCCCTCTCCCTCTCCCCCCACCCTCCATCTTCTCTCCTCGTCTCTCTCTCCTCTCTCTCTCTCTCTCCCGCTCTCTCTCCCTCTGTCTCCCTCTGTCTCTCAGTCTCTCTGGAGATTTAGGGTCAGCACTTAATGTCAGTGGAGGAGCAGAATCCCAACGCCCTTGCCCAGGCGGTCACCCTATACCCACTGCTGATTGGGCAGGTGTGGGAGGGGGTCGAATGGCAGGGCAATAGACTGTCAACCCCCACTCCAAGCTCTCTCTCCCCCCCCCCCCCCCCCCGCCCATCCTCCCACCCCCACCTTCTTCCCATATTATTCTCAACCCCTGGATGGCCGAGGACTGACCTTTCGCAGAGAAAGACAAACAAATATATTTCTGAAAGATGTTGCGCAATGCCACCACTTGTAGTCTCTGACTAATTTGCTCTCTCTCTCTCTCTCTCTCTCTCTCTCTCCTCTCGACTCGTCCTCTCTCTCTCCTCCCTCTCTCTCATCTCCTCTCTCTCCCCCCCCCTCCCCTCCCTCCCTCCCTCTCTCTCTCTCTAAGCCCCGATATCTGGCTCTCTCTCCTCCGAACCCGTCCCCTAAAACCATCTCCCTCCCCTCCCTCTCCCTCCCTCCCCAGTGCCCAACGCCTCTTTTCACCAGCTAATACCACCTCGCCCCTTTCCTACCCATCTCTCCGTCTCTGGCGCTCTCTCTCTCTAACCTCTCTCGGTCTCTCTCCTTGCGTCTCCCTCCCTCTCTCTCTCTCTCACACCAGCGCTGCCTCGACCGCCCCCGCCAGGAGTCTGCATTGAATCGCGCTGCTATCTTCCCACAGCAGGCCTGTCAAATAGCCCGCCGCCCAGCACGCCACATCAGCCCCCGCGGGAGGACGAGCGAGGCCGAGAACCAGTGAGGGACGCAGAGAGAGAGAGAGAGAGGGCAAGAGAGAGAGAGAGAGAGAGAGAGAGAGAGAGAGAGAGAGAGAGAGAGAGAGAGAGAGAGAAAACCAGCGGGAGGCAAGCAGAGAGAGAGACCCAGAGAGACAGAGGAAAAGAGAGAGAGAGAGCGAGAGAGGAAAAAAGAGAAAAGGAGATAGAGAGGGAGAAGGGGGCACAGGGAGATGGAGGGGGAGGGTATGGATCTGAGGGCACAATGGAGGACAGCGATGCTGTAGGGGGGAGGGGGGTCAGAGAAATCCCTGAAGCGTGAACAAGAACCAGGGAGAGAGGAAGGGGGAGGGAGGGTTATGTTTAAGAGGGAGATGCAAAACGAGACTGAGAGGAGGAGGAAGAGAGAGGAAGAGAAGGTTAAAGCAGACAAACAATTCACACAGCAAAAATAAAAATACGAAATAAAGATGCATCCCTCCGTTTCGGCAGAGGACCTAATCCTTCTATTGTGTACGAGTGTTTGTTGGAGCCAACACAACCAGTCCCTGACACACACACACACACACACACACACACACACACACACACACACACACACACAACACACACACACACACACACACACACACACACACACACACACACACACACAAACATCCTGCTGGGTTTTGAGCGGTTTGTATTTTGGGTTTCCTTTGTGAAATGAACAATGAGGAACACAAATGTTTCTGCACATCTTTTTTCAAATTGCCTAAAATCGACTTAAATAGGTACAGATAACATTGACCTGAAAATTGGTCATAAAGCTATTCCTGTACACCCAGACATGAAAAAACAAGAGTCGGATACACATTACCCAATAGTTTCCGGTTACAGTGCAATGAAACAAATACTTAAAATACTGCAATATACAGCATGTCTGTCTGTCTGTCTGTCTGTCTGTCTGTCATCATGTTACGGAACACCATGGTATTAAACAGTATGGTTCGGATCAGGGGATACGGTTAGGAATAGGCGGACAGCGAGATTCACACTGGGGTATAGAAAAAATTGGTATCCACCCTTGTTAAATATTGTGTACATTGAAAGTTGTTACCCTGCCAATGACATGTGTAATTACACTCTAACAAGGGCACAGATCTAACCAAAGGGTTCATGTTTGCTTTGCTACCCGGTGTTTGTCTGAGGGAGCCGCCGCGGGATGTGACCGTGTAACACCCTTCCCATTGCCAAACCGACGGGAACGTATGCCAAATGAGAATGTGTTTGTGTACATTGCCATTTTATATTCACGATACTAAACACAAGGTTCAAGCGCGCACAAACACACACAAAATAGCATCGAGCTCCATTTGCGTGCACAGTGCAATTTTAGAGTAGGCTGCTCCTGAAGCGTCATATATATATAGGGAGGAGGGGGAGGAAGCGGTTCATCTTTAAGAGCCGGCCGAAGCTCAGACAGAGGCAGAGCTGGCTTGAGGGTTAGAGGTCATGAGGTAGCGCCGGACACGCCCCTTAAAACACTACTTGCAGAGCGTCTCTGAAGCACGCTGGAGCCCGGTACTACATAGACGCCTCTGAATGAGAAGCAAACAAAGGCTTCAGAGAAAAAATTATGAATGTGTTTGACAGTGTGTGTGTGTGTGTGTGTGTGTGTGTGTGTGTGTGTGTGTGTGTGTGTGTTTCGAGCGCGCGTGTGTGTGGAGGCTGGGATGGGTGGAAGAACTGGAACAACAGATTTATAGGTGCATGTCCGACGTGCCGGTGAACAGACATAAATAAGGTGAGAGGAGAAAGCTCGCCATTGAATATAATCAAGTGGATCCTTTAGAGTGCCATTCATCTCTCACACACACACTCGCGCACACACACACACACACACACACACGGTAAAGTAAGGACAGCACATCCAGTCATCACCATCCCTGCGCTGTATTTTAAACACATCTCACACAGAGCAAGACGCTGGGGTGTGTGAGTCATTTGGATGATTGTGGCCATGAGCCAAACATCTACGTAACACAACATGGCATCAAACACGTTCCCAGGTTCCCCCTCCCTGCGTCTGCGCGCGCGCGTGCGTGTGTGTGTGTGCAAAAGAGAGACAGAGCGACAGGGTCTGTTTCTCACGGCCATCTACGCACACAAACATAAATACGGGAGGCACACGCACAATATTTGTTTAGCCCCGATAAGCTAGTGCGCGGCCCGACTATGAGCAATAACGACTCCATTTGCACGGTGATTTTCCAAAGGTCCCCGTGCACTTACGTAATGAATGACACTTCCCCTGATCAAATCCATGAAATAAGACACACAATAACAAATGTCAGTCATGGATTAGAAACAACAACGCTGCGGTGATGAATAATATAGCCTAGAGGAGCGGGAAGGAGTGAGGCAGCGGGGAGGGGGGGGGGGGGGGGGGGGAGAGAGAAAGAGGGGGGAGGAGGGTGTGTGTGTGGGGGGGGTGGGGAGGGGGGCTACACAGAGAGAGGTTTAACCGGCAGATGCAGTCGTTTAGCTCATGATCCACGTGTACCACCGGTGATGGCTGCGGGCCAAACAGGCCTACTCAACACTCCCCCACTCGTGGGAGCATACTGCCGGCGCGTACCGACTCTTCGTGTCCGGCACCTAGCTCCGCACCCGCTGGCGAAACACGAACCACTCGTTTTGGACAGGGTTGTGGATACAGGTGTACCGGCCAGGTTCTCACTTGGGTGGACAGCGAGGACACCAACAGTCCTTTTTTTACAATGTCTGAAACATCATTGTCGTAACACTAAAAATATTAAGTATGACAACATAAAGACTTGGGCATCCATGGTGTACTGGATGTTCCCGCACGCATCTCAAGCATTGAACAGTGCTAATTAAACATCCAGAGTGTTTCCTAATAGTGCGAGAGAAATGCTAAAGTATTTCAGTCCATTCATTATTTAACCAAGGGCAAGGCAATCCTCGAAGGCCCTCTCCCCAGGCGGGCACCTTATAGTCCCGACGATTAGGGGCAAAAAGAAAGCAGTTTGAGCAACCACGGGAAAAAATATCACGTACTAATGCCTCCCTGCGTCCCAGCCGGAGCGCTTGGGGCCCGTCCCTCCACGGCTAACAATGGCGTCACCGTCTCCCTTCTCTGGCGAAGCTCCGGTTTGCATTGCAGATTACGGCCCTCGCCGAAGAACAGGGCTGCACTGGCGTGAACGCGCCGGGTTGCATCCCAGCGCGATCGCACCCGGGGACGTTGGTGTGGGCTACGTCACCGTGCTCAAACTCTAAAACAGTACGGGGCGACACGTTCCTCCCCCTCGCTACCCGTGTCTCTCCATGTCTCTCGCGCTCCCTCACTCCCGCTCCATCCCTCATTCTCCTGCAGACGAGGGATTTAGACCTCAGGAGAGATGGACTCATCTGCTCTGTCACTCCAGCACCGGCATACACACACACTGGACACACATACACTGAACTCTTACGCCCGCTCACACACACACACACACACACACACACACACACACTGAACTCTTACGCCCGCTCACACACAGATAAGACACACACACACACACACACACACACAGAACTCTTACTCCTGTTCTCAGACGCAGACGCACACCCACCCACAAGCACACCCACACACAGACACGCACACACACACACACACACACACACCTCTTTTTAAAAGCGTGAGTGTAACAAGATGATGTGCACAGCGACAACGGCATGTTGTGTAAGCCCCTAATAAACACACACACACACACACTCGCCGCTCTTAAGGATTTAAATAGACCAGACCATCACTTGACAACGGCCGCTGAGCCCCTCAACACAGAGACCGCCGTGTCCAACATTGTGGGACGTTACAGGGGGTGAAGGGGTCAGCAGGACACTCGGACGCTGTTCACAGAGTCAAACAGAGGGACCGCTGGCCCGCGCACACAGAGGGTGTGAACCATCCGACCGCAGGGTGCAGGAGGGAACGGAGGAAGGTACGGGAGGCACGATGGACGGCGGCGTCAGACATTTGTATGCGCTTACGGAGCTCGCATCAGAAGATACATTTCTGATTGAGGTCTCACTGTGACGTTCCGGACAGGGGAATGAGGATATGTTTATGCTGTGTGTGGTTGTGTGTGTGTGTCTGTGAGGTAATGGGGAGGGTTTACAAGATTAATAAAAAAATAAATAAAAATGAGAAGAAGAGTATATAGCTGTGTGTGTATTATAATGCGGGGTGTTTCGATAAGACGAGTCTTTCAGGGTTAATGTACGGGAAATAGGCTGACGGCTCCCGTCGATGGGGACGGACCGACGCACTGTTTTGTGTGTCTTCAGTTGCATTTATTTAACGCACACACACACACACACACACACAATCACACAAACACATTCAAATTCACAATCATCCAAGGACACACGCTAACATTTAAAGAGATTCACACACACACACACACACACACACAAAAGCTTAACTGTCTTTTCCAGTCTAATACAGCAGCCCTCAGGGATGAGGAGGCAAGCGGACTGCACGCTAAGACAGCTCTCCTCACACACACACACACACCTGCAGATATCTAATGCACCAACACACACACACACACACACACACACACACACACCTTTGTGAGTGTGAAGCCACATCCAGGAGGTGCAGCTGCTGTTCTCCGGGCACCCCACAGAGAAGAAGAATATTTTGAAGTAGCCCCTCCAAGGTTAACACATCAACTCAGCCCCCAGAGTGTCACATCGCTCAAGCCCGCAGTCACATCCCCCCTGCTCAGAGAGTTACAAACTACCAGCCCACAGAGAGTCACATCCACCCAGCCCACAGGGTGCACATCCCTCAAGCCCAGTCATACCCACCCGGCTCAGAGAGTCACATCCTCCAAGCCCACAGAGTGTCATCCTACCAGCTTACAGAGAATCACATCCGCCCAGCCCCCATTGAGCAACACCCAACAAGCTCTGTCACATTCACCCAGGCCAGAGTCACAAGCATCCCGACAACAGAGAGTAACATCCACCCAGCCAAAAGAGAGCCACATCCATCCTGAACACAGAGTCACATCCACCCTGACCACATATGACATTGGCCATGACCACAGAGAGTCACATTCACCCAGACCAAAGTTAGCCCCATCCAGCGTGTCCACACATCCCCTAGCCTACACAGGGTCACATCCACCGGAGAGAATTTCCACAAATCCGTCTCCCCCACCACACAACTACAACAACTGTGCTCAGAGGCACATTCACATCAGTCACATCCACCCAGGCTACTCAGTCACATCCACCCAGCCTTCTCTGTCACATCCACCCAGCCTTCTCTGTCACATCCACCCAGCCTTCTCAGTCACATCCACCCAGCCTTCTCAGTCACATCCACCCAGCCTTCTCTGTCACACCCACCCAGCCTTCTCAGTCACATCCACCCAGCCTTCTCAGTCACATCCACCCAGCCTTCTCAGTCACATCCACCCAGCCTTCTCTGTCACATCCACCCAGCCTTCTCAGTCACATCCACCCAGCCTTCTCAGTCACATCCACCCAGGCTACTCAAGATTCACATCCTTCCAGCTCACCGTCACCTCCACCGGAGAGAAGAGGTTCCACACGTCTCTCTCTCCCCCCTCAACGACTACCACACCCATCCTCCGTTCCCGCAATACGCCTCAATCACAGCCGAGCAACTCCGCATACCACCACCACCACCACTCTCTTGCCAACCCAAATAACCCACCTGTGATGCACCCTGGAGACACATACACAAGGATGCGCATGAAGCGAAATTGTTGCATAAAGCGCACACACAAGAAATATTATAAAATAATAAAAAAAAGTCACTGCTGCTACGTCTGATCAAATTAATTTTGTTATTTTTTCTCACACACACACACACAGACACACAGACACACACACACACACACACACACACACACACACACACACACACACACACACACACGGACACACACGAATATTATTATCTTGGTCTATGTCAAGATTTCTATTTCTGTAAGTGTGACAACAGGATCGCTCGGCTTGTTTACACAACTACCTGCTGAGTTCTCTTTGCCGAGACGATTTAGGCGACATTACCGTTGTGCTTGTTACCTTTATTATCCGCGTCAAAGACAACCGGTGCCCCTTAAATATTCCACATTGTTGCAGTAAGGGGACTTCAGTTGAGATGATTATCTTAGTGCATCAAACAAAGTAAAAAGCAGTGAAATACCTTTTGAACTTGCAGCGATCGGAAACACAAAGCGAGCCTTATTTCACGGTTCGGGGTAAAAGGTGAGCTGTGCTCATTTCATTTTTTATCTCATTCTGAGGAGGAGGAGAGGGAGGAAGAGTAGGACGAGAAGGAGGAGAACACAGAGTGGATAACACAAAAAGGCTTCAGCGACATGCTGCAGGGAATGGGAACGACAGTAGATCTGGGGAAATTAGCTTGGGAAATATTCACGCCGAAAATAAACAATACCCAGGCTAGGTTACAACAACCTGCACGACTTCAACGCCTGTAGTGTGTGTGTGTGTGTGTGTGTGTGTGTGTGTGTGTGTGTGTGTGTGTTTTTATGTGGTCTTGAAAATAAAATCCTGCATCAAGCATAGGGAAGAGACTTTGCATGCATGCTACAGGTATGTTGCGGAATGCGGTTCTCTCTATAAGACAAATTTCGGAGAAACACTTATTCCATAGTGCTAAACAGATTTCCTGGCAGTACATATCTTTTTTATTTCATGATTGTATATAAAACCCATCCCTAATGATTTTGCAACACTCATAAGTTTTGCGCGTGTGTGTGTGTGTGTGTGTGTGTGTGTGTGTGTGTGTGTGTGTGTGTGTGTGCATGAAATATTCCATTGCAGGCGCATTCTATAACTTCCAATAATTGCAGTCATTTCCTTAGCATATTCACGTTATATTTGATTTTTGTACGATGCCGTGAATACTATCACACACACACACACACACACACACACACAAACACTAACACAGGTCAGGTGTGTACAACTGCGTAGTCCACAGGCACATCGTCCAGGTGTTCCCCGACCTGTGATGCCATAACTGTACCCCCAAAGAGGGACAACTCTTCCAGTCCCTTGACTGTAACAGTTTGCCCCTCATTATGTACGGCTGACAGCAGGTAAATCAAACTACCAGCCCGCTTTCCATGAGTCACACATTAGTTTACTTCTACACAGTCTTATTTGATTGCAAGTCAGTGATTGAGCGTGTGAGAGAGCGAGAGAGTGTGTCTTTCGTAGCGTACTCACAGTTACAAGTAAGCCGTGTTTCTCAGTCCTGAAGTCCCAGAGTCTGTGGAATTCTTGCACTCTCTATTCTTTCTTTCACACTATCTATCTGTCTCTCTCTTGTGTTCTCACACGCTCTCTCTCTCTCTTTCTGCAGGCAGTGTCTCTCTGTGTTTCCCTATCCTTTTCGCTGCTGTCCTCCTTTTCTCCTTTTTCTTTTGCGTTGCCGCGATTTGCTGCCTTCGGACGCACACACACACACTGGCTCTATCTTGATACGCGCACACACCGCACTGTTCCGCTGCTCTGGCTGTATGTGGCACTGTGAACGAGAGGCAGAGAAGAAAGAGCGGGAGAGAGAGAGAGAAGGGGAGAGAGTGGAAGAGAGGGAGAGGGAGAGAGAGACCAGAGAAGTGCGAGATAGAGTAGGCGGGGGTGGAGGAAAAGGAGGGAGGGCTATATATGTGTGTGCGTGTGTCCCTGTGTATGTGCCCGCCCCTCTGTGTGTGTGTGTGTGTGTGTGTGTGTGTGTGTGTGTGTGTGTGTGTGTGTGTGTGTGTGTGTGTGTGTGTGTGTGTGTGTGTGTGTGTGTGTGTGTGTGTGTGTGTGTGTGTGTGTGCAAGCAAGTGTGCATGTGTGTGCGTATGCGTGTGTGTGCGTGTGTGCGTATGCGTGTGTGTGTGTGTGTTAGAGGATGCATTTGGCAGCGCAGGGCAACGAGGCGATGTGGGCTGAGCTAGTGTGTTTCACCAGCGTGGGTCTGCTGCTTCTCCTCCATGCAATGTTACAGAGAGCATCACACACACACACACACACACACACACACACACACACACACACACACACACACACACACACACACACACACACACACACACACACACACACACACACACACACACACACACACACACACAGCTTTGTGCATTATGTCCATAAAAAAGCCAACATGTGCATGCTGCTGTACTTGAGCAGCACGATTGATAGGAAGATAGCTGCACTTAGAACCACATACGCACACACCTACACACACATGCGTTCACACACACACACACACACATGCGTACACACAAACACACATGCGTACACACACACATACACCTGCTTCCCCCAGTCATCACTGAGCAAGCAATGGCCTTAGGATGGAGACGGATAAAGAGAAAGAGACGGACAGAAAGACAGAGAGACAGTGAGACAGTGAGACAGAGAGAGAGAAAGAAAGAGCGAAAGCAATCTCTCTCCATCACTCTCTCAAGTTCTCTTCGCCTCTGATCTCGAGAGTCTCCCCTCGTTGCTTCCCTTACACCACTCTGCTTTTCTCTCATGCGTTATTTCCTTTTTTTGTTCAACAACCTTTGTCCCCCAGTGCAACGGCTGGCTCTTTGTACTTGGCATCCCAGTCAATTAGAATCACGAGTTTGTTTTACATCTCAGAGCCTCGTCGTTGTTCTCCCCCCCCCCCCCCCAACAGTTTTGGCGTTCTAGAGCAAAAGAAAACAAAGGCCATGCCAACATTCTAGTTTCACATATTAGATTTAGTCAGGCAGGGTTTGATTTATACCCCATCGTTGTGATATGTCCTGCCAGAGCAACATGAAGAGGGAGAGATGCTAAGCTACAACCGCCATCCTCTGATTTGTTTACAACGTGTCGCCATGCGATCCCATAACACGTTACCGACGTACAGATTTGTAGGGGCAATTAAAGAAGAAAATCCAGCCCGCCTTCTTGAGGGAGTAGAAACAAGTCGGTAAGGAGGAGAAGGTGTCGGTTGTTAATAGACGTATGGATAATAATAGTTATCAGTTAATTGTGTTCGAATGTATAGAGGGGACAAACAGAATCGTCACAATACGTTGTTATGAAACACAAGCTGCCGGGAGACATGATTGTGATTGACGGCATGTGGGCGGGGCACTTAATTCAAGTTTTATCCAGTAGGTCGGCAAGGTGAACAAGACCCTAACATTTCTACTCAGGCGCGTGTTAAATGGGTATGCTCATACGCTGTGGATAGGGCCCAAAGTGTGTATTTAAACTAATTGTCTGTATTGGTCTGGATATAACCAGCCTGGACCAGGTTCTGTCAGCCACACAGTCACCTAGCAGCCAGATTAGCCATTAGCCTTCAGTTTTAATTCAACACGCAATGAATAGAGGCTCAGCTCCCCGCTGCCTGGGGACACAAAGACAATGATTAGGTGAGTGTGTTCGTGAGTGTGTGTGTGAGTATGCATGTGTTCACGTGTGTGTGTGTGTATGCATGTGTTCACGTGTGTGTGTGTGTGTGTGTGTGTGTGTGTGTGTGTGTGTGTGTGTGTGTGTGTGTGTGTGTGTGTGTGTGTGTGTGTGTGTGTGTGTGTGTGTGTGTGTGTGTGTGCGCGCGCGCATATACACACTGACACAGGCGCACACACACGCATGCACACACACTGGCACTCCCAATCATTTCTCAGACACTTCTGTCTAGTAGCTCCCTTGTGGTGTCCCATCATAGCCAGTTAGCACCTCGGTTCCAGATGAGCTGAGTTACGCTGCTCTCCCTGCCCACCGGAGAGCTCCGTCTCTGGGCTAGCTTTCCTTCCTCTCCCCCCCCCCCCCCGCCCTTCTCCTCTGGGACCGTGGGAGGGGCGGAACACCTCTGACTGAGTAAAGTCTCCTCTAATGGGCCACAGTGCTCACCGGCCTCTGAGACAAGACACGGCTTCTACCTCGGGCCCTTGAGCAAGGCACTGAGACCCCGAAGGGAATAATCGATCGGAAAATAAAACATCGGGGTCTGCGGCCGCGGCGTGAAGGTTAGCTCGAGCGTCGTCCTCTGTTCGGGAAAAATAGGAAGCCCACCGCACGGCGGTGAGCGACTCTGTGCCGTGACACACCGTTCTCATCTCCTCGTCGCTCTCCCTTCCCTTCCTCCTGTTCAGGCTCGTTCTCGCTTCCTTCGCCGCGGCTCTCAGCCCCCACAGTAAGGGGGTCGTGGGATTTTGTGGGTGGCATCTGTAAATAGATAATCATCTCTCTCGGCAAAAACAGACTCGCGCACCGCTTCTGGAGACGGGGCTGCGCAGAAATGCTTTTGTATGTCAACAAACATGCATTCACACTCCCTTTCGAGCACGAACACACACACACACACACACACACACACACACACACACACACACACAAATGCCCGCGCACAAACACACACACACACGATGGGTACATAGGAGGGGGGCGGTGCAAGTACGCGGGGGTTTCAACGGGGTGTAAATTGCAGCGCCGTGGCAGTAATATAACACACACACACACACACACACACACACCACTGTGCTAAATAATGAAGCCCCCATTTATTATTACTGCACATGGAACACGGCAAAGAGCTGTTTGAAGTGCCTGAGCTCTGCTTCATCTACCCCGACTCTCTATCTCTCTCCCTCTCTCCCCTTCTCTCTCTCTCTCCCCTTTCCCCCTGCTCTCTCTCTCTCTCTCCCCTCTCCCTCTCCCTTTTCCTTTTGCCCCCCTCTCTCTCTCTCTCTCTCTCTCTCTCTCTCTCTCCCTCTTCCTTTTGCCCCTCTCTCTCTCTCTCCCTCTCCCTCTCCCTCCCTCTCTCTCTCTCCTCCTCCCTCTCTGTCTCTCCCTCATCCACTGACTTCCTCCTTTGCCTAAATGTTGTTCTGTTTTCTACCTCCCCCCTCCCCACCCCCAGTCTCCCTCCCTCAGCTGTTTCGCTCGCTTGCCCTTATGCTTCTCTCTCACAAAGGCAGGGCAAGTTGGAAAGGTTTGTGATGAAGATATAAACACACACACACACACACACACACACACACACACACACACACACACACACACACACACACGTTGTACTGTCAAATGTAGTCACTACCCCTCAGAATTGTGAAATCATCACTATAATATTCAATACATTCAATCAATTCCATCAAAATAGGACCTTGTTGTGTAATCTTTGTAGCAGAGCATAAACAGTCCTTTATCTTTTATCTGCGGACTCCATTACAACTGGATCATGTTTTCCTTTTACGTGACGTGCGAAGGGTGCCAGCATTTGGGACAATAGCGAGCCGCTTCCAATAAACATCCCCAGAGCGCGCACGTCGACCACACACCCCCCCACACCACACACACACACACCACCCCCCCCCCCCCCCACACACACACACACACACACACACACACACACACACACACACACACACACACACACACACACACACACACACACACACACACACACACACACACACACACACACACACACACACCTCCTCATATCCGTCCGTCTGTTTGTCTATATATCTGTCTGTCTGACCGCCTGCCTGTCGGCCGGGTTTTCCGCCTGTCGGTGAGCAGCCAATAGGACGACGGCAAGGAAAGAGCCAAAATAATGATTTCTCGGCTTGTGCCTCCTCCCCCGCATTGTCACCCGGGCTAGGCCTCAAAGTGAGATGGGCTGCCACAGCCAATCACCTTCTGCCTGCCCTGCACACACACACACACGCAAGCACCGGCATCGGGCACACACACACGCGCACGAGGGCGCACATGCCTGGCCCCGCAGAGGCTGAGGCTCCGTCGATAGATGTGGTGCACGTTGCCACTACAACCAAAACCCATTTGCAGACGGCTGCTGGATGGGGGTGAGGAAGGTGGCGCTTGTAGAAGTGAATGCATTGCCAAGCCCCCCCCCCCCCCCCCCCCCCACCCCCGTCCACCCACATCACCCCCCGACTCCCCCCCCCCCTCACCGCCACATTTAGATTGCACTTCATGCGGCGTGAGCGTGGCCGAGGGAAAACAGAGGCACAAGCTTGTGACACCACATTTTTGTGTGGACCCGCCGCACGCACACACACGCACGCACGCACGCACGCACGCACGCACACGTTCACTCACACACTTGCATACAAACACACATTCACATGCAAACTCACACACAGAAAACATAGGCCACTGATTCTGCCTTCCCTCAATTAAACGTCAAACAAGTCGGTGTGTTTGTGCGTATGCGTGTGTGGGTGTGACTTGCGTGTGCGTGTGTGTGTGTGTGTGTGTGTGTGTTGTGCATGTGTTTAAGCGCGTGTGTATCCGTGTGCTTGCCTCTCTGGGGTCGGCCTCTGAATTGGGATTCATCTTTTATTTGCATAATGCCTTAAGGTCTCCCATAGACATTAATTACTGTGATCTGTCGTCATTCTCCGTTTTTTCTATCCCTCCCTCCCTCCTTGGCACCCTCCCTCCCTCCCTCCCTTCCTCCCTCTTGTTCTTGTCTCAGCTTAAGCAGTTTCTTCCCTGACCAAAGGTCACTGTTAATCACTTGCCGCTTAAAAAAAAGAGGATATTTTTCTGTCTGTTCAGAAGCCTGTTGTTGCTGGTCGCCAATTAGCTGTGGCTTAAAAATACAGCATGGCCAAGAGGGTGAGTGGTTCCCAGAGCTCTCTCATGCACGCACACAAACACGCATTTTCAGGGGTAGGCTGCCCACCTACAACATCCTGTCATTCTGTCACAAAGCACAGCTCGCGCCCCGGAGGTGCACTTGTCTGCATAGGTAGTGATAGTGTCCATATACATATTGGTGGGCCCCCCCCTCTCTCTCTCCCCTCTCTCTCTCTCCCCCCCTCTCTCTCTCTCTCTCTCCCCCCCCCCCCCCCAATTCAAAAAAGCTTTATTGGCATGAGAAACAAACATTAACATCGCCAAAGCTCTCTGTCATTTGTAAGAAGACAATAATAGAGGTTCACTTGATCAAAGCCACAAGAAGTAGAACCAGTCGAAAGTCCCTCCATGATCTCTCCTGTATGGATGGATTGCACCCAGAGGAGGACGTCATCGAGGAGTATATTGTAGCACAGAGTTTAAACTTCCCCTCCGCTCTCAATGGCTCTCCCTTGAGAGCAGCCATATTGTGAATGGAGGGAACCAACGCGGAGGTCAGCTCCGACACCACACCTGGGCTCCATGAACACAGAACCGGATCGATTAAACCCGAGTTCTGCAGCGATGACCCAGAGCCGTAAAAAAATCCTCAACAGAAACCGAACACCTTTTTTTTTTTTACGCGACCAGGTTTTTGTCACGACATAAAAAAATCGCTTCTCAAAGTACTTTGGTTTGCCGTTCCTTCCGGCTCCTCTGTGAAGTTCGGGTGTTTAGTTGGAGTTGCCGCGGGAGACGCCCAGATGGTCCTCCACCAGCACACGCGGCATCAGAGGAGAAGGAGGAGGAGGGAAAAAACCAAACGACCAGGTCCCAAAGCCCCCTCCACCAGTCATTTTAATTAACAACCCCATTTTAATTAAACATTGATTAGCCGCTAATTAGGACCTGATAGCTCCCAGATGTGTGTGGGAACAGGTACGGGGGGGGGGTGGGGGGGGTTGCGGATGACAGGCGGTGAGGCGGGAGTGATGGAGGGGGGGTAGGGATGAAGGATGTGTGCTGCAGCCAAATTGTGTTGCTGCCCCCCTCCATCCCGGCGCCGGGCGCCCGAGGGGCTAAATGTTTTGTGATTATTTTTCAGATTATAAACGATGCCTTCGCGCCGCGTTCCGTCTAATTGCCGTCGCCCTGATCGCTCCCGGATGACAGACGCGGGGAAGATTGAACGCGCCTGTGCGTCCCTCATCGAATTTAGCCAATTTTCTGCCATCGCAAAAGCAATAAATGTAGCTTTTTCATTTTTTTATTTTTTTTTTCATTTTTTCTAAGATTGCTAAATGAAGGGAGGCGTTGATAAGACTCCGCCAGGAGACGACCACGGAGCGCTGGGACGACGCCGTTAAAGGCTCCTATACCCTCCGCCCCGGTACTCCTGCCCCTTACCGTTTGGCGCCGCCTCTGAACTTTCAATCCGTGTTGTTCACTTTTAACCACGTTACAAGCTGTTACCCAACGCACTGCGAGTTGGGTACGCGAGCTACGCAAGTCTGTGATGTCACATCCAAGGTTTTTTTGTTGCTAGGTTGCATACAAAGGTAGCTATGGCAACTGTAGCCGTCTGTGGCGGGCGACAAAGCATTGGCGAGTCGTTATGTTGTGCGGCAGCGCTGGTAATATTGTGACTGTTGGAGTGTTGCGTGCAGTGTGTGTGCGAAGGGTTACACTAGTTGTTGTCGTATCGTGGCGGTCAAACTAAAGAGCTGGATATCGCACTGGTGCAGCGCTCAACTTCATTACAAATTCTGAGGTTGTTTGCAGAATCAATCGAGGAATGAAGTTAGGACTAAAATATTGAACTGTTCAGTATCGGGATGCTAGTACATTCAACTTGCTCGTGGTGGGGTTACACTTTGATCGATGTACAAAGTCAAAAAAAATCACAAAGAAAGCCACGAGGGGAAAGATCAAACGACGAAAGATCAAACCATGAGGAATTGAACTAGCGTACTTCTTCACGTCGAGTTGTGACTTGATATACTGATACTGATGCACTGACTTAATGCTACTTCATGTAGCCACCGTGCGCACTGGCAATACGCAAAGCAAAAGACAGTGTTTTAGTTAAACCTCACTATGTTAAATTAAACTCAAAGCCTGAAGTGAACCCATGTGGGATAAACTGCATTGTGCGGTATACCAGTGTTCACACGCAAACAAAAAAGAGGATGTGCGCTCGCCAGTTAACAAGGCAGCACTGAGCGAACCGCTGTGATGATTACCTGCCATATATTCTACGAATTATGTGGCAGCCATGCAATGGAACATCAAATAGAAAGAGTAAATAAATGCACATCACACGGCATCACAAAGGACCCGGTCATGAATAATGGAGGTCGTCAGCCACCTTTCAATTAGTTCTGTTTGCTTTGAATCAAGTCCTTGTCCATTTGTGTGTCCATGTGTGTGTGTGTGTGTGTGTGTGTGTGTGTGTGTGTGTGTGTGTGTGTGTGTGTGTGTGTGTGTGTGTGTGTGTGTGTGTGTGTAAGTGTGTAAGTGTCTGTGTGAGTGTCCCGTGTCTGTCTGTCTGTCTGTCTGTCTGTCTGTCTGTCTGTCTATGTGTGTGTGTGAGTGTGTAGGTGTGTGTGTGTGTGAGTGTGTGCTTCCGTATGTGTGTGTGTGCGCACGTGCGTGCCTGTCCGTCCATGTGCTTGCGTCTGTGCGTTAACACGCCACACAGCCACAACCATCTCTCCCACACATCAAACAGGCCTGGCCTGCCACCGTGGACAAACACGCGTGTTATCTCGACCGCCACCTATGGAGGGACGCTTTTCCCGCCATCGCCTCCTTCTCACCTTACTTCATCTACACCATCGCCGCCCCCTCCCCACAGCCCGCACCCCCCCCCCCCCCCCCTCCGCCACCTCCTCCCACACACCAGATAAACCAACGCCTGAGAGGGGGGAGAGAGAAGGGGCTGCGGTGGCTTTGCATCGGTACCAACCACACATTGCGGTGGGGTACATGCAGGTAGTGGCACCACCGCTGAAGTACAAACACAAACCCCCCCCCCCCCACACTCATCCCTCCCCCGCCCCCAGACTTCATCCAAACCGATCATAGAGACGGCGCAGCCGCGGTGCCACGGGAGAGAGCTCGTTATTGACATCAACGAGACCGCGCGCCGTGTTCTTTATGCTCCTCGTTTCTGTCCTCTGGGTTAAAGGTCGGCGCGTCCGATCGATAAACAATAGCGCCGGTATTGGCCCGGGTGAAATTGAAGCCAAGCTACGAACAACAAGCGGGGGCCAGGTGTTGAGCTACGGCCCTGGTAAATCAGAAAGGGGGCGTGCAGTGGCCCATTAGAAATACATCGGTTCAAAAGCACAGAGGAATACCGCACGCAATAACAATAGATGATGATTTTAGTCAGACATTGGAGCCGAGACGGGGGGGGGCTGATAAGGGGACAGGCAAGAAGAGGGGAGCCCAGGTGAGGAAAGGTAAAGTGAGGAGAGAGGGGGGGGAGAGAGGAGCAGAGGTGAGGAGGGCATGGGAGACAAGGCGAGGAGCGTGGAGGGTAGAGGCAGAGAATGAGGCGCTCAAAGTGGGGAATCACATCACAAACTTGTATTGATCTGTGTTCCTACTCCGTGTTTGGAGAGGGAAGATAGAGTAGAGAACTAATGAGTGTTTTAGAGGGTGAGAGTAGGCAAAAGAGGAGAGACTGGAGAAGGATGTGAGTGAGAGTGCACGGGTGTGTGCGTGCGTGTCCGTGTGTGTGTGTGTGTGTGCGTGCGTGCTGAGGCGCACACAGAGGGAGGGGGGGGGGGTGGGACTGAGGGGGCAAGGATCACCAGTAAGTGATATAAAGATTCCAGCGTCTGTGACAGGCCCCATCTATTGTTATTTATAGAAACATACCACCGCGGCTGCTCTTGAAACCATGTCACACCTTCTCTCTATCTCTCCGGTGGCCAAACACACGCATACATACATACGAACACACACGCCCGCGTGAACAAAACACACACACACACACACGTCCGCCCCCCCCCCCCCCCCCCCTCGTGGATTCATTTCTCCCAGGGATCAACGGTGATTACGGAGCCGGCGGTGCGAGTGGCGGGGCACGAGATGGCCCACGGGAAGATCGATTTCTGTTTTTACCGACTTAATTCAATGCGGGCTATTTAAACTGGCAGGCCAGGCAGAAATTAGATTGTATTTGCCGAGTATGGATTTTTTTTTTCCTCTCCTCTTCACATGAAGGCAGAGGGAGCATGGGGGAGCTCAGAGAGGAGGTGGGGGTCTCAGTTTACAAGCCCCCCACTCCCATTTAGGCGCCCCGCACACGTAGAGGGGTAATCAGAGAGAATTACCTTCCATTGATTATTCAATATTTTCCCAGATCATGTTGTTTTCATCTCCACTAAAAGTCTTAACCGGTTATTGATAGTCACTAATGCAGAGGGAGACAGAGTGAGCGAGAGAGGTGAGAGAGACAGAGAGAGAGAGAGAGGGGGGTTACGACATGTTAGCATGACTTCATGACACTCCTACCATAGCACACACGCCAAACACACCCACACACAGGCCTCAGGAAATGAATTGGAGTCGTTTCTGATGTATGTGTGCCCGTGCAAATGCGTGTGTGTGCGTGCGTGCGTATGTGTACGCGTGTGCACGCGCGTATGCTCATATACGTGCGTGTCTGCCATTGTAAGCTGCAGGTTTGACACGAGGCGAGCGCTGGTGAATTGTAATTGCATCAGACGGCGGTCTTCTACATGGACCCAGCCTCCCCCGGCCTGGCAAATCAGCCCCCTAACTCGTCTCTCCCTGCTCCCACCAGCAGCTTATGGACTCCATGATCCACTCTGCAATTACTCCCTGCATACACCTTTTTATATTCCCTCCCCATTATGCGTGCGATGTAGCAGACGAACTGTTTGGAATAAGACGGTCGAGTCTATTCTCGCTTTCCCACCGAGCGCCGAACAGAGGCCTGGGGGGCTCTGTGCAACAACCCCAGAGCCCTACGAGGAGGGGGTTTAACCAGGTCCAGTCCCACGCCATGGGGGACCCCTTATTCAGGAAAAAAAAACGAATTTATTGAACGCCGTTCCAGGAGGTGTTGATCAATTGGGACCCCGGTTTCGGTCCGCTGTGTGAACAGCACACCCCCCCCGTCGTGATCCAGCCGTGCAGCGGTGCAAAAACCCGGGGAGGTTTGCTCAAGGGAGGGGAAAAAGGCGGAGGGGAGGGGTAGGGGGGCTGTGAGGAAGCTCATCATCATATCCCTCGCCATTTTTTTTTTTTTACTTTTTAATACTGCGATGAATTCCGGCGCTGACCTAGGTGTCAGCCCCCCCATCGCACCTCTCTTTCTCTACTGATTACGCGGCGCTGTGCCCGGCCTCATGCCTGCCCCGTCGTTCTTATTCATACTATGTAGATTAGGCTCTCGGCGGCAGCACAGACGCATGGAGATGGAATGGAAGACATAGTGCTGGTGGCTGGCCTCACCTGGCGTAGCAGACCCTGACCCCACCTGGGAAGGGGGGAGGGGAGAAGAGATAGGTTAGGGGAGAGGGAGCATTTTTGTTTGCCCAAGGGTGGATGTGTTGAAGGTGAGGCAGAGGTTTGTCGCTGATCGGTAAACTCGTCATCAACAGACGCTCTTCAGCAAGGCAGCAGCCCGGTGTGCGTATTGTGTGTGTTTAGGTGTTTGTGTTCCAGCTGACAGCTGGGTTGATGTTGCAGTCGTCCTTATTAGCGCTATCGATTTGTCAACTTTGTCGTTATTGAACTGCACTTTAAAATGAAAACTATAAAAATAAATAAAGGGCCAGACAGGGACTCACACAAGGCTCATATTTCTTTGGCAATTCTTTTTATTGATCATACAGACTTTTACAAGTTCAATTTATACAACTGAAACTGCACAAAAAGTCAAACAATTAAAACAGAATACAAAGGGCATAATATTCAAACAAAGTAATCGGCAATCTCAAAAGAGTTCGACAATCCCGCTCCCTGTTGGTTTGTGACGGAGCTCCGGGAACGTTGAGTCCTGGGTGGGGCTGACGCAGCAGGGAGTGAACCGAAGCATCGCGGGTTCCTCAACGCTGGACTTCAGCACGGTCGAACTCGAGCATCTGATCGGCCAGCTGGGTCCAGGTCATCGCCGACACCTCCGACAAAAATGAGTGGCGTCAAGACAGCCTCGTCTCGGGGAAAAACTCCTCCTCCACCCTTTCTCCAACTGCCCATGTCCGAGCCCTCTTCAGGCCGTTTCTCGCACAACGTGGAGGACGCGTCACCACAGAGATGGCGTGGGTTCTCCTCGCCGGCTGTGAGGAGGTACCCCCCCCCCCCCCCCCATGTTCCTCCCACTGTGTCCCCGCCATCAGGAGTAGCCTTGATGGTACCGTCTGGCGTGGTGGGCCACGCCGCTTCCCCATTGGAATCACCCCCCTCGTGGCAGCATGTTGGACCGTAGACCGTCGTCCTGATCCAAGTGCTGTGGAGCTTCTAGTCTGGCAGCTGGCCGCACTGACCCTCTGTCTTCAGTCACCACTCAGACCTTCTGTCTTCAGTCACCAATCAGAACGTCTTGTCCTGGTGTTGGCTTGTCGTCTCTCCCTCTCCTCCAGAGGCGATACACAGGCCGGCGCCTAATAGAAACACGTTGCATAGAGTATTTTGTCACTGCTGAGCGACATGACATGACGCACATTATAACATCAAGGGCAAATGATGGAACACTGTCGCGCTGTCGCCATCTATCAAACGTTGACTTATTTTGCATCAATGAGTATGTTGGTAGCGTTTAGTGGCAGGTTAGACAGGAGTCTCCGGGACGGAAGCCACACAATTGAAATTGCCACAAAACAGCTAAATCAGCTTTGCATCAATTTCCTGTTAAGATCTCTACAAATTTCTACCGCAGACAATACAAATTAGCTACAAGCATACACGACATACAGTAGCACGCAATTTGTATAATCTCATTAAGCCATAAAGTAATTACACCCACCTCTCCACCCACTCACCCACACAGTTACACCCACACACAATGAAGGTCTTGTCATAATAACAATTCCTTTCTGTTGCTAGCCTTTTCGAATTCACCCACTACCTGCTATACAGAAGTGACCTCCTTTTTTAGTGTACTGGAGAGCCAAACTCTGAGTGCAGGACACCTCTGCTTGACCAAAAGGTCCATTTCACCACAGTGTACTTTAGATGGACCTAAAATTACTTCCTGCAATGCTATCTCCTTCTTTTAGACAAAACATACAATATCCTGACTTTTTTTATCCTTATAAACAGCATCACAAACAACATGTGTAGCAGTTGCAAGAATCCACACTCACCTGTCTTTCTCAGCTCGTAAAAGTTGTGTGTTGTAGTAGTACAGACAAATGACAAAACCCTGCACTTTTTACAGGCCTCTTGCAAGAACAGCAGTAAAATAGCCTCTGTTGGCGCCTCCATCCTCCCAAATCAGAGACACACCATGGTTGTCGATTCCACATTGAAGCTTGGATTTCTTTGCCGATTGCATTCCGGGGACGTATAAAATGACACAAATTAACATGATTCAAACGGTTTCACTCTGACACTCTGATATGTATACTCTACCACAACAAATGCTTTCCAACATCTCGTTCTGATGGGGCGATCGCTTTGAGATTGAAAGGGTCTCACAATGCCCATTTATATACGTTTACCGACACCGAGGAGATGCCTAGAGCTCCTCGATTGAAAACTACGTGTAATGTTCTGTTTTGCGAGACGTAGCCCTCACCTTGCAATTTGAACGAAAATGCGCGGCACTTTCGCTGGTTCTCGTCACGCTGTGAATGTCAGTGTCTGGCCGAAGAGATGACAATGCAAAGGTGATCCCAAACCAACAATTATCCTGTGCCCACCTCCTAGCCACCGCATTGACATTTACCAATCACCGCAGTTCACACATGGACCCCCCTGCACCAGACAGAATCATGCATTTACATTGACTTATTATTTGCCAGGTTAACAAACCCAGCCTTCCCTCAGAGTGTGTCTGATCGTCTCACAAGCCTTTATTTTCATACACGATACAGATATAGGGTTCTTCTGTACAAAACCCAATAATGTCAGCTTTACTATTGTATGTTGTGTGTATATATATATATATATATATATATATATATATAGAAATTACCCTAATTAGCTTAAAAAAAAGTGGTCAGAAAAATATTTTCCGTTGCCATAGCCCTGATGTTCAGGGTGCACCTACATGTGGCTTCCTTATTTTTTAACAATACAGTTATACGTAGTGTTAGCTTACTGAAGACACCTTTAAGCCACTAATGTAAATGTAATGTAAATGTCCATATGCTGGCCATGGCTAATCTACATTTTTGGATGAAAGGCCCATACTTTGTGGTACGTTTACTATGTTATTAATTATAAGGAACATATTGATTTTAACCTCTAATAACTTTGCAATTTCCACCAACATAATCTATTGTGGACATTTCTTTGCTTTCCATGGTAATGTATAACGGCCCATAATTCTCCACTGAATCGATGCACACCTAATATTAATAAAAAAAATCTATTCCATTTTTATAGTGCTTTTCAAGTGAGTTCAGATGTAAATGGCCGAGAACCATTCATCCATGAGCAGATTTGTCCAGCAGGAGTCTACATAATGCAGTAGCCGGGACAGCCCTAGCACTGTGGTGATCGGGTCTGTGTTTCTCGAGTGATGCAGTCTGACGACCCACCACCACGGTCACAGTCAGGACGCGTGCATGTGGGGACATATGCATTTCTGTTGACTGTCTGCAGCTATGATTTGTTTTTGTGTGTGACTGGTATGTGTGCGTGTGTGTGTGTGCGCGTGTGTGTGGACACACCTTGACACTCTATATGATTAATAGCACCTTTCCCGCTTCTCCCAAACACACCCTCTCCCCCTCCATGCTAGACAGGTACATCATATAACAAACTCAATATAAACAAACACGCCGGAGTGACACGACATGCACAAACATCAAACAGCGAACGTTAGCATGCAAAAAATACGAACCGAGAACCAATCACGCGACTGGTATGATTCTAACCTTATACATACATAACCCGCCCCTACTATGGATTCAATGAAATCTGCATTGTCTGCAGGTCCCGCCAAGGTCTCCCATCAAACTCTTAAGTTTGTCCTTGAATGAAGAAACCGTCAAAAATCAATAGGAAGCCGACAGACAGCGACTCCTTCAAACACGCCTTCCCAAAACCTTGAACAGCGGCACGTGAAAAATAGACTTTTTTATTTGTATTGACCGTGTCATAAAATAGAGATTGTCAAAAGGGAAAAATGTATTCACATCACAGCAACATCACTTCTAAGCCGTGCCGCGGAACACGTGAAGAAAGCCTATATGCGCTACACGCAGACTTCAAACGCAGACTGCAAACGCGGACTGCGAACGTGGACTGCAAACGCAGACTGCAAACGCAGACTGCAATCGCGGACTGCAATCGCGGACTGCAATCGCGGACTGCAAACGCGGACTGCAAACGCGGACTGCAACCTAGACTGAAAACACGGACTGCAAAATGCAGGCTTCAAATGGAGACAGCAAACGCAGACGACAACCGCAGACGAAAACCGCAGACTATCAATGCAGACTACAAACCCTGACAGCAAACCTAGACGACAAACGCAGACTGCATACAAAGACTGCAAACCCAGACTACAAACGACTAACGCAGACTGCAAACACAGACTGCAAAAGCAGGCTTCAAACCTAGACTGCAAGTGCAGACTGCAAACCCAGACTGCAAACCCAGACTGCAAACCCAGACTGCAAACCCAGACTGCAAACGCAGACGGCAAACGGAGACTGCAAGCACAGAATACAAACCCTAACGACAAACCCTAACTACAAACCCTAACTACAAACGCGTACAAACAACGACATGAGATCAGAATAACTTAAATACATGTAAACAAATAACAACCAACATTTGTGTCAAAACTACAGTACAGATATTCTGAAAACGGGTGACTCCAGTAAAAAGACACACATAAATGCCAAGCTTGTTTTGACACTTTGGAGAGATCCAATTAAATCACGAGGGACTCCTTCACATTTCTCCTGTTGTGATTTCACTAATTGCTTGCATTACTTGGAAATACGACAGATAAGAGAACATGCGCCTTACAAGCCGTTTCCCGTAGGCTTTGAGCAGAGTTCAGTCTGCCAAGCCTACGCGATGAAATGTACACACAAACCTTCTAAAAAATGTGGGAACTAGGGAATTCCAATTAAGAAGCCAAACTCTCCGTCTTAACTTATTTATCCTGGTCCACAATTGAATCCTAGTTGACGACGGTAAAACGGCCGCGTCTGAAACCGCCACCGCATGCATATTCAAACCACCACACCATCACTTAAACAATGCGATGTCAATACGCTCCCCTCCGGAAACTTCCCCACATCTGCGATGTAGGATAAAACTCTGAGAGGAGAGCGATTACGGCCCCCCCACGGATGATTCTTCATCTGGAGCCGTGCTAATGTTGACGCTGTGGAAGTGCGGGTGTAATTGAAGACGAAGGAAATCCGGGCATAAATCCTAGTGCCGGGATAATGAGCGAATCCGGAGGAGATCCATTCATCTCAATGATTCCCATCTCCCGTCATGATGGATCGCTGCAGGATCCCTCACCGGCCAATCATAAATCACCACACAGGGGCCCCCTCTGCAACCCCCCCCCACCCCCCCTCCCCCCTCCCCCCCGGCCCCCAAAAAACAACTCTGCAAGGTTTGTTAGATGAATCACGGGAGTTCACTTTAAAGTGGATCAGCCCGTATACCTCAGAGGGCGTTTAACCCCCGGGTACTCGGGTACGAAGGGGTGCGTGGTGTGCTTTGTCGAGTCGCACAAAGGATACAAAAAACACCCGTTTTGTGTCCTCGCTGATGCGTGAAGGTGTGTGTCGGGGCAGCGGCCTGCGAGCGGGTTGGCTGGAAGTTGGAATGGGAGGGAGGAGGAGGTGAGGTAAGTGTTTCTGAACAGACTGGACTCGCCGGGCTGCACCATCAATCAGGGGAAGAGAGTGAGACAGAGAGAGAGAGACAGAGACAGAGAGAGAGTGAGACAGAGAGTGAGACAGAGAGAGAGACAGAGAGAGACAGAGATAGAGACAGAGAGAGAGAGGGAGGAGAGAGACAGAGAGAGGAGAGTGAGGGAGAGGAGTGGGAGAGGGCAGAGGGAGAGAGAGAGAGAGAGAGGAGAAAGGGCCACGCATTGACAGTAAAAGATGAAAAGGCGAGAGACAGAGCTAAAGAGAGGGAACGGGGCGAGTGAGAGAGAGAGAGAGAGAGAGCGACAGTGTCAGTGAGTGAGGGAGATGTATGAAAGCAAAAAAATAAAAAAGACGAAACATTAACACCTCTGTATTAATCTCACTTCTCCTTTTCCCCCCAGCCCCAAACCAGCGACAACCCTTCAAGGTCGTCCCCCAATCACAAACGCCCAGACAACAGCTCAGTCCGATGCGTTCCCATTGGACGTCGACCGGGGGCAAATGTATCCTTACTCTGCAGTACGCTACACAGATCTCTCTGAACAGCAATCGCCCCCCCCCCTGGCCCGCCCCCCCCCCCACACCTCAACCCTCCAGTGTCAATTACAGGGACGAACCTGGACAGTGATGACTGTAGAGTATCTGACCTCTGAACTCTGTGTTCTGATGAGCTGTGTGTCAGTGCAGGGGTGGGGTAGAGGGTGGGGCCGTCTCCATCTTCATACGTGCGTCTTTAGGGCTTTTGACTTCATGCGCAAATTCACGTCACAATGACCGCCTCAATTTTGGAAGAATATGGGAGCATAGAAATGTCGGTTATTATGCAAATAGTAATGGGTTATTTTGGGATATTGTTTTGTGAATTATTGACAGTCATTTATTATGGGGAGACAGAAGTCGTGTTTCAAACTGCCACTGCGTTTTTCATCCGAGACGTGGCAAAGCAAAGTTTTCATTAGCCTAGTTTACCGTGGATTTATGTTGATTAAGGATTTCAACTGTTCTCTGACTCTCTTGAGTCCTCTCGCATCACCAAAGCATCACCAAACTAAATATCCCATGATGTACAAGCCCTACATACTTGCATGGTTAGGGATGTCGGCAAAAGCCGAGACAAAACACAAACACACAATCTTGGCGCGAGCACACACACCTCCATCCGTTTGCTTTGATGCGTTTCCGCTGTGTCCCGCTGTCATTGAACAGTGTCCTCGTCTGCAATTTTTGTCCGGCCTTCGAATCCTAGTACCAGGAAGCAAAACTATTTATTTTTCGTCGTGGATTGAGATTCAAGCGGTGTTCTCCGTGCACTTCCAACACCCATGTCCTTTACGGTCGCTAGCGCACAGACGTGCTCAATACTGTCCAGTAATTAATCTCGCCTCATTCAAAACTAATCGTTCCCCGCTCAGGGTGATTAATGGACAGGGCCAGATGATGCAGAAAGTATCGCATTTATACCCCCCCACCCTTTTAAAAACAAATAAACAAACTTTGGTCGGTTTCACATGGCGCTCAACCCACCGGCGAATGTACCGCCGAATCAGAGCACACCATTACACCATTTTGATTTCAGAGGGATACAAAGAGAAAACCAAAAACAGGCCGAAAACGGCGAGGGTGAGCTGTCTTCAAGAGAAATGATGTCGCCGCCACCGGAACGTTCCACCAGGGCTTACCCACAATGCACAGTGGCCCGCTGCACAATAAACGTTTATCAATAACACACGGGCAGGCTGCAGAATGGACAACTCCTCAACACAATATGACAAACCTTGGAGAGAGAGAAAGGGAGTGAAAGTGTGTGTGTGTGTGCGTTTGTGTGCGTTTCTTTGCGTGTATAGATAAAGAAAAAGGCTGTCGACTATAGCAAATAAACAGGGCGCGTTGCGGCCAACGGAATTATTAAATAGAAAGTTGATGGCATTTTACAAAAGAGGAAATGGGAGACAGAGAGAGGGTAAGAGAGAATGAGTGCTTCAACACACACGCACACACACACACAAACACACATATAAACAACAAGATGAAACTGCTCACTTAAGCCTGCACCGTTGGTTTCCATAACAACTAATAAACCTGGCACTGGCACACAATTAAAACCCAATTCTGACAAGCTGAGTGCACTGAGCTTATGCCAAATCTGCATAACTAACGAGGGGAGCAACGCATACATGTGCACACAGACACAATTACACACACAAACAAGTCACACACACATGAACAGTGGACACAATTACACACACAAACAGCGCGCAAACATGAACAGTGGATACACACACACACACACACACACACTTTACTCTTAATGTCTATTGCTTACACTCTGTAACACACTGAAATACACAAACGCACACACACGGATATGATGAATATTTAATGTGGCGTGTTGCACAGCATTATTATGCTGGAGTTAATTTGGCGAAGTTTGGAGCCGTGAGGATGGGACTGGCACCATGGTTTGACTACAGGTGTGTGTACAGGAAGTACAGGTGCAGTATAAACATTCATAAAAAATAACCTTTACTTTGCTTATTTTGTCTTTACTGAATAAAAATGTTGGTTTACGCCTGTGGTAACTTCTGCCCAATACAGGCGGGCAGCCGGGTTGTAACGGAAGAATACTCGAGAAGTAGTGACCGTTAATAACTTTATATGTAAGGCACTTATCACGGTACACATCAACTGATGATAGCAGGAACTCAAACTAGAAACTACGGAAGCCCAGAGGAGGTTATATTCATCCAAATAAGAATGCACTTATCTTGCGACACAAGTTAACGTTACAACAAGGTCCAAACAGTATCAGCAAAAATACAGATGTGTGGCATTTTAAAAAGGGAAAAATACAGATACATCCTCAATTACCACGAGCTGAACTGAAATAGATAAAACTAATTTACTCTCTCTTACACTGGGTACGGGGGGGGGGGCAGCTGAAGACAGCCAACAACTACAGACATACATATAGACCTACCTAGAACATCTCCTGTCAAGTGCCCCTAACACGCCTTCCAGCCAGACCAGGTCGCCTTCCCACCGAGAAACAAACTTTATCATAAGTCGCCTTTAATGGAAGAAAAAAAAAAACAATGACACGGTGAAGGTGAAACTGCAGGCAGCCGCCGCGAAAAAAACAAAAAAACAATCTACGGACCCGAAGAACAATGGAAAACGGCCAGACGGAGGAAATGAAAGACAACGTGAAGGGAAAAAGAAGAAAAGTTGGAGACGCGGGTTGGCAGGGACCCCAATATAATCTGAAATAGTTACCCAGCATTGTATTTCTGTCAGGCAGGTGCTCCGGACAACCTTGAGCAGCAGGCCCGAGCTAGCGCGGGGGGGGGGGGGGGGGGGGGGGTGGGGGGGGGAAGAGAGAGAGGAGGAGCGAGAGAGAGAGAGAGGAGAGAGAGAGAGAGAGAGAGAGAGCAGAGAGAGAGAGAGAGAGAGAGAGAGAGAGAGAGATCTGAAACGGGGAACAACAATACAGCCTTTTTTGGTTTCGGTCCTTCTGTAAACCACACATTGGATCTGGTAGCCCTTGGGGTTTGTCATTGACAGAAGTGTGCTGCTTGTCGCCTTTTTTTGTAATCAGTAAACTTTTATATGTTTTACACAAAGAAAGGCTGGTAGCGCGTTAGAATAACTGAAAGATTAAAGTGTTAATAGAGCAGCCTAGGTATAGCGTATTAATAATTTATGAAGTGTTGTTCATGCATGAATACTTATTAGTGAGTTATTCATAGTCAGTTTTAAAAGATTAATAAGAACACTCAAAAATATATAGATAAATTATAAAGGGCAAGTTAATGATTTAATAGCAATACACAATGTTAAGGCTGGAAATGCCTTAAGTGCCATTGCTGCAGTAATAAGTTACAAGTAATAAAGTAATCAGTCATCAATTTAGATTAAATCACACAAAAGTCTTAACTAACGGTAGATAACTACCTAAACTTATCATGAGTTACAAAATTATATAATTTACAAAGCTACTATTATATCATAAATATATTGTAAATAGTAAATAGCTTGTATATCATCGAGGTATGCGTTGTAAAAGGATCTTATAAATTAAGATCTTGTGCAGCCACAATCTTAGTGGCTAATACTCTACTCACTATGAATTCTAATACTGATTTATCAATGCTTCAAATTTGCAGTTATTCAATTATGCTATCGAAAAGACAACTAGACAGCAAACTCCCTGTGATGACAGGTTCATGACCACGTGTTCGGCTCCAACACTAGGTCGTGCATAAACAGTACAAAATACACAAGACAAGACCCATGCAATACATACACACCAGACAAACCACACCACACCTTTCTATACGTGAGCAAGGAACCACATCAGATGTGTCCACTCCGCTATAGACTCCACAGCAAGCCTTGATTTAAACGCAGTCTCTCCCTCCCTCTTGAATGATTGTTGGCAGACATGCGTGTAGACAAATGGCCACAGCGACATACACAGGTACGCAAACAAGTGCAGGGGACGCAAACACAACAGCGATGCCTTAGGCACACACACACACACACACACAGGCACACGCACACACACACACACACACACAGTGAAAGTTGTTCCACGGCACGCAACGTCATCTGATCCACAACAGATATTCCCGTCCCCTCCACTCCTCTCCTTGATTCTGATCAATCTAGGCTAAGCGCACCCTTTCTCTACCCCGGTACTGATCAATCTAGGCCCAGGCCGCACCTTCTACCCCCTGGTACTGATCAATCTAGGCTCAGCACACAACAACCTCATCCCCACCCCCTCACCCCCCACCGCCCCCTAGCGCGCCTCATGCCTGTTATTAATTTTTTCCATTTCCGTCTAGCTTTCGTTTTCTCAACCTCAGCGTTGATGAGTTATGGCGGCCACCGCGGCGGTAGATCACAGCTCAGTGTGGATCCGCCCGTCAGTCAGAATGATAAAATACGGGCTGAGCTGGGGGTCTAAGTCTTCACTGGGCCGGGTCGACGCCGATAGATCAGGGCTGTAGAGAATTACACATGCCAGCAACGCATCAACAGCCGTACGGAGAGGCAGGCCTGACCATAAATACTGAGGTGACATCACGTGCTTCAAGGTCAACAAGTCGCACACAGAACACTGCCCACATGCCGACTGTCCCGTGCACAACAGTGCAGTGTGTGTGTGTGTCCCCCATGCACAACATCTCTGTAGGTGCGTGCGTGTGTACAACAGCACAACAGCGCTTTGTGTGTTTGTTTGCGTTCAACAAACTCTGAGTGGAGGTTTTAGGGAATATCTCGTCCAAGAAGGGAGGATTTGTGAAATGTTTACGGCTTGTGTGGATCTTGAAGATTGGATGTTTACATGAATGTAACGCCCAAGTTCTTTTCACTAGGTCTCCCAGCTGACCTAACCCACGCTAAACACACACACACACACACACACACACACACACACACACACACACACACACACACACACACACACACACACACACACACACACACACACACACACACACACACACACACACACACACACACACACATCAGTCCTTTAAGATAAACCTGAAGACAAATACTTGCTAGCTATACACTGGTGGCCAATCATTTACATACAGAAATGATACATAGGCAGTCCATGGAATGCATCAATAAACAATGTCCTATTAATCTGAGAAAAAGGAAAGAAACTCAACAACATCCACCCCTCCTGACTCACCCAATGTCCAGGATGAAACTTCAGTCCATTAAACCCGATAGTCTGATAATTCATGTGGAAACGTAGAGTACTCCATTTAGGGAAAGGTCCAAACATAAATCCAAAATGGCCAGTCCAATATGAAAATAAAAAAAATGTTCAAACTTCCATGCTACTTTATTTTTTACAGCTGCTACTTTATTTTTTCATGCTTCATCTCCCTCTCTCTCCACAGGGCTGCCATCTTGGGCAGTGTCCCTCCAAACAAACGAAACTGTGGGCAAGGCCCAATTAACACCTCATTAGCTCCACCTGCATTTGATTCCTGCCCTTCCCACCACAACACACCCACATGAGACTGAAACCAACCAAAACATCCTAATTTGTTAGTATGACCAACTCTCAACATGGGGGGGGGGGGGACACATTAAGTGAGTGGTCTCCCTCAGGATATATATTGAGCATTAAACTCTTAATTTCCAACCCAGAAAAAAGACCCGCCCCTGTCTGAGGTATTTGGGCATATATGAGCAATGCAGTAACTGTTTTTCAAAATAAATGCCCTCTTCTGATTTCAATTTTTTAATGGGGGGTTCAAATGCACACGTTCTACATTAATAATTCTTAATAATAAATTCATAATCTATATTAATATTGCGGACAATTTATCCCCTGATTCACACCCAAATCTCAGCGATGAGTGCAACTAATGTTAGTGTTAATGTAAGTATAACACCCCATGCTCACTGCATCCGTCCATTTGCGGATCTCATTGACTTTGCATGGGCCGATCCCGAACTCCATTGTGGGTCCGTCTATTCCGTCGGCTCTGTCTCTTGCGTTCAGAAGTTGAGAAAATGTTTACTTTTCAGGCTGCAACGGATCCGTCAGCCAATCAGATCGTGGCTCAATCGGCAAATACCACTCCCGCACCCGTCAGACACGCCTTCCGTCGTCCGTTGACGGACGGACGCAGTGGGCAAGCTGCGTAAGAGTTACTAATTGAAATGTAAGTGTTAGTAATGTCACAGTGTAGGCCTGGAACACACACAGGTCTGACTTCATCTCTACGGACAGCCCCTGCGGGATTTAACACCTCACACCAGGACACAAAAGCCTCATAGTAAGCCAACACTTGAACTGTTGCCATTGATTCTTTGAACAGTCTCCACAGACAGAGCTCAGTGACAGAAGTCCGACCTGACAGCCCCACACAGCCACTTAGACCATCTCCTGCCTCAGCGACCGACAACCACCGAGAGCAGCACGGCTGGTCTCATGCCTGTGGTCATGTTCTGGCGTCTACTGCCCTAAAGGAAACCTTTGTCTTTGGTCTTTCTCTGGACCAGCCAAACTTCACAGGAGGAAACCTTCCAAGGGAAGGAATACAATCTGCAAGCTCATGTTTTATTTGCTCTGGCATTCACTTCTGGCCCCGCTCTCACTTCTGGCTCCGTCTGCTGGATTTCCAGCAGACATGGCCTGGTTGTGATTGGTCGGGCCAATCCCAACTGTTTATTTTATACGGGTAAGGGGTTTGATAGGATGACTGTGCAGAGGAGAGCCCTATGGGAGTTTCATTGAGGCATTTTCATAGAAAAACCAAGATGGTTGCCGCTTTCAAATGTTTTGTTGCTCTGATTGGGTGTAAGTATATCCAATTGCATCCAGAGGAATTTTGGTTTGCGCCCCTTGTTAACGCCCCTTGGAATTGGAAAAGGAACCGAGAGGTTCCACACGAATGCGCATTTGCAGTTGGTCCGGCGATTTGACAGTCTCAGGACTACATTGCCTCCAATGCGTCCAATATTGTGCATTTTCGTAGAATATACCAAAACAGGAGCAAAATAATGTTAATGTGTTCATTGAAAATGTTATTATTACGGTTGGTTAACTAAAGTAATCACAAAGTTATCACAGAGATTTACGAGACAGCTCAAGATAAACTAGCAATCTGGAGTGTGTGTTTTGCTGTTTTGATCCATCTCAGATCATCTTACACTGGTAGA
This sequence comes from Gadus chalcogrammus, assembly GCF_026213295.1. NCBI lineage: Eukaryota > Metazoa > Chordata > Actinopteri > Gadiformes > Gadidae > Gadus > Gadus chalcogrammus. The sequence goes on from NC_079429.1 coordinate 5,809,125, forward strand.
ACTTGTGTCCCTTGAGAATTGTGTGTGTGTGGGTAGTTGGATAGTGTGTGTGGGTGTGTGTGGGGGGGATGCATAGAAGAGAACAGAATAAATAAAGAGTAGTAGACTCGCCCATCATAATTTAATACAAATTTGCAGTGAAGTGTCTTCACACAATATGAGGGAAGGTGAGAGAGAGGTAGGGTTTAACGCACATGACAGAGAGAGAGAGTGTGTGTGTGTGTGTGTGTGTGTGTGTGTGTGTGTGTGTGTGTGTGTGTGTGTGTGTGTGTGTGTGTGTGTGTGTGTGTGTGTGTGTGTGTGTGTGTGTGTGTGTGTGTGGTATAGGGGGCACTGAAGGGCAAGAAACGTGTGAAACCTCACTGTCTGTTTTAATATTCCCAACAGGGGGGAGAGACGGACAGGAAATCGATCGCTTCATTTTTCTCTGATATGAAAGACTTAACAGAGAGAGAGAGAGAGAGAGAGAGAGAGAGAGAGAGAGACGACGAGCATATGTCCCTTCTTGCTCTCCCTCTCTCCCTCTCACTCACTCACTTTCAACAGTCTCTTTTGCCATTGGCTTGTCTCTCTGCTACCTTGAAAATCATCTTGTTCTCATCTGTGAAACCACACACACATACATACACACACACAGATAAAGGCATATATGTGCGTGCGTGCGTGTGCATGTGTGTGTGTGCGTGCCCGTGTGCGTGTGTGCGTGTGCGTGTGGAAGTCAACGCAGGGTAAAGGATAAAGCAAGGTACAAGGGCGAAGACAGAGGAGAGCCCAACTGTTTAGCATTCCGTTTTCCAACTGCTATGAAAAACCAATTAGCTCCTCCCTACTCCACATTGTCTAACTTCAGTCCAACACTGCTGTTGTGTTTGTGGCGTGTTGAGCTCTTAAGCCCTCCTTCGTCTTACAGCCATGCTTCTCTCCTCTGCCGGGGCACGAATTAGGCATAAATATTTGATCATGTTTATTTATTTGTAAATGTCATGATTCCCCAATATGTCATGCTTCCCCGCTATATAACAAATGCATGATACATTGATTTGATATTTTGAATTCTTATGTTTGAAATGCCACCCTTGCAATGGGGTAATTTCCCCGGTCTGGAGGCATGGGAGTGCCAGAGTAGCGCGCAGGCGGGCCGACAGCGCAGTCGAGAAGGTGGTGGAGTTCAAATTGAGACACGCACACCAGGGAACTGTCCCTTGTTTATCTGGAGGGCGGCTGCTGCTCGCATTAACGGAACTGTCTTTTTCTCTCGTACTCCGTCGGCCTCTCTCCCTCTGCTTCTCTCACTCTGTCCCCCTCTCTCCCTCTGCTTCTCTCACTCTGTCCCCCTCTCTCCCTCTGCTTCTCTCACTCTGTCCCCCTCTCTCCCTCTGCTTCTCTCACTCTGTCCCCCTCTCTCCCTCTGCTTCTCTCACTCTGTCCCCCTCTCTCCCTCTGCTTCTCTCACTCTGTCCCCCTCTCTCCCTCTCTGTCCGTCTCTCCCCAGCTCTGTCTGTTTATCGGTGCTCTGCTGCTCCCGTCTGTTTCTCTCTCTCTCTGCCTGTCTCCTTCCTATCCGCCTGTCTCTCTCCAGTCTCTGGGCTCTGCTACTCCTGTCTGTTTCTCTCTCTCTCTCTCTGCTTGTCTCTCTCCTTCGATGTCTTTCTCTCTCCTTCTCTGTGGGCCTCTCTCCCTCTGTTTCTCTCACTCTGTCTCCCTCTCTCTCTCTCGCTGTCTGTCTCTCTCTCTCCTGCGCTGTTTGTCTTTCTGCTCTGCCACTCCTGTCTCTCTCTCCCTATCTGTCTGTCTGTCTCTCTACCTCCCTGTCTGTCTCTGGTCTCTGCTGCCACTCTCCACTTTCAGGTCTGGTGGCACTAGCCCGGCGCCATGCCCAGCTGTGAGGCTCACCTGCTGCCTGGCACACACACACACACACACACACACACACACACACACACACACACACACACACACACACACACACACACACACACACACACACACACACACACACACACACACACACACACACGCACACACACACACACACACACAAGCGCACACACACACAAGCGCACACACACACACGCACGCACGCACACACACACACACACACACACACACACACACACACACACACACACACACACACACACACACACACACACACACACACACACACACACACACACACACACACACACACACACACACAAGCGCACACACACACACACACACACACACAAGCGCACACACACACACACACACACACACACACACACACACACACACACACACACACACACACACACAGACATCTAAGTCCCACCACGGTGTGCCACGACTTTGAAGAAAAATTACTTTTACGACTACTGACATCCTGTGAAGGTGTTGAGTTTGCACATCTACAAAACGATATACATAAATATATAGATGTATAAGTTTTATATATATTTAAACATATGCTGACGTGACATGTGCGTTAATCTTCTGTTACTGCACACACAGACACCCCCCCCCCCACACACACACACACACACACACACACACACACACACACACACACACACACACACACACACACACACACACACACACACACACACACACACACACACACACACACACGCAGAGAGTTAATGAAAAGCCAGATTCCTCCCAGTGTGTATTGGATCTCAGATCAATGTCAGCAGATTGCATGAGAGCTGTGCGGCTCACATCTCCACTCAATACCGGCCTACACCAAGTGTCTGTCGCTGTTTGTGTGTGTGTGTGTGTGTCTGTATATGTGTGTAAGAAAAACAACCCCCTTGTTCCCTCAATCACATTCTGCACTGAACTGTGTCTAACATGTAACATGCTCATTACACACCAAACATGTCCATACATTTAACACAATGCACTGAACTGTGTGTTACATGTTACATGTGCAATACACACTAATCATGTCCATACATTTAACATGCTGCACTGAACTGTTTGCAACATGCAACATGTTCAATACACATTAACATGATCATAATCCCGGACAATACTGGGAATTAAATTCTTTCTGCAAATTCAAAGTAGTACCGGCCGAAATAGTGATTTTAGTACTCAGCAATAGGTTTGTGTTTTAGTATTTGTAGGATTTAATCTCCCAGATCGGTTTTGTCTGTTCGTGATAGAGTCATTTGATATTATTTTCTGGTAACGAGTTATTGAGGTAATGAGTCTGTTAATCGGTTAAACAAAAAATATTCCCCCTGCTCACCCAAAGTGCTATTTCATGCTATCAAAAATATTATTTTTGCAAAAGCGAAAAAATATATTACAAAAACTAGAAACGAGTTTTTCAGTGCCAGGCTTCTTAATCCTTTTTTTTTCTTTATTCAATAATGCGGGGAACCAAATCACAACCCACACATCCATACACTGAATGGCCTGATAGGACAGCAGTTCACCCTGGCCATCAAAAACACACGCAGGGTACACAGATGCACAGCAGAACAGTCTCAGAGGAAATACCGAGGTTTGAAATCGGACACAACTACACCGCCGCGAGAAGTCCCCTTATAGTTTCCCAGCCCGTCGCCCCGGGAGACCGTGCGGACGCTGGCAACAGTTCTGGTGGCGCAAAGCAGCTCACCTGGCTGGTACATCAGAATGCATCCTGGGCCTTTTTGTTGTTGATACTCCGCCATTTTGAGGGCCTCAAGGGAGTTGTGGTACTGTCAAGTCCTACATCAACGTAAATATAGCGTGTCCTCATGAAAACTTTGTTTGGCCACGTCTGGCATGAGAATCACTGTTGGCAGGTTTCAAACACAGCAATGTCTCCCCATAATGACAAATCATTTCACGATATATCACTAAACGATGACCTAGAAAAAAATGACTACTAACATCATAACTAACATTCCGCTGCTGCTATGCTCCTAAAATTTAGGAGGTCAGTGCAATGTGACGTAGTGATATACATGCCCCGTAGAAACACGAAAGCTCTGTATCTCTGGCCAGAGATACTGTGGCCAGAGATACAGAGATACATGAGATGTGAAAAGCCGATCGAGCAAATAAGCAAGCTGCCTTATTTCCTATCTGCGAAAATGGGGGAAACAGATAGTTATAGATAAATGAGAATCATTGTCTGTATTTATTTATTCATACATTTTGTCTATTTACAGATTCATATATTTATTAATTCATGTGATTTTGAGGGAAAGGGAATGTGTTAGCTATGTTTGACTCGTCTCTGAGGACACGCCGCCTACCACTTTGGCTTTGGTAGAATCACAACAACACAATGGAAAACCCCTGCATGGCAACACATGCCCATACCACACACAACACTGCCCACTCTGTCAGAATCCACACAGAGAAGCGCAGCCGCCGCCACCGCCTCCACCATCGCGTTCGCCCGCTCTTTCAGTAAGACACTGTCCGGTGAAAAAGGGGGTCTTGGCGAGCTCCGCGGATCAAGCTCGCAAATGGACAGCGATCAATCCACGTCAGACGGCCTATTGTTGTCCCTTACGAGCCTCCGTAGCCCGGTGTGTTTTACCATTCTATTAAAGCGGCGGAGCTGCAGGGAGGCAGAGACGTAGGGTTACTTGACCCTCTCAGAGCGGCCATTAAACAATGCATACACGTAGCCGGGTTAGCCGGCGCTTGTAAATGAAATGAGACTCCACCACGTGTTGGACCCCCTCATCAATCTAGGAGGCGAGGCTCGGCTACTCATCCCTGATTCATGGAGAGGTACGCCTTTAAAGGCCCCCGGCTGCTGACACAGCCTCTGATAAATGACTATCAATCACCGCCTCGCTCCTGCACACACACACACACACACACACACACACACACACACACACACACACACACACACACAGGAACACACACACAGACACATACAAATACACACATACAGACCTAAAATCAGATGTGCATGCACACACACACACACACACAAACATGCACACATACAAACATAGAGACAATTTAACACATACATATATACAAACACACATAAACACACCCCACAAACACCAAGTCCTAGTCATGAGAGCATTTTAATGCACACACGACGCACACACTCACAACAACCCTGAAATAAATAGTTGTGCCACATTCCCACGCACTACACCCTCTGTGTTTTGTCTTGATATGAGAAACAGCGCCGTATCAGTATTTATAAGTAGCAACCCCAATCATTCGCATCATGAAGAGAATATGTAGATTTGTGTGTGTGCGTGTGTGCGTGCGTGTGTGCGTGCGTGCCCTCTCACCGTTGCTGTGACAGCTCTATCTCTCAGACGTGTTGTTAGGATGCAGGGAGGGATGAATTGAGGGGTGAGGTGAGGGGTGAGGCGGAGTTGTGTGGGCCAGGCAGGGAGAGATTAGCGTAAACAAAACAGCGTTTACCCTGAATCCCCTGATTCAGCCCCATCACCACGGCAACATGGTCAGGGGCAGAGAGCAGTAACCTCTGAACTTATCTCATCTCACCCAGCAGAGACAGCCCCAGAGAGAGAGACAGAGAGAGAGAGAGAGAGAGAGAGAGAGAGAGAGAGAGAGAGAGAGAGAGAGAGAGAGAGAGAGAGAGAGAGAGAGAGAGAGAGAGAGAGAGAGAGAGAGGGGGAGAGAGAGAGAGAGAGAGAGAGAGAGAGAGAGAGAGAGAGAGAGACAGAGACAGAGAGAGAGACAGAGAGAGAGAGAGAGAGAGAGAGAGCATGTGTATGTGTGTGCATGCGCGTATGCATGCATGTGTGCGCGTGCATGTGTGTATATGTGTGTGTGCGCGTTAAATATGTGTGTGTGTGCGCGCGTGTATGAAGTAGCCACACACTCTTTCATCCATCCTATAACAAAAGGGAAGCCCTACTTTATCCAGTCGGACCACACCACCACCCCCTGGAAACGCAGGCCCGGGGAACGGGTGCGGGAGAGAGAGGGGGAAACAAAGTGGAACGGAAAGTAAGAGATAAAATAGGAAGCAAGAGAAAGCAATGGTGAACACAGAGAGCACGGGTAAGAAGGGAAGGAGGACAATCTGAATGGGTTGCATTTCTACTGGCCTTCACTTTGGCTGTTTGTGAAGAGGAAGCATTAACGGGTGAAAGACAGAAGAAAATGAATGTGAATACATGAAGCAGGGAGATTGAACATGAATGTGATCACATGAATGAGGGAGATTGAACATGAATGTGACCACATGAAGCAGGGAGATTGAACATGAACGTGACCACATGAAGCAGGGAGATTGAACATGAATATGACCACATGAACCAGGGAGATTGAACATGAACGTGACCTCGTGATGCAGTGATGGACGGAAGAAGAAAGAGAGAGAGAGAGAAGGGGAGAGAGATTGAGAAAGAGAGAGAGAGTGATAGAAGAGAGGCGGGCGAGAGAGAAGAGGATGACACGGTTGCCAAAGCTGCAGCAAACCTGTGATTGAAGCCGTCGCCATGGGACAGGGTTAGATGTCATCTCGCAGAGCAGCAGGGGCCGCTGCGACCCCTCGCCATGGCGGCTTTGAGTGTGTATGTAGGCGAGGGTGGGGGTCGTAGGGTTCAGGGGTCAAAGGTCGTCTCGCTACAAGCGTGTGGTTCAGGGCACAAGGCCAGCAGATCAGCATGTCTATATGATCAGAATGGCGCCATCTCCACACGCACACACACACAG
>NC_079429.1:5818275-5858275 GCF_026213295.1 Gadus chalcogrammus
CACCAGATCACCTGACGATCCAACGCAGAGCTCTGGTGGGTTGCTGTTCCCAGCCGGAGGTTGTGGTGGCTCGCGGATCTCACGCGGCAGGGGGCACGAGCGGAGGAGATGCATTCTGGGAAGGCTAAGTAGAAGAAGATGGTTCTCAGTGCCGTAGAGCAGTGGAGCGAGTGTGCATGCACGGGCATGTGTGTGTGTGTGTGTGTCCGTGTGTGTGTGTGTGTGTGTGTGTGTGTGTGTGTGTGTGTGTGTGTGTGTGTGTGTGTGTGTGTGTGTGTGTGTGTAAGTGTGTGTGTGTGTGGATGTACTTTCTCCATATTCCCCATCAACCATTCAGGCCCTTTTGGAGCAGCCTCACCCTTCATGTTGAAAATGTAGAAAATCCACTGATGAAATGTACATCTTTTAACTATTTGAATACATTTGTACTGTAATTTTTACTCTTTATTATAATATGTGAATGCATAAATGATTGCTGGATAGATTAACAAGAAACAGAAAATCAAACCTAAATGTTGCTTTGGATTTTGCAGGAGTGTGGTCGATACCTGCCTATACTGGTTTTAAAAAACGTTTTATAATGGCATATAGACACAGCAAATGTCATCCATTCGCAAACTAGGTTTCACTGGCAGGTTTAGCAAGTGTTTAATTCAAAAAATAAATTTACAATATAATCGCTATTTCCTATTCCGTTTCATCCGTCATGAATACACAGTGTGAAATGAATTCCATTCAAACCTTATTATAAAATACTTAAGATTATGTCATAAATGACCGACCCATGCATGTCAATGTTAATACCGTTAATCTCCATTATTAGCGACTGTGGAATTAGTCGATGTGCAAAGTATTATCAAAGGAATTACCCAATTTTGGTAGCAAATATTTTGGTTTACAGAAACAGGTGAGGGACTAAAAGAGACTTACTCAATGTTTCACAATCATTACTGGTTTATAAATAAATGTCGCCACCCAGTGGCCAAAACAATGCAATGTCGGTCTGTTCTTCTCTCCCTTTTAGTATACTTTTACAACGAAATGTAGCCTACAATGAAATCGCGATGCATACAATTTAAGAATTAATACATTTATGCTATACAAAATCTGTAATCAATATTCACCAAATCTACCGTCTAATTTTTGCGTTTTTTGCATGGTTTTATTCTAAAAAAAATTGACAATAACCTAGCACCTACTATATGTATTCATGATAAAGCTTCGCTGACTTCGTTTTTGCTTTATTCAAATGCTTGCAAGTTACTAATTAGAGTCAATCAATACGCAGTGAAACCAATTGAGGCAGATAACATGATAGGAAAGTCCTTGGCCTAGCTACGACACTTCATTCTGTAACGTGGGAAACAACTTTTGTTCCGTTTCATAAGTAACATTAAAAAACTCATAAATATAGAATTCTTACCCATCTTAAAGACGTAGTTGCTACTTGCTTGGCAGTTGATTTTTCTCTGTTCAATCGACAGGTCGACTTCGTTCCAAAGAGTTGTAGTTCTGACGCTGGCCAGAGACTAGAGAGGCCGCTAGGGTACCGAGTTACTAGTGTCTCACATCCTCAGCATTTAGAAGGAAAATAAGGAGACCTCCTATGAGATATAAAAAAAGCATGAAACGAGGGGCCACTGTTTCTTTATCGTCTTAAGAACAACCTGGAATTCAGATACAAAAGAAATATAGGCTAGGCCAACAAGATAGACAATTGTTTGTCTCTACTTCCTGGTCGATTACAAACGTTTATCAAATTAAAATAAACTTAAAATAAGATATTTTTAGGGTTAGGGTTAGGGTTAGGGTTAGACTATCAAACTCAAATAAAATAGATTAATCTGTACAATTAGAAATGGACTTCTGCAGGTAGGTGACACGATGGTCCACAAGATGGTGCTGTGAGCCTGAGCTCCAGAAACTCTGCTTTTGTGTAAGTCTTGGTTCCTCCTGTGCTTTCTGCGGGTAGTCTCGCTGTGGTTTTGTGAATTAACTTCTCCTACACTCACTCTAGCAGGACAAGCCAAGCAAATACGTACCGTGTTTACAATTAGATGTAAATGGTGCATGTCAGTGTATGAGACCCTTGATAGATTGGCATCTATCGCTTAAGCAAAGTGGAAGAAAATCATTTATATTAGATATTCAACACACAGCAAGTCATGGAATAAGCTGGACACCAAGGGTCTTCATTCCAACAAAGTTATCTTACAGCACTGCATTAGCACAACATGTTTTGTCAGTTTGTAAGTTGTATTTCACCAAAATAGGGTTAGCAAGGTAGCAATGTCCATGCCACACTCCACCTGGGTTACCTTTCCATACAAAGGACACAGGCTGGTGATATTGGAACCGGTTTATGGCCATGGTTGACCGAGCAGGAGGTGTACCGTGCTGCCATGACGGCAAACACCCTGAGTGTGTCTGTGTGTGTGTGTTGATGACTGGTTTAACCTGAAAACACTCGCTCAATGTGCAACAGGTGTGCAGCCTCACCCAGCCCCAGAGACCAATCAGTCTGACTCAGGCCATCACCCACACACATCCACTCCACAAGCACCGTTGCTATATTGCCTTTGTTGTCAAGATGAGTGAACATAAAGGTGCATTCTGGAATTAATCTGTCTGCCAGAAATTGTCTATGTAACACAGGTTTTAAGCATTGCGCAATGCCAGAACTAGGAAAGCATCCATTATGAAATGACAGCACTGAAATACTCTGGGTCGTGTTTGCGTTTGTATTTGTGTGTGTGGGTGTGTGTTCATGTAAAGCTCTGACACAAATTTTCTGATCTCCAAATGCAAGATGTAAAGCCAGATACAAATATGGAATATAATACAACCACGATTTCAAAAGATGATGAAACATTTGTCCTCGAAACGGAAGCTTTTCGATTTGCGGGCTTATGATGCAAATCGTGGTTTCATTATTAATGAGATTGTTGAAGATGATTGGATTCTTTTTACACAGCCCAAAAACCTTTTGCCAGCCATTCAGCAGATACAATAAGTGACCTGTTTGACCTTTGGCTTTCGTAGGAAATACTGTAGCAGACCACATCTAGTAGCACACACACACACACACACACACACACACACACACACACACACACACACACACACACACACACACACACACACACACACACACACACACAGCCACACACACACACACACACTTTATGTATCTTTCTCAGACGGGACAACAGACATGGATCAGATTGGCCTTGAGAAATGTTGCAATTCAACCAGTCCAGGCATAATGTTTCCCGTTCTCTAGGAGGTTGAATGCGCGGGGTCCACGTCGTGTCCACGTCATGTCTGGGTCTGCATTTGTTGTCTGCAGAACTGCAGTCAACTGGGCTGCAGTTCAACACAATACTCAGGTAGGGCCGTTTCCAACGTTGAAATGTACAGATTAGATCATTTTGTCATATGGTGAAGCCGTGAATAAAGAAATTATTCTCTCCAGATGTAATTCATTTTTTGCTTATTTGTTCTAGATCAAATTAGATTAACCCTTTTTTGTTAATACATTAGGATAGGTTCATTACTGTATGCATATTTTATTCCAAAATTAAACTGAAATTCGTGTATTAATTAGATGCCAATCTTGGATGTAGACCCTTTTGTCTGCTTCCCAACATTGAAACATCTGGAGAATCGCAATCCAAGAGAATGTTCTGGTCGGACAGCTGAGGACGAGATTTCTCCTGCTCCGATTGTAAGGAGACAGGGGACAGATCCTCTGATTAAACATGATTGACGGACAGCCTTTATAGTCTGAATCCCGGGTCACACCTCTTACTATGAAGACTCAGACAAACACAGAGCAGCTGCAGCAGCAGAGATGACAAGTACCCGATTGTGAATCCAATTTGACGGAACAATTTAACAATGAATCAATGATTCATGTTGTTTGGGGACCTTTAACAGTGTGTGAAAACGGCTCACACACAAGAAGTCATGCATGATCTCTTTACTCTGAGCTTTGACACCAATTGTTTGATTTAGAGCTCTTTAGATTTTCTTATTTTGGAGTGCACGCTGTATGTGCTGCTGAGAGCGATCCTGATTCTCATTTGTTGCATTTGTTTTTCATCTTTCCTGTGTTGTGGTCCTATCTGGAGAGAATCTTCAGGAGATTCCTGTTATATATTTTCTGAACTAATCCCAATAAATGCACATAAAATAAAAGCATGTATTGATCCTTCAAAACAGGCCCGACATGCAAAATGAATGTTATTACACTGGCTTACACACAAACACACAAACACACGCATGCACGCACACACACACGCACACATGTTCACAAAAACACGCACACAAACACACACATAAACACACACAAACAAACACACAGGTACACTGACTTTTTTGAATAGAATGGATGGAAGATTGGTCAAAAGACATGATGGTCTTTGGGAACACAGTTTGCTGATTTGGATAGTTACATAATGGTGGTTACATGTGTACATGCAGCAGGGGGCGTTAGATTGAGCCGTGGGCTTATTTGACCCTGACCATCTGTCTCGGACTGAGCCCGCATACCGCTTAATCATTTGCTAAATCACATCACTGATTGAATTGATCCATTTATTTACTGTGGAATCAAATTGTAAAACTGCATAATTTGTAAAAATAAATACTACAACTGGGCTATTATTTGTATTGTTGGTAACACTTTACAATAAGGTTATAATGGTTTATTATTATATCCTTATTCTAATGTGTCACTGTATAGTTAAATAAAAAAATGTATGTAGTAAGATACATCCTTCACCATATATGTGTGGTAAGAGCATCATCATTTTGTCAATCTCGCTGTAGGGCTGTAACCGTATTCCTATTTCTGTTCTCCTTCTGAGCCATGGCTCAAGTGAGAACGCAACCATCAGCTGGAGGACTGCAGACAGTCCTCCGGTGTCCAGCACACGTCAGTCCTTCTGTCTGTCTCTCTCTACGGCCCGCGGCCAGGGAGCCATCCTCCATCCCGGACAGAAGCACGGCAGGAGACGTCGACTGCGCTCTCTGACGGCGCAGGATGACCAAGCAGTCTCCCTGGCATTATTCTAATAAAAGCAAACTCCTGGAGGCTCTGGAGATAATGCTCTGAGCTTGGAGGTTAGCGGGACATGGGCCTGGGCCAACGTGGGACGTCTGCCAGTAGGTTGAGCGCAGCACAGGCTGCAGGAGGGAAGCATCCCTCCACATGACGCCGCTCAACGTGGCTTACCATTGTTGTGGAAAGCGCAACACTTAAACCCTTAAAGGGACTATAACGTTTGCATCGTCTCGCTCTGTGATCCTCCCATAAGCTCCAAGCCAGGGTTGTCGTCAAACAATGCCCATATATGGCTTCAACCTAACCTAGCGTTTCTTGCTATTAATGTATTTCAAGTGCTACTTGGTTTGCAGGATGGCAAGCCTTCCACCCAGTTTCCCTTATCCTTTAACCTAGCCTTCCTTATCCATTCCTTTCACAACAATTTCATACCATGAGGTTGTCTCGATCCCATCGGAAGAATTATATTGTACAAGGAATATTAGAACATACTGGAGGCACTGGACATTGGATGATCATTTTAAGAATTTTAAGAAAGAGTTTTTTTCCACACTTATCTCATTCATATTGCATATAATGCAAGATACTGATTATAATCCTTCTGAGCATTTAGTCAAATCTTCCCACACCATCAGGGTTAACCCTCTTAGGCTTCTTGACAAGGCCATGGTCGGCACACCTCTCAGATGTCTGGAGATGGGGAGGGACAAGTGGGCCTGTGATGTAGACCACCTCCCAGCCCTTCGGACCTGAGCCTGGGCTAACATCTGACTGAGACCGGGACTCAAGCCCCATCGGACAAAGCGTCATGTTTGGCTAAATGCGAGGGGGCCAACCCTTTCAAACTCAATGACATCTTATGGCTGGTTGGTACTAGTAAAAGCCAGCATTGTGTTGTTTTCTCTTCACAGGTTCATAAGTCATGTTTGAGTATGCATGCAGCAGCTGGGTCTGCAGGTGTGCTATTCTTCATCCTGTTTGTTATTTAGTCTAGAGTGCGCACCTCTGTAAGTGCATAACTGTTGTTTGTGTTGTCTGCACAGTGCACATCCATAAATAAAAGCCTCATCTCACACACCCTTCACTCTGTGATTCATGTGAGCTGGTATCTGTGAATGATGTGAAACCGAGAGTCATCGTGTGTGTGTGTGTGTGTGTGTGTGTGTGTGTGTGTGTGTGTGTGTGTGTGTGTGTGTGTGTGTGTGTGTGTGTGTGTGTGTGTGTGTGAGTGAGTGAGTGAGAGGGGAGTGTGTGTGTGTGTGTGTGTGTGTGTGTGTGTGTGTGTGTGTGTGTGTGTGTGTGTGTGTGTGTGTGTGTGTGTGTGTGTGTGTGTGTGTGTGTGTGTGTGTGTGTGTGTGTGTGTGTGTGTTTGGGAGTGAGGGAGTGTGTGAGAGAAGAGAGAGAAGGAGAGAGGGGGAGAAGAGAGAGAAAGAGAGAGAGAGAGAGAGAGAGAGAGAGAGAGAGAGAGAGAGAGAGACGATAGAGAGAGAGAGAGAAAGAGAGAGAGAGAGAGAGAGAGAGAGAGAGAGAGAGAGAGAGAGAGAGAGAGAGAGAGAGAGAGAGAGAGAGAGAGAGAGAGAGAGAGAGACGATAGAGAGAGAAAGAGAATGTGTGTTAATGTGTTTGTGTGTTGGAGAGCAACTGCCACAGGAAACGGTGAGGCTGAAGCGAAGACGGTGGAGGATGAAGAGGTTAAGGAGGATAGAGGGGAGGCTGAGGCGGATGGGAAGAAGCTACTAAAAGAAGATCAAGGCACTCTGGGACATTTGGGCTCGAGGAGCCACCCGGTGGACACCTATACCCTCTCCGCTCCTCAGTCATGATTCATTTCCAGTCCGTGTTTTCATGTTCCCAACTCACTTCTGACCACTCCCCATGTCTGGCGCTGACAAATGATAATCTCAGAGACATCCAGAATCAGCAGACACACCGACGCGAACACACGAGGCATCGCCACGCTTTGGTATTCAAAACAAGCCAACACAAGGGCACCGACAAGCTGAAATGATTTAACACTCTGAGCAGCTGCAAAGTAAAAACACACAAGTGCAGATAAATACACCTGCAACACAACGGCAAGCTGGTCCTTCCTTACAGATGAGTTACGATTTAGCCGTGCGGAACGGCACAACTAAACTTCATGGTGACACAAAGACAAGACAAGGAATGTATGTGGCATTAAAAAGGTGTTGGGAATATATATCGAACTAAAACGAAATGAAGCTCATGAACTGATTGTCTTTCAATTTGGCAGACAGATGATGATTGATGGATGGATATTGTTATGTGTAATATATATATATATATATATAATATATATATATATATATATATATATATTATCAATATGCATGATATAATAAACAAACAAGGTGCAGGTGTTTGGGCTGGTGTGCATACAGGAAACCGCACGCCCTGCACCGTCAATGAGCATGACTCCATCCCGCTCTCCACCAGCTTTCTCCCTCTCTCGCTCTCCCTCTCGGGCACTCCACCTTCTTTTTCCTGAATGAAATCGTACGCCGCTCGGCGCTATAAATAGAACGGGGTCGTTGACGTCACAATGCATCGCATCCACGTCGTCGTCGGCCCGCGTGCAGCGCGCCTGCAGATGATCTCGCAGCTTGACTCCTCTCTCACGCTCGCTCTTTCTTTCTCTCTCTCTCTCGCTCTCGCTCTCTCTCTCTCTCTCTCTCTCTCTCTCTCTCTCTCTCTCTCTCTCTCTCTCTCTCTGTGTCCCTTATCCTCTCCCTCTCTCCATCGCTCTCTCTCTCATCCTCGCGCTCTCTCTCTCTCTTCTCCCTCCCTCCCTCCCTCCCTCGCTCTGCTCGTCTTTCCAGCCCCTGTAAGAGCAGGATGTCTGGCTGGTGGAAGGACAGAGTTGCTACACGCCAGATAGTATTCAACCACGGCTGAAGACCAGGGCGCGGATTAACTGCTCCACGAGCCGGACGCTGTGTGGCTGTAACAACACCATGACGGCATGATCCTCGCCAGATAGCGTCGCTTATAGCGCTGTTGTAGTGTTTTGGGTGTGTGTGTGTGTGTGTGTGTGTGTGTGTGTGTGTGTGTGTGTGTGTGTGTGTGTGTGTGTGTGTGTGTGTGTGTGTGTGTGTGTGTGTGTGTGTGTGTGCGTTCGTGCGCGTGTGCGTGTGTGTGCGTGTGTGTGTGTGTGTTTGCGAGTGTGTGAGTGTGTGTGCGTATGTGTATGTGTGTGCTGCCGTCCGTGCTCGTGTCACGAGGTTACTTTTGCACACTTACTTTGAAGTGTTGACTGCAGGTTTTTGGTTTTTTTTCCCTCGGGTTAGGCGGACCTATCTTGCTCGGTGGAAACGGTAGGCTTAAAATTTACTCCTT
This sequence comes from Gadus chalcogrammus, assembly GCF_026213295.1. Taxonomy (NCBI): domain Eukaryota; kingdom Metazoa; phylum Chordata; class Actinopteri; order Gadiformes; family Gadidae; genus Gadus; species Gadus chalcogrammus. The sequence goes on from NC_079429.1 coordinate 5,826,701, forward strand.
TACACCTCAGTGCCGCACCTGAGTGGAGAGAACAAAGGCGAAGGGGTGGTGTCCGTGAAGCCAGAGTATAGGCTTCTATTAAAGTGTGACCATTATTGCTTACAAAAGAGTTACATCAGTCACATCGGATCGTATAGAATGCATATTGTATATTGTAGTAGCAAGCTACTTACAGTTTGGCACTGAGCTGCCATGCATTCTTAAAGTGTGCATGCCTCAAACACCTGAATGTATTGCAACATTGCCTCCGTCTTGACGGAAAAGTTCCGGTGGAAGCAGCTGTGCCCTTTTTTAGAACGATGCTGTGACGTCGATTAAAGGTCAAGCAGTTGACGTCAGAATTCACATAATCCCAAAATAATAAATAATGCATTGTGACGGTTTTGACGGTTTAATTGTTTTGCGTGTTGTGGTGTGTTTCATGCCATTTTTTACGACAGCACTTTGTAAAAGCCATGTCTTTATCGTCCTTAAAGATAAAATCCCTATCACTGTCCGCCGGGTGAATATGCCCGCAAAACAAGCCGGTTGACAGGTCCATGTCCCGCGAGGCATGGCATGGTTTCCTGTTTCTCAGGGCAACTGCTCCGCCTAAATGTTGAACGTTACATCACAACATCCCACCTCGTCGGCTCAGCCTGGTGCTCCCATCAGCTGAGTGCTGCAGGAATAACTTCCTGACAAGAGTGGTCGCGATGCAACACATAAAAACGTCACTCCTTTCCACTTAACGCTTATCTCTGAGGATTAAAAGGTGATATAACAAGAATGGTGCATTTTAACGAGAAAGGCACACTGAACTGGCCTGTCAGTTTTTTAGAATGAATTGTGTGTGTGTGTGTGTGTGTGTGTGTGTGTGTGTGTGTGTGTGTGTGTGTGTGTGTGTGTGTGTGTGTGTGTGTGTGTTTTCCCAAAGACGTAAAAAGATAAACACTAACAAATGGGTCAACATTTCCATTGCAGAAAATGATAACTTCTTAGCATGAGTTCCTGATCGCAAGGTGACTAATGTGGAGATAGAACGTGAATCGGGTGGGTAGCGGAAGCCAGTGATTATTGCCTACACACCTCCACTCCACTCCTTCCCCCCCTGTTCCCCGTCGTTCATGCCCATGCTGAAGAGGATCCATCTGCAGTGAATCCATGGTGCCGGTCCAGCCGACCATATCCATGCAAAAGTGTAGAGGCCATTTGAGCCAGCATGTTGTGTGTTCGTTGGGGAATTGAATGACATCTTGATCAGGCTGTGCTGACTTCATAATATACTGCGCTAGTTTGCAGTGTTTTGGCTTTACTCATGGTCATATCTTCCTCTGCGTTCAGAATGCAAAGGAAACATTTTCATGTTTTGTTTTCCATCCCCCTGTTGTTCATAAGTCGTTACCTTCCTCTTGCACAACGGTGCTTTGGTTGTTACGTCAGTAGTATTCCTTTAGAAGATGCACCGGTGAGTGACCAGGAGTGGGTGTTTGGGCCAGTTGGTCTGCGGGCCTCAGATCTAAGGGGGGCTAATTCGGGCACAGGGAGGGCCGAACAGACAGACAGCCGGACGGTTAGTCAGCATACGGTGACGTTGCATCACACAGACAGCAGAGATAAGACAGACCAAGGTTAACGCGGCGCTGAAAGAATGACCTCGCCAGGAAAAAGGAGTTCTGCTTCAGAAAAGGGATCAGCTGTATATAAGGGTGTCAACCATCAGGATTTGGGTAATGAGCTGGTGTAAACACAGGTGTCAAACAAATGAGCTGGCTCTGGCTTGATTTGTGATGAAAATCAAGGCATTAACCTACAGATGTCGGCCCCTGGCCCTGGTTAAATTGCTGTTATTTGTCACCATCAGTATATAGATAGAGTAGTTGTTAGCAGTGCCCTGCAGTAGGTAGTCAGTTCAAAGGGTTTATGATTCACAGTGAAGACAATGAAATGAGACAGGCAATAAGTAGACAATAAGTGGGAAAGATGGGACATGATCAGATGTATGTCAGAGCAGCAAGTGCCCCTGTCTTCAAAGCTGCAATCAGCCTGACTTGGTTTTGATTACGTTGTGTTTTGATTGAGTCTCTTGATTCTCATGCATTGGCCAAACAAATACGTGAGAAACACGAGACCGAATCAAAACACGATTTAATCATAACAAAGCTGGCTGAGCATAACTTGCTGATTGCAGCTTCAGGATAACAACTGATGCACCAATGGCTGAAAGACCCTTCAACAGTTGAAGTGGTCCTTATAGACCTTCCATCCTGCAGGTCATGTCGCTCTGACGACTGCATGCTACAATACAGTATGGCTTAAGGCTTCTCTGTAAAGCCGTCACTGGCTTCTCAACCATCTGTGGTATCGCTGGAGCCCATGATGTGTTGTGCATTTTAGTGTGGCCCTTACTGGCACAGACTTTGTAACAGCATATACAAAGAATACAAAAAGAAAACGGATTCAAATTAGCCTGGAATGGGTCAGATGAGGTGTGTGTGTGTGTGTGTGTGTGTGTGTGTGTGTGTGTGTGTGTGTGTGTGTGTGTGTGTGTGTGTGTGTGTGTGTGTGTGTGTGTGTGTGTGTGTGTGTGTGTGTGTGTGTGTGTGTCTGTGTGCGTGTGCGTGTGACAGATATCAACCTTGTTAATGTGATATGTGTCTATGTAATCAGAGCCGCGTAGCACCAGAATAAGATAATAGCTTTCAAATAATGGCTTCCTGGCACGGGGCTATTTAAGCAGAGCAAATAAATCAATAAGCACAACATACAGAATCAATACTTAGGATTTTGGTGCGTTTCGAGGATCCACACAAATCATACTGGCACAAAAACATTTACGCATGCGCTGGCGCTCTGGAACCATTAAGTCATATTCCAGGGGTTAGACTGCGGTCATTCTTCTTGGTAACTGGGAGTGTACTTCTGGGCAACTGGGAGAGGATTTAATAACAGATGATAATTATAAAATGATAATGATAATAGCGGGGCTGTGATGTTGCCTATGGACTCATATGCAGGATTATGACTTTTAAAGGATTATTACATAATAATAACTCATTATGTCATAATTTTAGGAAGAAATTTCAAAATTTTGAGTGATGTTGAAATAGGACCCATCATCAGTTGAGCTATATGCTAACTGCTGTGTCTCCGCCCCCTGAAGTTTCCCCTCGAGGTAGATGATGGACTACGAGCGACCCAACGTGGAGACCATCAAGTGTGTGGTGGTGGGGGACAACGCCGTGGGGAAGACCCGGCTCATCTGTGCCCGGGCCTGCAACACCACCCTCACCCAGTACCAGCTGCTGGCCACACACGTCCCCACCGTCTGGGCCATCGACCAGTACCGCGTCTGCCAGGAGGTACTACTACTAATGCATGTGGGCTTAAAGGTCCCATATTATACCACCAGGTGTGAGTGTGATCAGCCATTACAAGCCGTTTTGAAAATCTGCCTCTTCCTGTTTTTTAGTGACATCACAAGTGGGTGTGTCCACCTAGATTTGTGACTTACACCTGGTGGTATAATATGTCACCTTTGAGAAACATGGTGGTGTAAGAAGTGGTTTTGGGCTACCCCTACAGGTTGGAGGTCTCTATAACCCTGTGGAACTGTCGGGTACAAGTGTGTAGAGACATCATCATTGTCCCTTCATTTTTATCCATTGATGTACAATCTGGGTCTATAAATATATAGTAAGTGGTCGAAATAATCATACTCTGTGTCAACGGTATTGACGCCCCTAATGGATGGCAAGCCACTCATGGATGAGATGGTGGGTGGCCATACTTCAGTCTTTATAGAGATTGACCGACCAGGGTGATCTAAAATTGAGTCATCTCACCCGTCCTCTGTCTGGGTCTGAAGCTGAATCCGCCATGACTCTGCTATTATGTACCGGACATCATTGTGTGTGTCTGACGGTTTCTCCCCCAGGTCCTGGAGCGATCCAGAGATGTGGTGGACGAGGTCAGTGTGTCTCTACGGCTGTGGGACACATTTGGAGATCACCACAAAGACAGGCGCTTTGCTTACGGCCGGTAGGACACATGGGTGGTTTGAATGGATGTGTGATTGTGTGTGTCCTGGCGTAGACTAGAGCAGTTGGAGCACGTCTATACTTTATGTTTTCGATGTCCATCTTCTCAGAAGCATCAAATAACACAGGAAGGGAGCCTTTAGCCTGGCCTCAGATCCAACACCACCAAGCTGTTACCGCAGCTTTCAGCGTTCAGTGAACACATACTGCAGGACATTATTGAGATGTACTCTTGGCTTTCTGCCTCCCACTGCTACTGCAAGCCTCTCAGTCTTGCGCTCTACTCTTAGGGTACTTAAGGCCATCTCCCCCCTCTGATTGAGTGCCGTGGTCAGCCAAGCCTCCTAAAGCCTCGTTTGAGGTGCCAACCTACATAAATGAAATAAAAAACATCACATCGCCAAACTTGTGTTTCGTAACAGTGTTCTCGTGAGAATCCGATTTGACTTTCCCAGGACTCTCCGCAAACAATCTCAAAGCCCCTGTCTTTAAAAACGCCTCTCTGCTCCGTTTACTGGCTCACGTGCCGGAGCACAACCTACATTCTCTCAGGCCGGCGCAGTAGATCTGCCTCTGCGAGGGCATCAATACTTGCCCGTCCTGTTTACTCCTCGCTAAGTGACTAGTTGGCCCAGTTTCCTGTCCTCCCTCAGCCTCTTACCGCTATTCTCTGGGGTCACCTGCGCGACCATCCAACCCGTGTCAGCAGATCGCCAGGACGACCTTCATATCAAAGACTTCCCGGCACAAAAGACCCACTTTTATTTTTTCTTGTAGTCCTATGTAATACAGTCAAACAGAACATTCTACAACATCTCCATATCAGTGAATACCTCTTAGACGTTAAAACAACTTTTTGACTTCTAGCCAGCCAGAGAGCCTACAACCGTAGAGGAAAAGTGTTATGGTGATTTAACGGAACTTGTCAGTTGACCGTAATCCAAACCCACATTTCCCCTTCAGACCTCTGTACATTTGCCGCACAGTATTAGCGTTACGTAACACAGAGTTCAGACTCCCTAATGCCTTCTGGCAGAGACTGGACCAAAGCCACTCAGCTTTAATGTCGCTCTGATGGCCAAGGTTAAAAAGAGTCTTTGCCAGATCTTTCGATAGAAATGCAGATATTGGTCAAGCCCTGAAACATGGGAGTGGAGGCACTTTTGTTGCTTGTTTTTGTGTTTATCACCTTTCACTTTTGAAAGCTATCCTGAGATAGCTTTCAAACGGCTAAACTAAATACAGTTTTCCAGAAGGTTATCCATAAATACATGGGTTGTTTGATTGAGTGATCTAGAGCACTCAGGTTTAAAGTACAACACTTTCCTCGCTATCAAAGCGTTGATAAGAGATCGATGGCTTTTGGCTCGCTCTGATGCACCTCCGTCTGTCTGCAAAGCCATGATCAACGGACTTCTGCACGGTTGTCCCTTCATCCTGTTCACTTCTCTGTCCAGCTCAGTGGCCGCATTTCAGATGGATGTGTGCTCCTAGCTTGCATCTTGCTCTCTATTGCTTCGAATAGTACACTACTTCAAAATAGATGGCCGGGTTTCAGGATTGACACTCTAGTAGACTGTAAAATGTTAACTCTTATCTTAATCTTTATACTGTTTCTGGAATGTATTCATTGTAAAGGTTTGTGCTGATAATCTAAAACAAATTGATTACGAACGGTCGAGTTTAAAATAATTTAAGCAGTCGTGCACTTTCTCAAAGTACACACACACACTCGCGCACGCACAGCCACTACCAGACACACAGGCATGAACACACACACACAAATATACATACCTACATCATACGTATGCATGTTATTTTGTCATATTTGTCCCAATGTCCTCCTCATACTCACTTGGCGATACCTAAATTAGGTACCAGGAAAATATTTCATTGCTCTATATGCAGTACTAGAAAAAAGTACTAGCTTGCAGGTAACACTTCATATCTCCCTCTCCCGCTCTCTCTCTCTCTCTCTCTCTCTCTCTCTCTCTCTCTCTCTCTCTCTCTCTCTCTCTCTCTCTCTCTCTCTCTCTCTCTCTCTCTCTCTCTCTCTCTCTCTCTCTCTCTCTCTCTCTCTCTCTCTCTCTCTCTCTCTCTCTCTCTCTCTCTCCTATTTCAGGTCAGATGTGGTGGTGCTCTGCTTCTCCATAGCCAACCCTCACTCTCTGCACCACGTGAAGACCATGTGGTCCATGGAGATAAAGCACTTCTGCCCGCGGACCCCCGTCATCCTGGTGGGCTGCCAGCTGGACCTGCGATACGCTGACCTAGAGGCTGTGAACCGGGCCAGAAGACCAATGGCCAGGTACAACCTCACACAACGAGAGGCGAAGAATACATTGGATCTGCAGCGCCCCTGATTCTGGGCACCCTTAAGCCTTAGTGTGTGAACGGATGGGTCATTTTATGCCGCAGGCAATAAAGCTTTCTCCCATTTCTATTAGAGAACCCAGGTGTGTTCTTGAATGAAACTCTCAATGCGGGGTTTGATGCTGCGCTTGCTTGTCGACATGCTGAGCATTATATTGGGACAGAAAGGATGGTGATGGTAAATGGACGCATTTATAAAGCACTATTATTGCATATGGCCATTCGATGATTTTTATAATTAGTGCCTTCATAGTCATCCATTTATACACACATTCATACGACCAATTATGTCAGCCATGCAAAGCAACAGCCAGCTGTTCAGGAGCAGTTAGGGTTTAGGTGTCTGGCCTCTCGTCTTGTCTCTTGACACTTAGCGAAGAAAAGCAGGGTATCAAACCAGCAACCTTCCCTTTGCCAGATGACCTGCTGTACCTCCTGAGCTACCATCGTTACAATGGCAATTAAACAATCTGAAATAAACAAAGAATATTACATTCTTTAATTTGACGGTTTGCCCTTCACCTTGTCTGTCTTCATAGGCCTATAAAACAGGGAGACATCTTGCCACCGGAAAGCGGCCGAGAGGTGGCCAAGGAGCTGGGGATCCCCTACTATGAGACCAGCGTCTTCGACCAGTTTGGCATCAAGGACATCTTTGACAACGCCATACGAGCCGCTCTCATCTCACGGCGCCACCTGCAGTTCTGGAAGTCTCACCTGCGCAAGGTACATCGCGTGCACAGTACAAAATGTTATAAAATAAAAAATGCTTGAAAATACTTTTAGATAATTTCCATTATCATTTTTTTTTAAATAGACAGTCCTTATTTTACTATTTTCTCTACATTTTTACGACAACTTCACCCAGAACCCAAAAACCTGTTAAGTTTTTGGACAGCATTGTCAATGAGATTGTGCCCTCTGCCCTTCCTTGTATCAGGTCCAGAAGCCCCTCCTCCAGGCGCCCTTCCTCCCCCCAAAAGCCCCTCCCCCGCTCATCAAGATCCCGGAGGTGGTCCCCAGGAGCCGGTCTCGGGGGGCCCGCCTCCTGCTGGACAGCCCGCTGTGTGCCGACGTCCTGTTTGTCCTGCAAGACCACACTCAGCTCTTTGCCCACAAGATCTACCTGTCCACGTCCTCGTCCAAGTTCTATGATCTCTTTCAGGTGTGTTGACGCATCTTATTGCATGACTTTAGAAGATCCTGCTGTTTTGGCAATGGCAATGAATCAAAGAACAAAAATAAAGAAAGATATTCTTAGGATGGTCTTAAATGTGTGCAACCTGATAGGCAGAATCAATCAATTCTTGATGGGTGATTTAACCCTGGTAACCGTATACTTGGACCGGAATGAACCCTGTGGGACATTTCAGATGGACTTCTCGGACGAGTCCCAGTGTCTGGTGGTCACAGAGAGACACGGCAGGGACCATCTCATGAGGACGCTCAGTTTGGACACGGAGGAGGAGGTGGCTGTGCTGCCGAACCTGTCCCCCTGCTCACTGAGGGCTTCCAAGGTAAGCCTGGAGTCTACAGTATCACTGAGGGCTTCCAAGGTAAGCCTGGAGTCTACAGTATCACTGAGGGCTTCCAAGGTAAGCCTGGAGTCTACAGTATCACAGAGGGCTAAAAGGTAAGCCTGGAGTCTACAGTATCACAAAGGGCTTCCAAGGTAAGCCTGGAGTCTACAGTATCACAAAGGGCTTCCAAGGTAAGCCTGGAGTCTACAGTATCACAAAGGGCTTCCAAGGTAAGCCTGGAGTCTACAGTATCACAGAGGGCTTCCAAGGTAAGCCTGGAGTCTACAGTATCACAGAGGGCTTCCAAGGTAAGCCTGGAGTCTACAGTATCACAGAGGGCTACCAAGGTAAGCCTGGAGTCTACAGTATCACAGAGGGCTACCAAGGTAAGCCTGGAGTCTACAGTATCACAAAGGGCTTCCAAGGTAAGCCTGGAGTCCAACTTCCCCTTGAACTTTTACGGAAACAGAGGTGATGTTGCAGGTTCTTCTTTAAGGTAACACATCTTTCAGCATTGTTTACCAGTGATGGATACATCCCTCTGTCGCAGAGCGACGGCACCTTGCGGATGATGAGTTTCAGCGGGAAACACCGGCGCACCAAGCTGTCCCTGGCCTCATGGAGCAAGGCTTTCTACAGCATCCACAAGGAGAACATACCAAACCCTGTCACAGACACCCTGGCCCCCATGACCGTGGTCAAGATGGACTATTCCATTCAGCTTGGCCCCTTCAGTGCAGTGCTGAGGTGTGTTGTCTTTAACCGATAGTTTTTGACAGCTAATTTTTATACTGTCTATAGGGAAAGCTTAGGCCTTTTTGCAAACACATCTAAAATGCCATTAGAAGAACTCCATCAACAGCCATTTCGGCATAGAAGTTGTGATTTGGCTGAGAGTTACTGTAAAGTCAGGGGTCTGGATAATGGAACTTGATGGAAGACCCACACAACAACCAAGTTTAAGTTGGGTGGATGAATGATGAGGCATTGACGTTAGCTGGATCTCTTGCAAACAAAACAGAGATCTGCATATAATGTGACACATAAGACCTCTGTCAACAGCGACCACTTGAATCACCCATAACAGCCCACGTTCTTCACACACCAACAGGTTTCTGTACACGGGGGAGCTGGACGAGAAAGAGAGGGACCTGATGAAGATAGCCCAGATCGCGGAGGTCCTGGAGGTGTTTGACCTGAGGATGATGGTTGAGAACATCATGAACAAAGAGGCCTTCATGAACCAAGAGATCACCAAGGCGTTCCATGTCCGCAAGGCCAACCGCATCAAGGAGTGCCTGACCAAGAACACATTCACAGGTTTGTCGGTTCTGGCGCTGTCCTTGGGAAGCAGCAGAGTCAAGAAATCAAGTCCAGAAGTCAGTCAAAATGACAGGATTAGCAGGAACCTTAATTCAATTTATTTATAAAGCACTTTTCATAGTGCGGCAATCTCTAAGTGCTGTACAGACCTCAAAGAGAACATGCAACAAACGAAATGCCTCCATATGTATGTCTTCTTTAGGCCTTGACTGTTTGATTGTTTCTTTCTGGGCCAACCGCTCACAGATGTCACGTTTCGATTGGATGACGGCACCATCAGTGCCCATAAGCCCTTGCTGATCGCAAGCTGTGATTGGATGGCTGTTTTATTCGGAGGGTCCTTCATGGAAAGCTGCAACAATGAGGTAGGAACATTAAGCACTTTCAGGGTCGTTCATATATATGTGTAGTACTTTTCAGTCGCTTCATTTGTTTTAGCATTTAAGGTTGGTAAGCCAAATGTAAGCCATTTTCTTCAGGATCGTGATTTATTGTTGTTTTATAAAATGAAGGGCAGATCATGTTCAGTACAGGTTCGGTATAGGTCAATGTGGACCTGTATATGTGTGTGTGTGTTAAGAATAAATATCACCAAAAAGCCTTTTAGTGTTTATGGTGGCGACTTAACAGATCGGTTTGTGAACAGGAATGGATGAATATCCAAACAACCATACCAATGGAAAGATGCAAAAGAAGCTAACCAATTACTGGAAATGACTTGTGTTGGCTCAGCTACATGGCTGAGAGGAGAGCTGCTTAAGGTTTTAGTGCTTGTGTTGTCATGTCTTTATGCTCTCCAACCCTTTCCCTCAGTCTTCTGATCATTTCCGCTCATTAAAAAATGACCATTTTTGACCATTTTGTGAAGCATACAATCTCATCACATCGTCCTAAAAGTCATCCTTGATTTGCCATGCATCAAAAAGTATGTCTGTATCTGTGAAAAGTAGACGATTGTGTGCAAGTACAATCCTATTCATCCAATCCCGTGTGTTCAGGTGGTGTTCCCGAACACCAGCCGCGTGTGCATGCAGTCGGTGCTGGAGTACCTGTACACAGACAGCCTGTCCCCCGGACCAGAGCTGGACCCCATGGAGCTGACTGCTCTGGCCAACAGACTGTGCCTGCCTCGACTCACGGCACTCACAGGTAGAATAGGGGCTGTCCCCTGCCGTCAGACGCATGTCACCGCTAAGAATGAGTCACCGTCCCTGATGTACTCGAAACAAAGGAAGGTTGGAGGGTTCAGGCAGACAAAATGGCAGGCCTGCGACCATTTCAGTGACTACACGGGGCCGAGGCTGAATCACCGTGTTCGACTTCAGTTTCGACAGCTGACGCAAACAACGTTGAGCCTTTATCCTCTTTGACCTATTTTCTATCTTGATACAAAATAACAAAAAACAATGTTCTAAATCTATGCATACACACATAGTGTGTACGTGTTTGTGTGTATCTGTGTGTGTGTTTCCAACCTGCCCAACTGTCATTCCCTACATTTTGGAGTGTGGGCGTGCACCTGCCTTCTGAGCTTATGAAACACTCGGGTTGATGATTAATGTATGAGAAAAAAACTGACGTCATCTCTTTCCATCTCTGTCTCACTTTCCCTACCCGACCCCTCCCTCACTCACTCCCTCTCCTCATCTCACTCCTCCTCCTCTGTCCCCTCCTGCTCTCTCTCTCTCTCTCTCTCTCTCTCTCTCTCTCTCTCTCTCTCTCTCTCTCTCTCTCTCTCTCTCTCTCTCTCTCTCTCTCTTTTTGCCTTTTATCTCTCTTGTGTTCACTCCTCTTTCCCTCATTTGCATTTCGTGGCTTTATTTGAATCCTCTCTCTCTCTCTCTCTATCGTCTCTCTCTCTCTCTCTCTCTCTCTCTCTCTCTCTCTCTCTCTCTCTCTCTCTCTCTCTCTCTCTCTCTCTCTCTCTCTCTCTCTCTCTCTCTCTCTCTCTCTCTCTCTCTCTCTCTCTCTCTCTCTCTCTCTCTCTCTCTCACAAACACACCATGGTTCACCAGAACAATACACCGTCACTGAGCTGAGCAGAGCTGCCAGAGCAGGACAGGATGTTGATGGAGATGTGCTCACCTATCTTGAGCTGGCTCAGGTAAGCTTCATGTCTTACAACACTTTTCCTTTCCATCTCAAGCTGATCTGGGAACAATGCTGGAAGCACCGTTGGTCCTGTGTTGCCTCTGGGGCTGAATTCATCCAGGTTTAAATATTCATTACTCACCTCCATAAGCTTTGACGACTGAGACATGAAGATTACAAGTTCTGCAGAAGTTGGCCCACTGATAAGAAGCTAACACCCCTGATGTACTTTAAATAGGCATGTTCACGCAGACGATATGGCAGGTTATGAGACAGAATTGAAGTGTCGCATTGTGCTTCGATATCTGCATCCTTGTGCAGGAACTCCTCAGCCCAAACCAAACTAGTAAGACTTTTCCCCCACACCCCCCTGTACATTGATACCTGCAAATTGATCCGCCATACCACGAGAATGATCGTGTTTGTTTACCAATATGGTTCCCTGTCCAAATCGGGCGTACGACAGCTGTCTGACAGCCTTTTGGGTTTGTGCCGATTTCAGAGCTTTAGAACTAAAGCTTTAAGCTTCCGACAGCATGCAGAGGCTGACCCAGAGTCAGTGCTCAGATGTGTTGTATTCGCTTCAACCGACAGCTCTGCCTCTCAGCGATTGTTGACGTCTTTACAGAGATTGGCCCGGTTTGGTTTCGGAGTTACCTCAAGATTTATTTTTTGCCTGTTTTGTCACTCCATTGACATTTCTTCGGTCTCTTTTTCCAGTTTCACAATGCAAGCCAACTTGCAGTCTGGTGTTTACACCACATATGTACCCATTACAACAGCGTGTGCGCAAACTACCGCAAAGAGATCAAGTCCAAGTCTCAAGGTAAGGCCGCTCTCAAGTCTGGTCCATTTGAATGTATATCCCTGTATCCAAATTAGTCTCAAAGGGCTTAACCGATTACATTATCTGACACTCCTTAACCCTTAACCCTAAGCTAAATCCATCTACTCTAAATCTAATATTAACAAAAAAAACATGAGAATGATCCCAGACAAGGGATCTTTCCTTCCAGAGATGGTATGGAGCATATTGCTAACATAACAAGCAATAACTGAATTCAAGTAAACACAATGTACGTTTTCTACATGTTGTTGTACACACTGCCTGGAGCCCACATAGTGTTTGGACCTGAACGGTTTCAGCCGCTGTTTCTCCAGAGAACCAGCGGTACTTTGAGCGGCACCGCTGGCCACCCGTGTGGTACCTGAAAGAGGAGGATCACTACCGGCGCGCCAGGAAGGAGCGGGAGAAGGAGGATCTGGTGGCCAACAAGCACCAGCACCGCCGCCGATGGTGCTTCTGGAGTACCTCGCCCACTGTGGCCTAACCGCTCGGACCAGGAAGCACCTTTAGGGTCAAAGGGCAAGGGTCAGGGCAGGGGGACAGACACATAGGTGACACAGGGGTGTCTGCAATGGTTATATGGTTTTTAAGCTCCACGTTCCCTCCAATTATTTTCCTTATGGTTCCCTCCCTGCTGTAACGTGTTCAGGTATAAAATCCTCTCCTCAGCGGTCAAAAGACGGTTGCACCAAAACATTTTCAGTGGACAGAACAGCAAAACAAAACTAAAACTGTGAGACCGATCCTCTCGCCTTTAGAACTAAACTACAACAGTCCCTCCAGCACGCCACAATCACTCCCCTCCTGGTTAAAAGCACAACTACTTTGGAGTAAAACCATCTACAAAAAGGAGTTTAAGATGTACTAGATATTTACTTTGCAAACTAACAGTGGCTTTCTTAAAACGTCACTTTGTTGTTGATTGTGTAGTATTCAATACCTCCTCGTTGGGGGAATCTCCCAAGCCAAACCCAGGTCGGGCTTAGTCCGATTTCTGTTGATATATTCAAGCATCGGAATTGTACTTATCGGAGGGTTTCTATCATGTGATCTGCATTTCCGTAAAATAAGATCAAGGTGGCCATCTTGGTGCTTCTTGACCAAACATTTTAGAATAATGAAGCCTTGAGTTGTTTTAACTGCTGGGGTTATTCTAGTACTGTACCGGAGCATAGTGTCTCTAGTAGCTGCTCACCAAACACCATCCCTGGTTCTCCTGATGTTTCGTCCATGTTTTGGGATGTGTGAACAGTACCTATACGTCTCGCAACCGTACCATCACACTCAAAGTAACCGAAAGCACCCAATAGTGCATCACCACTTGAAAAGTAGAAGTTCCTAGGTCTACCTAAGAAGTAAGTTCCTTTCACATCACTCTTAAAGCCCTACCGTTGTGTGACCTTTAGGGAATTAACAGTCTACATGAACACACAGCAAGCTGCACATCGTGAATACTTTACACTGATGATACAATCACCACTGACTCCTAAATGTGTGGAAACTACAGCAAAATCCTTCAGGCTAGTGCATGTTTCGACTGTTAACTGAATGAAGGCAAGGCATTCAAATAGTTTTGGAGCTTATTTTCCGCTTGCTTACACGTATATACTGTGAACACACTCTTTATCAGCATTAAAATATGCAAGCAGTTCTTTACACTTTTTGTGTAAATAATTTGGTCTATAAATTCAGATGTTTTTCTATTTGCCAACCCCCAAATAAAGAATCAGGCCATAAACATACGGCTTAGTACACTAGCCTTAAAGGGTGCTCTCGGTAAGATTTAAGAACTATTCGCCATGAACTGTTAACACCAGACTGATCTGCAGAGAGAAACAGAACGTAAACGGGCGAGATCAGGCCAGACTCTTGAGGCCAGGCCTGGTGGGCCATGCCTCCAGCGCTGTGTTTATCAGTAGAAGGGCTTAGCAGCTATCAGGATCAGCTGTTCAGGGTTTAACTCAAAACAGGCCCTGCCTACATAACAACACAACGGACACGAGCAGCATGTACACATGACTGCTGAGATGCACGCACCACCACGCACACATACATATGCGCACGCACACACACACTCCCACATCTATGACATCTTCCACTATTAAATACTCTACACAAGATTTAAATGGCATCAATAAAAAAAAGGCAAAGCTTAAATATTCATTTGCAATAAGCGTAAAGGAAATATTTACTGTGAGTGTGCGCTTATAAAGCTCAGACTTTACAAAGCTCATCTTTCCATCTCTATAGCTCACCGTAGTACTCACCATAGTTTCTTATAAACTTACAAAATGACTACTACTAAATGTAATGTTTAGCAGTTACATACTGTATATGTAACTGAAACATACGTGTATGTATATCTTTAACCAGTCGGAGGATGGATGGATGTATGGATAGAGGGGAAAAGGGAAGAAAGGGTAGACGCAGTATTCTGGACAGAACTGCTCTTTGACCTCGTACATGGTCCTTCTACTGGATAGCTTGGAGGCTATATGTGTATGTGCTGGCTATAGATGTGTGGCTATATAGTGGGATTGTATATGTTACTCTACGCTACAATAAGAACATTGAAGGAACAGCGAGCCCTGTGTTGGATCCGCTCGGTGAAGCCAAATTCAAGTGTATGTCTTGTAGTTATGGAATTATGCGATTATGGAAACTGTAATACATTGCTATGCAATGTGTTGGGTTTTGATTCGATGTTAGCACAGTTGCGTTACATGTTGTATACTATATATACAAGAGAGTCCATTATTTCAATCATTCTAGAAATAAATTCTAAAAAAGAATGTTTATTTAGCAAATATTTATTACACATTATATATCATAAATATCTTATGAATTGTCATTATCTAGTCTACATTTTAAGGCTACTAGCTGACATCTTTGCTGTTGCATATTTGTAGTTCTGTCTAGTGTGTCAACAACCAATTGACATTAGAAGTGTTATTTTACTGGTATGAAGCAATTTTTCCTGACAATATGGTGGGGCGGGTAATGAAATGTTGGTTGATTCTACTTTCCACTCTGTCTTTGGCTTCTAGGAGCTAATGGAGACTGTAGCTTAACAAACCAACCCCGCGAAGGGGCAGAAAGACATGAAAGTCCAATGTTTAGGTCCCCTCTGAAAATGACAGATATGTTATCGTATTGTTTTCAGAGGTCTATTACGATATTGTGCGGGTGCATCAGGTTGATACAATCGGTCAAGTGAAGGAGGATAAAAACTGAATGTCTGAATGCGTGTCCTTGTAATAAGTAGCACCAAGTCACCAACCTCAAGGTGTCTTTAGCAGACATTAACGTAACTAATAATATGCTTAAGGGTATAGTTACATGCTGAAGGAGCCACAGCATCAGAATTGATATATGGCTGCCCTAGGGGACACACGAGACCAGATGCTGTCTAGCTCCCCCATCTGCGTCTAACACACTTGAAAACATCCTCACTGGCTTACAGATTTGATACTTGAACCAAACATCATGAACAACTGCAGTATGCACTTCACTTCTGTTCGTTTTTTGTTCCAACCAAGCAATCAATAAATGTAACGTGAAATGTGTTACCATGTAACCATAAGCTGTAATGGTTATGTTCTTGGGGGTCACTCAACCTTCTATCCGACAAGGTTTTGCAGATTTTTGCCGAAAGGGCAGAAATTAAACAAGACTAATTAGAGTATGTTGCAATTAAAAAGTGCATATTTGTAGGATAGAAGTGAAGTCACCCCTGTGATATTTGAATGTGAACGGGGCGCAAGATTGTAGACACAGAGAATATTTTAATGATCCTTGGTTCTCGACTTGATAGCTGTAGATTATATCATCCGTGGTTCTTGGTATGTACACTCCCATTGACATGTGTGCACAGTACACACACGCACATCATATGTATTCATACACCGGCAGATGTAGAACTGCTCCTGCACCCATACAGACCCACACACTTCTATCGCTATTCACAGAGAGACCACATAGCGTCACACATCACTGAATATGTGTTGACTGATTTTATGTTAAATTTAGTTTGAGAAAAAGTTAGCTCATGTATCACCAAATTGCTGGTCTTCATTGGGTTCCTGTTATTATATAAATGCCTTTGATCCCGACAGTCCTTATCCTTATCAATGTTGTTTTATGTAGGCCTATTAATTTATGTATGTCTTTTTTTTATCTACTGTTAAATAAATCTTTGATTTGAACAAATTGCGCGCAGTGATTTTTGTATCTTTCGTTGCAAAACGTGTCATTCAGAGTTATTGATGCACTATTTTTGCGGGGTAAAACATAGAAAGAAATACAGAGATGACATAACATATCTAACATGCTAAAGGAATGTTTTAGAAAACAGTATTTGATTGATAGCTTTGATATTGACATGGCTTGATGTGCCTTTTCTAGATCTATAATATGAAATATCAAGAGTTAACCAGTAAATAGACAATAACATTTACAGAGAGAGAAAGAGGGAGAGAGATAGAGAGAGATAAAGAGAGGTCAGACTGCAATCCCATTGCATAACTTAACTTGTAACAGAGCCCAGTGTGTGTGTGTGTGTGTGTGTGTGTGTGTGTGTGTGTGTGTGTGTGTGTGTGTGTGTGTGTGTGTGTGTGTGTGTGTGTGCGTGTGTGTGTATGCGTGTCTGTGTGCGTGTGAGAGAGTAATCTTTGGCTTAGAATAATACCATTCGCTGGCATATAGAATCTAAGCAATAAGAAACCAAAAGTTTACTTACTAGACTTGGTCAAAGCAGGTGGAGTTGGGTGAAAGATAATCATGAAAGCTACTTTATATATTGCCATCATTTCCTTAGAAAACCACTTCATAATCACTACAACACTAGCACTTCCAGGGTTCACAACACTGCACAAATTGTGCTGGCATTGGTTGGCTACTGTGTTGTATTAGTATTGTTGTATTCCCTGGTTAATCTTAGCATTCTGTCTGCATCAAGAATATTTATATATAGAGACTTAACATACCTATTATCTCCTACTCCTTCACTAAAGACATCTCGTTCGTGTATTCAGAAATTAATTATTTCTTAAGAGTGAGACGGTCGTTTGCTGCCCTCTGGCGGTCTGGAGGCATATTGTAACGATGAAAAATTATTAGCGACGTTTAATAGTGCCAGTACATCAGAATGCATTGTGGGATTTTTTGTTGGCGATACTTCGACATTTTGAGATGCCTCAGGTGAGTTGTATTAATGTACAACCCTTGTAAAACAAATGAATTATCTAATGAAAATCCAGATAATTGTGTACAAATAAACAAATAAATTCATTCTCATATTTGGGTCATAAAGAAACTGTCATTATTTATTAGATCAGCTCATAATTTCTTGACACTACTTCATACTTTATTAAATAATAAAAATGAACACAAATGCATGAAATGGAAAGGAAACATTTGAAATGTAAACTTGTGATTGAATTGTTATATTGATTAAAACCAATCTCAGTTAAATGTTGTCGTTTAACATAAGGACTAAAATGTAGACCATATAAACTTTCGGAAATTCAAAATAGGTTTTGAACACAGTACAGCTATTCAAACCCTAAATTGTAGCATTATTTTACTCATAAATAACATAATTAGATTGCAGGACGTATTTCGCTTCTTCGCTATATTTTTTATAAATGGCTTTGATGCTGCTGATGGCATACCATTACAGTATTAAATAATAATTAATAACAAAATAACAGTAGACCATGTTAAACACAACAGTTACTTCAAGTTTCCAAATGATTACCAAAATATATTAACTTTCAAGTTCAACACAAACAATTGAAAAAAAGGAGATGGTATTTCTCGTTGCAGCTATATTTAAAATATAGTTGTATTGATTAGTTCTTGACAAAGATTTTGGATCAATAATTGATATAATACTCGGTCATTGTTTTTTCACCTTCTCATATGGAACCTTTTGACACATTTCAAGTAAAACCTTTTAAATTCAATCTTCATTAAACAAACTACCATTCGCTAAACAATATGAAACATGTTCACTTATATACATCTCAGAATCATACTTGAATGCTACATATATACTCCATTCACACAACTAAAGAAAAGGTAATTTGATAGTACACCTTCCTGCTTTGGAAATGTGTGTCTTGAAGTAAATAAAGTGTAGAGAAACCTGTGTCGCTAAACTGGGCACGAGAAACATGCCAAATCTATTCTAAAGCATACACTTTAAGGCATCCAATCTAAATGTAGTGCAGATCCTAATATTGCTATTAAACAAGCTACAACAAACACATTACAAATTAAATATCAAACTCTTTTTTCTGGTTAACAGTTTTGGTTGGCTGGTTTCAGATGATGAAATATAAAAACCTTAATCTAAAACATGCTCACTGTGGAGCAATCTTTTACACAGCAGTTGCATCGCAATAAGCTAACGTTATATTATCTATGCTACGGTATTTCCATATAATATAGGAGGTAATAGGATTTAAGGGATTGTCTAAAGAGCCAGACATTGGCTACAAAATACTGGAGTTTAAGCATAGAAAAAAAGAAAGTGATTAGGAATGGTAACTATTCATTTAAGATTTTCCTTTCACATAACTGCAATGGTTTTGCATACCTCTGGGAGATAGTGCTGGCAAAACATTTCTACATGTCAGGTTTCTCATCCGAAATGAATTCCTTCCTATAATACTGTAACGGTGATAATACAGGCCTTGTAAGACTGTGCTCACAAGTCATAGCTTTTACTCATACAAAATGGCACCATGTCGTTACAAAATGTAAATGCCATATCGTATGTAACTGCCTTCACTTAACCCATCGTGGACAAAACAGCAACTTCTATAAATATGTAAAAACAATAAAAAACGATCAGAAAATGATTAATAAATATATAATCCTTCTACAACTTCGGCTTATTTTACTAAACTGGAAATGACCAAAGTATACATTTTGATTTCTTACAAACGATCTAAAGGCCGGGACTACACAGCACCAAATATTAGTTTAAACATTTTTTTATGTGGGCAGATCACTGAGCAGCAGGCGAAGGCACTGGGTTCGATGCCCAATGTCCGCACCCAACCTGTTGGCATCCTTTAGCAAGATGCACCCTAACCCCTATCTAAATAGCCTGTATCTGAGATCCCTGTTAGTCCTTTTGAACAAAATCCCTCATCAATCATGATAATGCATAGTGCAACGTCTTATGTTGTGAGCAAAGGTTCTGTGTGACTGCATACCCTGAGTATCCTCTCGTGGTGGATTCACTGCACGTTTAAATTCAGTTCTAGACACCTTTGTTCAAATTATCTTGATAATAACCAATGAATAATTCATATTTAACGAATGATCTATGTCTATGGTTTGGGTTGGAGCATCCAACCAGTCTATGTTTTGGGTTGTGCCTCAAGCCTCCCCTAGCAGTGACCAGACGTCCAGAGACCTGACGTCCAGAGACCTGACGTCCAGAGACCTGACGTCCAGAGACCTCTTCCGTGTCCTTAGTGGTCTTTGGCGGCGCAGGCCCGGGCCTGGGATCTGTTGGGGGACTTGGACGGGGACTTGGACGGGGACTTGGACGGGCTGCCGGGGGAGGGGTTGACCTTGATGTGGACGAAGAGGGAGGAGGGCGACATGCTGGAGCCGTCCAGCTTGCGCAGGCGGACGTGGCGGTAGCCTGTGGGGAGCAGCGGGGAGAAGGGATGCACCGAAAAGGTTGCCACGTCAACGCTGCTGACAAATTCATGAAAATCACTTTGGAGATCAATATGGCCTGTTGATACGAGGGAATCACCTGATTCTACTGATCTCATGTTACAAATATCTAGCTTCTAACATCTTTCTTTTAGATTCTAAAGATTCTCAAAGATCTGTTCATCAGCGTTCCCCACTTGATATGCGGACACAGCTACAGCTCTAGGAATAGTAGAAAAACTCTGCGATGGTTGAGATGCATTTGCATTTGACGCCCCTTGCTATATAGTGGTGGACGAGATTGGTAACGCTTCTGTGAGCAAGGCAAATGAGATATAGCTTTTTCCATTTTGCATTCTAACTAATACATATAGCATACATTTGAGTAACTATCTCATATTATCCATCGTAACTATACCACACACACACACACACACACACACACACACACACACACACACACACACACACACACACACACACACACACACACACACACACACACACACACACACACACACACACACCTGTGCGTAGGCTGGTGAAAGGGATGGTGAACTGTCCGAGGAAGTCGTTCCTGGAGGTGTAGTCGTGGTCCTCCACCATGAAGCGCACCAGAGCCAGCTCCGGCACGTGGATGGTGAAGTTAAAGGTGGAGTCCCAGCGCGGGTTGAAGCCTGACAGACCAACGACAAAGGAGCTCCGGTTATGGGATAAGGTACAAAATCAACCCGCTTCTAGTCCACTAGAATGCATAGAATTCTCAGACAGATTTATTATAAGTATGTGAAGCTTTATGTTGAATCTTGTCCACTAAATGCAAACCACATAGTCCCTCTTTAAGGTGAACTGCTATTTTATTTATTTAAGAAGCTACTGCTTAAAATTACTGCAACCTCAACCTTGTTTTCGAGAAGTATGCTTATAAGTTGGACTATAGATGTTTTTAGTTCAGGATGTGTGTTTCACAATCAATTTGAAACAATTGGTCACTGGTCCAACCATTAAGCAGAAACAGTTGATGTTGCCGACCGTGAATTTGCCTCAACACGCATGTGAAGCAGTGCTCTTTTATTTAAGAACAAAGAGGAGAGAGAGTGTGTTGAAAACATACCAAACATCTCTAAAACTTTGAAACATACCAAACATCTCACTTCCCGGAAGTGTCTGTATTTTCTCCACATGCATGACGGACATTTTAAACATTAAATCGTTTTTAGTTATTTTATCAAATGTTTACCGTTGTTGTCTACGCGGTTGGTCTTCTTCTTGTTGACATCAATGGGCACGCCGTGCATCTCCACCCACACCTGGGGGTCCACGATGGACGTGGGCTTGTCCCACTCGGGCTTAGGCAGCTGCTGGGCTGAAATGATCTGAAATCACATTAAAAGAAATTAGTCATACGTGATTACATTGGCCCTTAATGACGACGCCAACCGATGTCCCAGTGCCTATACCCACTGCTTGTATCTGTCTGGAACAAAGACCATATATATCCGGTAGTATTCAAATATTCGGTTGCAAAATCATTTCAAAACATCAAACAATAATTTTTTTGGTTTTAATTGTACATATATTTATAATATTCTTAATTTCTGTTAAAACTTATATTGTTTTTTGTTGTGTTTATAAAAAGAAAAAACCCAATAAAAATATGAAGAAAAAAATACTTATATTGTATTTTATTTTATTCTATTTTAATTATATTGTATTCTACTTTTTGTAAAGCACAGAAAAAAACGAGTATGTCGCACAAACATTTCACTGCATATCCTGTATGTGTATGTGACAAAAAAAACCTTTGAATCTTGAATCTCAAATTCTAAAACGATAAAACTATTTTATTTTGTGAAATTGGTACCTTTTATATTTTCATTCATTTTCTTTTTAAGGACATCAGGCTAACATGAAGTGTGCCCTGTGTGCTGACGTGAACAGTGTTTACCCGGACGGTGACCAGGGCCGGCTGGTGTCCCGGACCTCCGCCCACGTTCTCCGGGTTGAAGGTGGTGTCCTTCTGGCACATGAACGGGGGCTTGAGGATGTAGCCGCAGCGGCCGTTGGGCAGGAACCTCCCCCCGTTCAGATCCATCTGCTCTCCTGGGGTCTGGAAGTTCAGCGCCACTGCACCAAAATACAAACAAGCAGACTCTCCCTCAGTATGAACTGTTCAACTCGTTTCCCTCGCATGGGATTCAGTGATTCAGGGAGCGATCAGGTTTCATTCGTTTGGCATCGACCAAAAGCAAAGCGCTAATGGTGCATAATGATCCCGTAAAAACAGCTGAGTCAAACTAATCAGTGGAGGTAAGAGATAAAAAAAGTAAATGTGCCTTTTCCTCTTTTAATAGTCAATTAACTTTTAACTCATTTAGCATTTAATGAAGAGGACACATGGGCAAAACACCGCGAACGAGACCTTGGCGACTTCCACCACAGCAGTTAAGGGCCCCGGGGCCTGGCGGACCGAGACGCAAGACGAGCAGAGGGCTCCAAAGGGGCCAATTAAGCTGCTAATCAAATGTTCCACCGTGCACCATGCTCTCATCTGTGGCTCGGACTGTTCGGGCTTGAGTTATCGCGTCGTCGTCGTCGCTCACCAATCTGGCACCCTCCGTTCCACATCTCCTGGGGGTTGTAGTTGGAGGACTGCAGCCGCTGACCGGAGGGGTAGACCCGGCTCAGCTGGTGGCTGTTGTGACGCACGAAATGCACGCCTGGAGCGAGGGCGGAGAAGCATAAGAGAAGAGGGGGTGAGATGGGTACGTGTCGCGCTCGCTAGTAAAATGGACTGCATTTGTGCAGCGCTTTTCTAACCTGTGGCCGCTCAAAGCGCTTTACAATACTGCCTCACATTCACCCATTCACACACCAGCGGCGTTGTCAACCATGCAAGGCGACCACCAGCTCGTCGGGAACAGTCAGGGTTAGGTGTTTTGCTCAGGGACACCTCGCCATCGAGACTAGGAGGAGCCGGGGTTCGAACCAGCAACCTTTCGGTTAGCAGCAAACCCGCTCCACAGGTAGGGAGGGACGTTACGGTAGGTGCAGTTGATACTGTGGCTGGTTCATGCGGAATGAGATTGGAGGGTTAAAGTATCGGTCATTAGCAGGGAGAGTCAGTGAACTGGTAGGATGGGCACTTGACCTACAACACTGATGGACACGTAGAGTAATATATAAGTAACTAGCAATTAGTATGGATCGGCTTTCACAAAGCCGGACGTCAACGTCAACAGAAGATATTGTACATTTGTAGTTTTTGTGGTATTATGCCTGAATAAAGGCCTTAATCTGCTGAACAAAGACCTAATTAACTTACCGCTCATTAACAAAGGCTTAAAGCCCTATTCGTATTGACTGAACATCTAATTAGGATTGCAAGCTTATTATCTGTACCTCGGTACCTGTAGGTCTTGAATATCAGAATGCATCATGGGATTTTTTGTCTGCGATTCTCCAAGATATTGAAGGGACTCAAGAGAGTTGTAGTACTGTAACATCAACGTAAATATAACGTGACCTAGGCTTATGAAACTCAACAATGTGACTATCGTGAAATTATTGGTCATTATGGGGAGACCATAACGATAAAAAGGAATTCAAGATTAAATTCAAAATGATTACAATTTTAAAAAAAGAACAATGAGTACCAATAACACCATTTTAAATACCGGAGTCCCACAGGGATGTGTCTTGTTACCAATTCTATTTTCTATGTACACAAATGAGATCACCTGCAAGATCAATGGACTAAAAATATTTAACGCATGTGTCTCCAGAGGAAGCTGAAAGGGTTTGATGTCAGAAAGGACATTTTATTAACGGTTTATCAGACACTGATCGAATCTGTAATCTCCTTCAACATTACATCTTGGTACAGCTTCCTAACAAGCTGATGCAAGGGAAAACTGGCTAGGAAAATTAAGAAGGCAAGCAAGATAACCAGCATCCAACAAAAACAGCTTTCAGACCCAAGCAGTGGAAAGGAAGACCAATTCCATTCTCCTGGATCCCTCCCACCCCCTTCACGGCTGTTTTGAGCTGAATCCATCGGGCAGAAGATACAGAGTGCCTCTAGCCAAAAAATCTCTCTATACAAAATCCTTCATACCCAAGGCAATACACACACACAACATACTTCTCACACAAGCACCACATACACACAATTAGAGAACAGACTGCCTTCAATCAAGGACAATTTTCAACTTTGGCAACATCATGTTGGACCAATAATGCTTTTGAACTTGAACTTGAACATTCCTACGCTCCTGTCCTTCCAAAATGGATACGTCATTGCGATGTTACATCACAATGTACAAGCAACCGTAAAGGTCAACACTAGGATGTGAAAATAATGAACTCCCTAACGTTTTATCTTATCGTGTCCAATCATAGTTCATCGTATCGTCTCCTACCGGTCTCTTTGACGTGCCGCAGGGCGTCACTCTCGGAGAACGACGATATGTCCGTGGCGGGCTTCTTGGCCACCTGATGGAAGTCTTTGAAGGGAACGCTCCTGGTGTAGACCACGAGGTCCGACAGTTCGGGACTCAGGCTGGACACGGCCTGCTCGGGCACAAAAAAAACACAGGGCAAGGGGTGATTAACAAACACAACACACACAATGCATTTTAAGGTTAACCAAACTCCCCAACTCTGCCTTTATAACTAAGGCTTGAGGTGGTTTCAATCTGGGGATGCAGGGCTGCTGGCTCCCCTGGAAACACCCCTTGAATTCAGTTTAAACAGTGGACAGGTGCTTACACTTAATCACCAGGTGACGGGGTAACCCTACCAGCCAAGAAGCGGTTATGCATGTAATAGCATGTGTTTAACCACTAGAGGGAGTCCTCGACAATGCAAACCACTGTACAAGTGTTGTTGGGGTTTGGTTGCCCTTTGAAGGAGTTGTATTCAAACACCACGGATTGTATACACTCCTGCTTATCGTCTCTCGCTTGAGTATAGAGGAGAAGATGAGGAGAGGGGAGGAAAAATCGTCCCAACCTAAGACTTAACATGTACCCCTGCATTTTGAGTTTTGTGTGACTGGGATCTTTCGTGGAACGTCTCATATGCAAACAGCAAAAAAAGATAAATACACATTCAGTGGATGGGCAAGGAGTGCCAAACGCCCCTTTGTACACAATCATTCCTGTAAGAAGGTCATGGTCAGTGGAAAAGTGGAAGGAAACAGTCAGCAACGCTGTACATATTTAGCAAATGCAACGCTGCTTTTACTTAGCAAACACAAATTTACCCGAAATGGAATACATTACAATGGAAAAAATATGATGAATTTACCAGAGCAAGACTATTTTTGAGTCTCAGTATTACATAAAAAAAATATTTTTTTATCTATTATTGTAAATGTGTCTATTTCAAGATTAAATTGCCCAAAAGCGAGAACATTTTTGAGTCTCAGCATTAAATAAAAAGTCTTAAAATCTATATTTTAAAATATATTTCTTAATCTATTATCGTAAATGTGTATTTCAAGATTTAAATCCCAGTGTCGCCTGCAGTACCCTCAGCCGCCACAGGTTGTAGAGCAGCGCTCCAGAGCCAGAGGAGTTCTTTGGTAGCTCACCTTCTTGGCTCCTTTATCCACCTGGCTCCCCTCCTCGTCGGAGCTGAGGTCTGAGGAGCTGGAGGAGCCCTCTGCTTTCACTCGCTCCTTCTTCCCCTTCACCAGGATCCTCCCCTTCAGATCCTGGAGGCACGCACACACACACACACACACACACACACACACACACGCACACGCACACGCACACACACACGTACATACACACACGCATACATGCACACAAATACATGGAAACACACACACACACACACACACACACATGTTGACTAGAAACAGTGACACCAACACCACTCATTTTAGATAAGAGTGGCTCATAAACATTTTGGAACGTGACTTTTCTATCTGGGCGATGGTCAGAGGCAGCCAATACCCTAGTTCAACTCTAGATTGAAGTTTGATCAGTTTATCTGTTCTGATTAATGTACCTGTTCTTTAATAATATCAAGAGTTGAATGAGATTTTGTTTGCAGTAAAGAGATTATTAAAACTGGGGCACAAATCATTCACACACACACACATATACACACTCACAACCACACACCCACACCCACACCCCCACCCCCACACACACACACACACACACACACACACCTGTGCTATGATTGTGGGAAGTCTTAGGATTAGTGGGACAGAGAGCAGCACATGGCAACCGAAACCTGTCCAACACAAACAATAACCCATGAGTCTTGGATATATTCCACCATTAAGATTCCATATAGAAGAAGTTTACAAAGGGTCCAAACAAATGACTGAAGTGTATGAGCTTTCCTCAAGGGGAGCAAATACTCACTGTCCGTCCACACCAGAAGCGAATTGAGCGACCAAATCGCCGGAAGTCATTCACTTTCTATGGGCAAGAGCGACCAGAGCGACCAAAGCGACCAACGCTACCAGCGGCCAAAGTTGAGCGACCAGAGCGTCAAAAAGAAGTTGAAAACTTTTTAACTTTATGCAAATGACTATTATTCGCTTCAGCGACCAAACACTGACAGCCAATCGGAATGTAGACGCTCTTCGCTTGCGTGGATCCCAGGGAACATCGGCAGGCACTTTGGTTCCTACCTACCTTTATTCACTCACTGAACAAAATGTCGGCTGAAGTATTAATCCCGGCTGTAACTGGGCACCCGGTGTTGTACGAACCCACCCTTTTTCAGTTCAGAGATCGAAACGCCATAGTGGTTTGGATATCAAGTGATGATAAACGGGAGTATTTATAGGCTACATCTAGAACGTTCGTATTTAAGCGGGAATCATTATAATTTGCACTACATGCCACCAATCTAACCAACCAATCGCGTGTAGCATGCTTTAAACAAAACCAAAAAAGTATTTGAAATCGTCACATAAACAAACTAATCGACAAGCCGAGGGATAAATGACAAGGGATATATCTCTTGTCTTTTATCCCTCTATTCCCCACTATTCACGGAGCCTGAGGTGAATAATTTTTAATTAAATAGTCTAGATAGATAGATAGTCAAGTCTTTATTAATACCAAACGACACAAATCGTCGGGAATCCATTTAGGTGGTTCGTCCCACACAGGACAGTAGCCTACAATACCACACAGAACAAGTCTGACTGGATAATACACACAATACATCACATTAAAACTAGACACGCGTTGATAGATAGATAGACAGAAAGGCCTAGATAGATAGATATGTTCCATTATTTGCCTTGAGGAGCCAACCAGTCCTGTGCACGTATGCAAATTAGCCATGTGTCCCAACGTCTATTTGTTTTGAATGCGACGAATGAGTGCAGATCATGATTTGCAGATCCAGATCAGTGAAACATATTTTAACTACTACAGCACGCAGGGTTTTTTGTTCTCGGTTGTAATTAGCCTACATTTTAGGATTTTTTTTATATTGGGGGGAATCACTGTCCTACTTGTTGTCGAAGCACTTTATCGAACAAGCAAAACCGTCTCGGCAATATGGCCAAGGTGTATGGGAGAGTTCACTATTTGATATGGCTGTCTGTAGGGCCTACTAAACGCATACGGCTCCTTTAAATGCGTCTGCATAATTGAATTGTACGTCATGAGCGACTTGAGCGACCAAAGCGAACAGAAAAATTCGCAGCGAAACTTTGTGAGCGACCAGAGCGTCTTTGACGCTTTGGTCGCTCCTGGTGTGGACGTACAGTCAGACTTCATTACTGGTGGAGCCAGCCTGAATATCAGCTATTACAATAAACATTACAATAGAAAAAGTCTTCTCACATTGCATCCGTCTTCACCTCACCCTCACAGGCCCGTTGATTAATATTTAATCAGATTCAGCCTGATTATATTTTGACCTGACGCCTTGGTGAATCAAACACGATAACAAGTAAACATTGGAGGAAAATTCTGTAGCCCTGACAAACTTGAAAAGAATACGATGACTAGAAAACTTGGAATCACTGAATTACTCTTAATTTATTCTATACTAACTATGGATATACTTCTTAGATATACTAATAGATTTAAGTATACTATGAGATATACATATACTTAAAGATATAGTTATACTATTAGATATAGCTATGCTATAATTAGATAGAAATAAAGTAGAAGTTATAGAAATCCTATAAGATAAATATGCTAGAGATATAGATATAGAACTATAATATTAGATATAGGAATACTATTCGATTTAGATATCCTGTATGATTATATACTATTAGATACATATAATTATATACAATTAGGTACTATTAGATATGGCTATAGCATTTATTTTCCAGAATTCCAAGATATAAGAGACATGGCAACTCAGGACGCATTCGCAGTGGTTACATAGTAAAAATAATCTAGCTGGTTCCCAGAACAATAAACAGGAAAGGCTCCATAGTGAGCCTGCTGTCTGAGGCCCGTTAACAATGTTATAGCAGTGTCAGGTTGCATCATCCTCGGCCAGGCTTGGGCGCCAGTGCCGGGAGATGCAATCCTTCTGACACAGAGTCCCTGAGCCGACCGTACCTCTGGGGATGGCAGAGTAGCGGGATCCATGCCTTCTAGGGGTCTGGTCAGCAGCTTCTTCCCCAGGACGGAGCGCAGGTGTCGGGCCATGACCACCTGCTGCTCCACGGTGCAGTGGTTCTCCAGGGACAGGATCAGAGGATAGGGGGAGGTCTGTGGGAGGTACATAGTGGAGGAGGGGGTTCGGTTGTTGTTGTGGTCCAACGCTCCACTGTGTAACCTTTTGCTGCACTTTGTGCTTTGATCGAATGTCTGTGAGTTCATAAATATCGACCCAGTTTTTCTTCATTGCACCTCTACATCAGTACTACGTAATTTTTTGAAGTAATCTTGTTGTAGGGTGTTAGTGTTAGCCTGCGACTAGAGACTAGAATCTAGAGACTAGAAACCAGAGACTAGAAGCTACAGGCTAGAGCATGGTGGCTAGAGGCTAGAGACTAGAGGCTACAGGCTAGGGCATAGAGGCTAGATGCTAGAGACTAAAGACAAGAGGCTACAGGCCAGGGCATGGAGGCTAGAGGCTAGAGACTATAGACTAGAGGTGATGGACTAGAGACTAGAATCTAGAGACTAGAAACCAGAGACTAGAGGCTACAGGTGAGAGCATGGAGGCTGGAGGCTAGAGACTAGAGGCTACAGGCTAGGGCATGGAGGCTAGAAGCTAGAGACTAGAGACAAGAGGCTACAGGCTAGGGCATGGAGGCTAGAGGCTAGAGACTAAAGACAAGAGGCTACAGGCTAGGGCATGGAGGCTAGAGGCTAGAGACTAAAGACAAGAGGCTACAGGCTAGGGCATGGAGGCTAGAGGCTAGAGACTAGAAGCTACAGGCGAGAGCATGGAGGCTAGAGGCTAGAGACTAGAGGCTATAGGCTAGGGCATGGAGGCTAGAGGCTAGAGACTAAATACAAGAGGCTACAGGCTAGGGCATGGAGGCTAGAGGCTAGAGACTAGAGACAAGAGGCTACAGGCTAGGGCATGGAGGCTAGAGGCTAGAGACTATAGACTAGAGGTGATGGACTAGAGACTAGAGACAATACACTTTAGACCAGAGGCTAGAGACTACAGACTTCTGACTAGAGCAGGTGGACTGGAGACTGGAAACTAGCGGGGCTAGGATTAGGGTTAGGGTAGGGGCCAGGTCTCACCTTAAAGGCGTACTCGTTGATGGTCTCGATGACCTCCAGAAAGGACACCTTGGAGGTGAGCGTGTGTCCGTGATATATGACCGGTTCTCCTCCGTCCCCGTCCCAGCAGTCCAGCTCCACGCAGCGACAGCCGTGGATCAGAGCTCTGGAGGACAAACCAGCAGACCATGTCAAAATGAGGGAATGATCAGGGAAGGGGATAAGGGGAATGGTTTCGTTCAGCTTTTATATAACTGTATCTATACTCTAACTTTATCAAAATCAATCAATCGAATCAATATATTAAGAGTTAATATGTTATTAAGAGTTAATACCAATTTTGTGGAACCTGTTAACCAAATAAAGTGAATGTTAAAAAAAGTTCAGCTACAGCATCATATTGTGAAGCAGTCACAGACTGAAACATCAGCTCTGGATAAGTAATAAAGGAAAAGTTGCACCATTAATGAAATTTGTCCTATTTGAACCCATAAGGTAAATCCTTCTGCGTGTCTAAAAAGATGTCGCAGTCTTCCTGAAGCAACTTCTGAAGTCATTCTGGAACAGTTTGAAGCACTGAGAAACAGAAGCAGGAGGCAGGCGGGCACCTGATGTAGGGCTCGGTGCTGCTCTCCCCGGTCAGCTGGTCCTTGCTGAGGTAGGTGTTGTGGGAGGAGGAGATGAAGTAGTGGGCCAGCGGGTGGCTCATGTCCTGGTAGACCACGTTGTGCATGGGGTCCAGGAGGCAGTTCTCCTTGGACAGCATGTACATGGTGAAGCCGTTGGGGGTCATCAGCTGGTTCCTCTGGGCTGCACTGGGCCAAAGAGGAGGATCCATTCATCCTTCAAGCCATTATTCTAAGTACTAAGAAAAAAACTTTTTGCTACTGAATGCTTCATTTGGTGCATGGGTCATTCAAATGAATGCTCATTACTCTTGACTCTGGTGACTTTTACATTTACATTTACATTTTGTGCATTTAACAGACGCTTTTATGCAAAGCGATACAGTCATAAATTGTACATTTACGACTTTACGAATCTTCAGGCACCGTGGCCCTTCGACGGCCCGCTCTCGTACCCCACTCGTTGAGCTCGTAGGTGAGGACGAGGCTCTGGGCGTGCACCAGCGAGCTGTCCTCTCCCTGGTCCCGCAGGAAGTCCCTCAGGTCCACGGTGGACAGGACGCAGCCGTTGGCCGAGTAGCGCGTGAACACGGCGTCCAGGTCGGGCCGCCGCAGCAGCTCCCGGCAGAACTCCTCGATCTCCCCGTGGTCCAGCCGCCCGTTGGCCGAGCGGTCGCACTTCTGTTGGGGGAAGGGAGGGGTCAGATCGGCTCAGATACGGCGCTGAAGAGATAACCTCCAGGTCCGTGAGGAAATGGAAGGGAGGGGTCGGAAAGAAATACAGCGCTAAAGACGTCTTGGTCTGTTAGGGAAGGGAGGGGTCAGATAGACTAAGATACAGGACTGAAGACTTAACTTCTTGGTCCGTTTGGGTTGAGTTGGGTCAGATAGACTCAGATACAGTGCTGAAGACTTAACTTCTTGGTCCGTTTGGGTTGAGTTGGGTCAGATAGACTCAGATACAGTGCTGCTGAAGATGTCTTGGTCCGTTAGGGGACTGAGGGGTCAGTTAGACTCTAATAGAGTGTAAAATAAGAAACCCCGGTTGAAATATTGAAAGAAACCCAAAAAAAGTTGGCCTGCTCAAAGAAGGCCCAAACGTTAACATACCGAAGGATACACAAAAAAAAATTGACATGCTGGAAGAAAAAAAGAAAAACCAAAACTTTGACATACTAAAAGAACGACCAAAACCTTTATACACTGAAAGAAATCACCAAAAATGAGGATCTGGAACTTTCAGTGACCTTATGCACTCGTGACCTCTGAGGAAAAAAAAAAAATTGCTGAATTGCTCTTCTTCAAGAGATTTGAAATGACTCTCTAAACATAGGATGGGAAAAAGAAGACATAGGATTGACCATGACACCATACATTTCCTGGATTCAACATGTAACCAGT
>NC_079429.1:5863275-5913275 GCF_026213295.1 Gadus chalcogrammus
TCAAATTAGAGGTTGATGTAAATCCATCGGCTGGGCTGGTTCGTATAGGAACACTGTAATTCAGACGTGTTGGTCTTCAAGAACATGGTGTAGAAATAGATGGAACATGATGGGAATGCAGGAATAGAAAGAGCATGTTTGAGGAGCAAGGGAGGGTCAGCTGGTCCTGTGGTGGAGGGGAGGACAGATTAGGCCCCATACCAATCAGCTAAATGATGATGTTTAACGGGTAAAGCCTGGGGATCTGTATCGCATTTCGCCGCAAAATTAATACATTGAAAGGGAAAAGCAGAGGCTGCTGACTGCAAACAAGTCTATGTTGGACAATGTTTTGCTCTGAAGTATAGAGATGCTCCTCCAACACAAAAAATCATAATGGATTATGTTCAACACTTAAAGCAAAGTTTTTGATGTGAAATTGTATTGAAATAACATACAACCCACCAAGGAGATACACCAAGGAACCAGCGCCCCACAGATGAAGAAGCACTTCACTTTTTAAATGAGTTGAATGTGCTGAGTTTAGTGTTATCTTTATTTCATTTCCCTGCAGCAAGCTTTCGTTTCTATAGTGAAAGCTCAGTGCCTTGCTTTGTGTCAAAGCAGAAACTAATATTGACACAAGCGATTTGTCTTGACTCTTGAGCGTGTGGACGTGCGCGAATGTTGCAAGGTGCTAGTCCAAATTCCTGATAACTGATGTCAACAAATCACATAATGGTGTTACGTACGTACAGCAGTTAGCTCTGTGTGTCTGATCACACGTCACCAAGGAGATCAGGTTATAGGTTTCTCCAAAGGATTGAAGAGCCTAATCATAAAAATTGTGTTTGTTTGAAATAGACAAAACTATGAATGTATGGAGCTATCAGAAAGAGAATAAAACCCACAGGTCGACCATTGCTCAAATTCATGAATATTTAAATGAAGAACTGTATTTTGATGCTGTGCAAATAGTCCAACACTTGAATTTCTAGCTTTTAAGTCAACACAAAGTGTTCAGTAGGTGAGCAGGACTTGCACTACCATCGATTTTTGTTCACCAAATATTGCAATGTACGAAGTCTGGCTCTACCCTTCATGAATAACTATTTGATAACTTTTAGTTTGAGGTTCCCAAGAACAACGTAATGATCCACCTACAAGGAATGAATAGAAAATGACATATGCCTCCCTCTCTGATTTCTTGTAATCATGTGATAACCCGATGACCGCATGAGGTCATCACAGGTCTTTACCAAACAAGTTGCGTAGGA
This sequence comes from Gadus chalcogrammus, assembly GCF_026213295.1. Lineage (NCBI taxonomy): Eukaryota > Metazoa > Chordata > Actinopteri > Gadiformes > Gadidae > Gadus > Gadus chalcogrammus. The sequence goes on from NC_079429.1 coordinate 5,864,532, forward strand.
GGATGTGGTGATGCAAGGGAACCCTTGGCTCGTGAGATGGGTTAAATATTGCAGTAGTATTGATAATGAGGCATCATATAGTAACGTTTTGTTAAAGTCCTCATGAAATGTGGAATGGGAAATGAAAGCTGTTCTTGGTTGTATGATCTTGGTTGGTTCCTCAAGGTAGGAAAAACAAGAAATGAATCCTAGGAATATAAGCAGTTCCTAAAAAAATATTTGTTTGCAGGGCACGACCACAGAACAGTCTCAGTTTTACCACAGAACAGTTTCAGTTTCTTTTGTTTGACACATTCTCATCAGTCTATGTGTACAGCCTTCATGTGAATCTTAAACAAAGCCTTTTTTCTATACATGGATGACTGACTAAAACCAGATCCAAATCTTCACTGGTACCACAAGCCTTATATCACTAATTTGTATCCCTCCTCCTGGTGTCTTCTTGGTCATTTCTTAATGCGATATTGCGTCAAGGATTACATGCAAAGAAACACAATAGTTGTAGAATATACCTATTTAGAGTATGATTACACCGAGGGATCACGCACTGCCCTGGCCTGACCGCGGCTTACGGGGAACCCAGCAGCAGAAACTGCTCTCGTACATCAGCTCTCCTCTCTCTTATACCCTGGTAACAGGCACAGGGAATTGTGTGTTCCTTGTTGCCCATGCAAAAGCATCTGTTGAAATGTCAACCTGTTCCTCTGTCCCACTTGGCAGCAACGTCTGTTTAGAAACGTCGGTCTTCAATATTTTGGTCAAAACAATCTGATCTTATCTTCGTCAGCAACGTTGGCCGAGAGTGGTGTTTGCCACGTCCATTAAGGTTGTGTGAGTGTTTTAACACTGAGCTATTCTGAGTGTGTGTGTGTGTGTGTGTGTGTGTGTGTGTGTGTGTGTGTGTGTGTGTGTGTGTGTGTGTGTGTGTGTGTGTGTGTGTGTGTGTGTGTGTGGTGTGTGTGTGTGTGTGTGTGTGTGTGTGTGTGTGTGTGTGTGTGTGATTGTGTGTGCGTGTTTGTCTTCAGTGTTTGTTCAGTTGTCAGTGCTTAACAAACAAACATAATCTTGGGCTAAAAAGAGGTTGAATCAATTAATAAATCTTCTGTGCCTCTTACACACATTGCGCTAAAGCTGTTGTTGGTGGAACAGGAACGCACGGTGAACACAAGAGACTGACTGTTCGCTGGAAACAGCTTGGTCACTCCTAAAACAACAAAGTCCTGCTACTTGGAGCAAGTATACACCCCCACACGCCCCAAGAACAACAACACATTCAGGCAAATTTGAGATAGTGATTTGACTATCCCATGACACAATCTCTGCTACACACCTTTTCTTACAGGGAAATCGTTATTCAAAGCTACAGCTTGATGTGTGTTCTTGGAATAGATTTGGAACAAATGGCTTTCCCCTTCAGTTGGCTTATGTAGGCACACAGCACAATGTGTTTCAGGCAAGTGCAGACATGGACGTCCACTAGGGGTTTGAGCCCCTGCCCTTTTATCTTCTTGAGCAAAAGTTCCCTTTTCCTGCGGTTTCCAATATTTAAGGAATGATTCACAGACGGTTGTTGGTCTATATATCTGCCTTTCAATGGGGAAAGAGGGGGCCCGACAAAACTCCTGTCACAAACAATCAACCTCCATTTGACTCTGGCGCACAAGTCTAATCATCCTGAATGACATTCTACTAGCAAGCTTTCAGGTAACATTCAACTTCTTCTACTGAAGTCCACGATAGTGCAGTTCCAGTCTGCACTAGTCCATATGAATTGGCTGGGGTACCTTATGAATTGGAACAAGCTTTACTTTGTTGCATTCAATGAGTGAAATGGCTACCCTGCCCCGTCAAAAACCATGAACTGGTGATAAAGAAACAGTATTGCTATTGTTTAGAATCAAATGGCAAACTTTTTCTTAATATCCTATTCATATATCCTGACCCTATGCTATTAATAGCCAGCTCTATTTTATGTGTTTTTGGGTGCCTTTTGGTGATATCTCCAGGGTGGCGCGCTGAGGAGGGAGAAGAGAAGAAGCAGCCGGAGCCCAAGGCAGTCATTAAGCAACAGGAATTTGTATCCAGTATGCAGACAATCAATTATTCAAAAGCCTAATGCTGAAGTCAACCTTAAGATAATTATTAGACGAAAAGCAGATAGCTAAACCATTAATACAAGTGTTATTATACTGAACACAGCGATTGCACTGAAAGTAACATTCTAGAAATGATTGACTGGGGAACAACACTTGGAGCATGTTTGGGGCATGTTGATCGTACACTCGGAGCATGTTTCATATTCGATTTTTTTGATAACGGCCATGATTATCAAAATAATTGCGGTTTTCAGAGATTGAGCCCTTAACCCTTTTGAAATCGATGCGCATCCCTAATGTTTTCACTGCATCCCCTATTAAACACATTGATATTCTACACTCTTCCTCCATATGTCGTCCAATATAAAGCGATGCAATCTACCACTTGAGTCTATTCACGAGTTCATCGTTCCAACTTGAATGACCAGAAGGAGAAGCCTTGGCAAACACTAACAGCAAAACTAGTTTCCCCCCTGCAAAGCAGACAAATATTGTGTCTGGAGCATGCTGGATACTGTACATTTGAGGGAACTCCATGACTGTCCTTTTTTCATTTAAAAAACAACAATCAAAGTGTTCGTTTTTCTGAACCACAGTGGAAAGCCACAGAGGATAGTGTGTCTGCCAAAGCTAACTTGCTGTTCAATAAACGCTATTCATACAATGAACATAAAATAAACCATGTATCAACAGAGATTTTCAGCAACATGTTAGATCATATGAATAATAAAATAAAAGGAAATAATTATTAATTTACATGTTATAAGAAAGTCGTTGGCCCCCATCTACACATCTGGAGAGTACATTCAGTCACAACATCTTCCCATAGTAGAACAGACAAATCAATGATATTTTCAATGCCAGAATTAGGCTAATATTTTTCACAGACCATGCTAAATGGACAAATATTTGCCTCCAAAAAAAGAAGCTATGGATATATGGAACGACAGAGTGCAAACATAGTGCTACACAAAAGTATTATTATTAGTATTTGTTTTGTTAGGGGTAGTAGTAGTAGTAGTAGTAGTAGTAGTAGTAGTAGTAGTAGTAGTAGTAGTAGTAGTAGTAGAATAAGCAGTAGTTGAATTTTGATTTGATTTAGCTTTGATTTATGGAGGACATTAGTTGAATGCTGAGAATATATGCATATAAGATATATATTACATACTGTATCATATTATATCATATTCATGGCCTGGGAAATATTCTTTGTACAGACAAATGTTGGTTGTAGCTGTAACTGTTTACAGAGGAAAAGTCAACACACACACTCACACACAAAACACTCAATCTCTCTCTCTCTCTCTCTCTCTCTCTCTCTCTCTCTCTCTCTCTCTCTCTCTCTCTCTCTCTCTTCTTCTCTCTCTCTCTCTCTCTCTCTCTCTCTCTCTCTCTCTGAGACAAACTCTTCAACTCATCAAAAACAACTTCATCATTATCTTTATTATAATTATAAGAATTATTAGAATTATATGTATGATAATAATACAATATAATAGCATCATATCATATTTATTATAATTGTATAATTATAATAATTATTATAATAATGTAAAATTATAATAATATCAATAATAGGAAGGTCATTATCATCATCATTGAATAATAATTTAATTTGGATTTCCTTTAAAGGATCGTTTGAAAACAAAGACAATCAGGGAGCTGGGCTGATAACGGTCCTGCAGACTGGCCGGCTCAGTGGTAGCAGCATATGCTTCCCATTCACTATCTCCTCCACTCATCCAGTCAAAGCAGACAGTGCTGCATTCACATTAACGTCCCAATGCAACTCACCGAGATTTCGCAAAGGGTCGATAGACTTCGATTCCGGGGTCCCGGCTCCGTTCTTCTTGGAAGCCGCTTTGCTGCCGCTGCCCAACATCGTGCAGAGAACCGCGATGGTTTGATCAAACCAAAGTTCTCGTGTGTTACAGTAGTCGTAGTAAAGGTACTACAGTGAGGATGCAGAATCACTAGACACGCAACGTGAGTGGTGTAGATCCTCCGGGAGGGCTCGGAGGCGCCTCGTGAGTTCAGCAGACAGTCCCGTCCTCTCGGTCGATGACGTCACCAAAGGGGCTGGTCGCTGCAACCGAGACGGCGTAACTAAATAACCCGATTACGACTCTTCATCTCTATACATCACCAGTGCGCTTCGGCTGAGACACCCTTGCTCGACCCAGATATAACCAGTGCGTGATGTTTAGATGTGATGTGTATGGAGCCCACTGTGTATAATGTTTATGCGGAGCCTCAGGCAGAGTTGTTATACATCAGTAGGTCAGGGCAACCTAACCAGGAGCCAATGATGGCGCAGCACATTACTGTATCATATGCCGGGAATATCAGAAGACGTTCTTCCTCTGGAAGAGCGCCCTCTAGCTGATACCTATGTACCTACTGGTCTGGTCGTCTTATTAAAAAATATTAAATTTGTTTGTTATTTATTATTATTTATTATTTGTATGCAAGAGGTGTGTGTGTGTGTGTGTGTGTGTGTGTGTGTGTGTGTGTGTGTGTGTGTGTGTGTGTGTGTGTGTGTGTGTGTGTGTGTGTGTTTTCGTGCGTGCGTGCCTGCGTGCATAACTGCTTGCATGTGAGTTAACGGAGTTGCGCCATTTATTTTGGCGCCGCATGGTGGCTGCGAGTGTAGCCGCATCTTTTAGTGGGGCTGCGCATGCTTGCTCCAAATTAAGTTTCACTATCAGATTAAGAATAACCATCTGAGTCATGTCTTCATTGACCAGTTAGTTATTCATATATAGGCTACATATGAACTTATGTATGTATACGTTTGGGTATATAAGTATGTATCATTTTGATTGAATTTAATTGATGAATCTATGAGTAAATTAATGAAAAAAATGAAATAAATGACAGACCAAACTAGTGAAATAATAAATTAATAATGAATGAACTGGAAGCCCCATCTCCTGGTATCCAAAAACGTAGAATGGGCGGGGCTTGTTAATTGTCATATGACGTGACACGGAAGTGTTTCTCGGTCAAGTCAATTCTCAAGTCGACGTTAGTGCCTATAAACTTAACTTTTGTAAGATCTTTAACTACGTTGATAAATCCCATTTACCGGATCTCCGTGGGATTTTTGGGGATTAGTGTATCTTTCTTGTTTACATGTTCACATGGTGGTTATGGACAGTGTGAAAGGACAATACAAATGAGGTAGGCGACTAATATCTATTATACTAAATAATACACTGCGGCCAGTCGCTGACTTTCGGGGGGAAATTGCTCCACTACCTCATGCAAATGTTAATTTATTGTGTTGTAGTGTTGACTACCACCTTCCGAGGAGACCGGACAGCACCCTCCCACTATCGGCCATGCCCGTACCCACTGTGGCCGAACCCGCACTGGACCACCAGAGACGCTTTGAAGCTGCAGTGGATGTCATCAAAAAGTTACCTAAGAATGGTATGTTACCGCACTTGTCTATTGGTACAGGGTTTGCACTTCATTTGAATGGCTTAAACTCCACGTAACAGCTCTTCAGATGGATAGTCCTCCTGTCCAGCACCCTCACCTAATTCCATCCCAATCCGGTTTTCAGCAAGGATTAGCCTAAAGTGTGTCGCCAGGTGCCTCAGTTTCACTTGGTCCGAATCGAATAACAAATTCTCTTTTAGAGAACAAGCCCTGACAACTAAATGTATGCAGCAACGGGCTCCACAAGGAACACCTGTCACCCGTATCATTAAATATTAAAGCAATTACTCGTTGCACTCTTGCTGGTGAAAAGACAACATTGTAAAAGTTGAATCGTTGATAATATCCGCAAACCAACACTGATTGCTTATAATAGTATAACAACATAGACCTTATAGCCTAGTGTAATTACGTTTTAGTTTTTCATTCATAAACTTGTAACATCAATAAACCACGTGTCCTCCACAGAGAGGGTTTGACAGCTCCGAGCTAAAGCCTCTCTCTCCCTCTGCTGCTGTAGGGCTCTACCAGCCGTCCTACAGGGTGATGCTGCGCTTCTACGGCCTCTACAAGCAGGCCGTCTGCGGGCCGTGCAACCAACCCCGGCCCGGGTTCTGGGATCCGGTGGGCCGCTACAAATGGTCTGTGTCCACCGCTACCTGCTTGTCCCTTTTTTGTTTTCCGTTTTTACTCTCAACACCAAGTGACCCATAGGACTACAACTGGGTCTGTAGGACAGGCCACAGGCTGTAGACCTACTGTACTCTTAACACTTAGGGACCAATGGGACTACAGCTGGGTCGGCTTAGCTCAGGAGGTAGAGCAGTTGTCTTGTAACCTTGTCTTGTAAAAGTGTCTTGTCTTGTAAAGGTTGCTAGTTCGAGCCCCAGCTCCTCCTGTGTTGATGTGTCCCTGAGCAAGACACTTAACCCTAACTGCTCCTGAAGAGCTAGCTGTCGCCTTGCATGGTTGACTCTGCCGTCGGCGTGTCAATGTGTGTATTAACCGATGCAAGTCGCTTTGGATAAAAGCGTCTGCTAAAACGCCCTAATTCTGTACGACACCGATGCGTCCAAACTCACCCTAAACTGATGGATCCCCAGGGATGCATGGAGCCGTATGGGGGGGATGAGCAGTGAAGGCGCCATGGCGACTTACGTGGATGAAATGAAGAAAGTAGCAAAGGAGGTGAGTCCTGCAGGTCATCCCGGACCCGGTGCAGTGCACCCATAAAACGGCCTTCGTTGGACGTTGTCCTGCTTCGTTTGCACGTGACGCATGATGGTTTAAGGAGTTGTCGCTCGGAGGCCGCGTACCGACCCACTCGTCCCGATGCCCTCGATATTTGGAAGTACTTGAGGTGACGTGTTGTGAACTCGGCAGGTCCTGGAAACGCTGCCGGTGAACGAGAAGACAGCGTCCCTCATCCATCACTTTGAGCCCCTCTACCTGGTGGTGGACGACATGCCCCTCCCCCCGCAGGAACTTCTAGACCTCCGCCAAGGTCAGTCCTGACCAGGGCTGGGCAATAAGCCAGTGTTATCGTTTTTCTTTGAAAGGTGCTGTAGGGTGTGGTGTCATGTGATGAAGATATGGACTTATCGCGTGGCTCAGGTTTACTCGCACACAGTTCATAATCCATATTACCTCCAATGCAAGGAGTTTCATCCACAGGCCTTAGGCGCAATCACAATTATGTTGCCTCTTTCTGCGATTTATTTACATGAAAATGTTGGAGATTGTCACTTCAAATAATAAGGCAAATGCACTTAGACAGTGAATGTGCTTGTGGGTCATGTATGTGATGTTTGATCCTCTTGTGTCAGGTGTGAATGGCAGCAGGCCGGTGAAATACCCAGAAGACATGAAGATGAGTGAAGATGAAGATGAGGGACATGAGGAGGCTGAAGATCTGGCTGCTCCCTCTCTAGAGACAGGCCCCGGGGTCCCAGAGTCACCAGAGTCACCAGAACTGTCAGCCAACCCACTGAATGGTCAGACACACAGATACACACACGCACAAAAAAACACAACACGACACAACACACGTTAAGTAATGAAAACAGGTTCAAACTCCTACCATGGAAAAAAACATCTTATTATGAGTTAGAGTTACCTATTATAAATCGATTGACCATTCATTGTGTATCATTAAGCACATTTCCATGTAACTTCTTGGTGTAACATGGCTTCACTCCGGTTGTCTCTGTGTGCTTGGCGTGTGTTGGGTTTAGACTCCGGGCTGTCTGAGGGACTGGCGCCCACCAGCGACTCAGAGAGCGAGATCTTCTGCGACTCGATGGATTCAGAGGAGCAACTTCTCAACACAAAGGCAAGACGTGTGCTCTCAACAACCACTCCGGTCCGGTAGATCTCTGACCCTGTTCTCAGCCTTCGGAGAAGTTAATTAACATCGCAGTGTGATGACGTGTATGAACAGCACCAGAATGTCCCCGTCAGGGATGAGCAGCAGCTCGGTGAATGACCTGCCCACGTGCGCTCCCTCCACAGATCAAGACCAACGGGTTCCACAACGGCCACTCGGACCCTTCGTCACACCAGCCCTGGAGCCACGAGACCGTTGCCGGGGCAACGCAGGTGGGGTCGGGTCAAGGTGGCGAGGGGGCGGGGGAGGACAAAGGCCCGAGGAGGAGGAGGAGTCACAGTGGGAGAGGCGGTCCCGAGCAGGGCTGGAGAGAACGTGAGTGTGTGTATGTGTGTGTGTGTGTGTGTGTGCGAGTTAATATCTAAATCCTACACACCTGGTATAAACCCCAGGCTCGTCTTATTCTTACATCAGTATATTCTTTCCTCACAGGTGGCGCTCCTCCGGGCAGCCCCAGACCTCCCGGGCGTGGGGCTCCTAATATGGGCGGTGGGGGCGGCGGGGCCGGCAGGGGCGGTCCCGAGGGCGGGGCTGAGCGGCTGCACGACGCCCAGCTGCAGCAGCAGATCGTGGTGGCCCTGCGGCGGCTGAGGGAGGACATGCGCAGCGTCATGGAGCGTCTGGAGGCGGTGGAGCATCTCGCCGCGGAACACGTAGGCAGTGACCCATCTGGCTTGAAGCCCTGCCCGCTACTGTCCCTGCTCGTCCCCTCCCCTTAATGTTCTTAATACTCCTGCACACTGCTACGGTTAGGGGTTACGGGGGAAATGTGTCTGGAAACCCCAGTCACACCCCACAAAACCTGATGCAACCGGCTAGATCTTGGGCTAAGAGATGGATTTGTACGCATCCGATTTGAAGGCCAGAAATAGAAAGCTTCTGCTTAACTCGTTTGGATTGTCCTGTTACTCCAAGTCCTAATAATGTGCGTCTGTTGGATATAATAATGGCACACGATTGTGAATGTGCACATTCTCTAAAAATACCACCCAAAGAACATGTTCCCCATATTTATTGTTTCATACAACAATGGAAAATTGGATAGTGGGTCTACGTCTTGATAGTTGGTCTGCACAGTCGGCTCGACCAGGTGTATTTCTGCTGCCTGCCTTTTGAAGTAACGTGTGTTTGTCTGTCTCAACAGGCCCAGAACGAGGACTGGACGCTGTGCTCCCAGTGTGCAAACGCCTCAAACTCACCGGAGGTCAGTGCCGCAGTAGTTAATATTATCTAGCTTGCTGCTCTGGAAGAAACAAAATATATATATCTTTTGCAAGATAAACAGGCTGTTAGATTCTATAGTCATTCATAGTCTGCTATTCAGAAACAACAGACCGTAATAAAGAATTATGTAATCGACTCAATCAGAATCGAGCATCTAAACAAAGCCGTGTAATAACGACCATTATAACAGCGTTGTCTTACGGATCGTTCCAGGGGGAGAAATGGTGGCCGTTCGACGTGTCGGGCCACACCCTGCTACTCCTGCTCATGTGGCCCCTGGTGGCCCAGGGCCTCGTGATGCTGCTGCGGAGGGCCCAGAAGAGAGGCTGCGTGTCCTCCTGAAGGGCCCCCAGGGGTCGGACGTACTGTGCTGCCCAGACCGCAGTGACCCTTTTCAGTGCAATGGTGTGAGTGGTGTGTTCAGATAGAGAAGGAACTTGGGTCTTTTGCGCAAACTCAGCAGTAGGAAGAGTCAAGGGAATGGATTTAGTGGACACACTGGAAATTATGTGAAGAGATGTTTCAGGATTTGTCTCACCTTGTAAAACACAACTTTAAAAAACCTGTTATTAAATTATTCTTAATTGATTGTACATAGGTTCTGATTGTGATGAAGTGACGATTGCAGATCTGTATTTGAAGTTTGGACGACAATGGAAACAATAAAACAGATATCCCAGCAAGAATATAATATATACCCCTTTGTGTTTATATGTTTTTGCTTTTAATCAAAAAGGTGATGAATTAGGGAGCCATATGATATATTGCACTACTATATCCCAATCCTTCTACTCATGGAAAAGTTGTTCCTGTTAAGAGTTTCGTTAATATTCTAAATAAATGAGTTGCTCACTGAGCCCTTACAGATTCGGAAAAGCGACATGGGGAATAGGTTTGTGCTAGTAATGCGGTTAGCATACACCACGACCACAAAGTTATCATAATTAAATAGGAAAATATAAAATCCCACACTAAAAACCCACAGCAACATAGAATACTCACCGGTGTGCTTTCATGAAGAGACATTTAAAGGTGTTTTCAGCTCCAACACAGAACTGACCGAAGACCTGCAGCCAGGCCCAATCTATAGCCCCTGGCATGGGTTGCTCAGGTGTAGCTCGTTCCCCCAACGAGTCACTGGCCCAACACTAGTGAATCGCCACAAAATGCACCGATTCCAGAACCACCTGCCAAAGTGCCTTGGTGTGTCAAACTAAACTTATTACAACAATCTATTCATCATCAGGATATATATGTATTATAGACCATTTTCACAGTGGCGTCGCAGAACAAACACATGTGTCACTAATAACAATTTATGGGTCTGCTTGTTTAATGTATATGGGGAGGGTTAGGCTTAGTGAAGACACTATATTGAAGACATATTGTCCCCCATTGGGGGACAATAAACTATTTTTGAACTTCGAACTTTGAACATTCCATGCAGTGAAACAAAAGCAGATGCAACTAATAACTATTGTTATGAGCGACAGTGTTATCACGTGAGAAAGCCTCTGTGAATTTGACAGACATTTTGATTGAATGATCGCACTTACTCTGTGGCGAAAGGAACAAACACGTTGGTTTCAAAAACAAATAATTTAATATATTATGTATAATGTACACAGGTTAACTTAACAAGGCTTTGTACAACGGTTACAAAATTGGTCCACGCACAGTCATCCAAGTACATAGAGTACATGCACCAGGGCACAAGTATACACACATGTTTCAGATATGATAAACATGACTAGGAGTCGGCTTTAGGAAGACATGGTCTACCGGTGGTTGCACCACCAGGTCATACGGATAAACAATAGGTTCAATAGGGTAGGAACTTAAGAAACAAGCAATAATTCCAATAGGGACAAAGTAATAAAGTAAGACAAAGGTATTCATGGTTTTAAAATGTCTGTTCTGTTGGTTTGTTATCCTCATATGATCTGATTAATACTGACACTGTTAAGTTGGAGTGTCTCTTGGCATATGTGTGGTGTGTGTGTATAGATATATCAATATCTATATATAGATATAGAGGTAAGATATACAGTTAGTAGCTTGATGATTCATGTGACACATCTGTTTCTACTGTAAATCTCTGGATGAGCGCACAAAAATGTGGAATGTTTGGGTTGGGTTTAGGTGGGGTTGATCATGTGATATGATGGATGTTATGCCCCCTCTCTTGCTAGTGAGTCAGACCAATCTCATACCTCGACATGACAGAAGCAAAAGGGACAAATATTGTGTTAGGATCAAACAGAATATATGAAAAAGGACTGATTGCTGAGTTGACAACTGGGCTTATTATAGTTTCAGTGCTGCTGAAACTATTTTAGGCCCTGCATCTGTACAACAATGAATAACTAACATCTCTTCTGGGGTCACAACAGGGTGACGTGACGTCTGCATCATTTTGATGAATGTGGATCTCAAATGTTTCATAAGGCTTCCTCATGTTATTTGTAATCAATTGCCAATTGTTTATATCGCTAAATATGGAGGTTAATTCCAAAACAGTATTAAAAAAATCTGAATTTCACTGCTTCAGTGTAAAAAGCTTTTATCTAAACAGTTTCAAAAACGTTCAGTAGGAAAGTGAACCCTCATGGCAATTATTTGATCAGTCATGCAGTTTTAAAACCGCAGTAGCTCCAAGCGTCGCGTGACGACGCTCACATCTTAATATCAACGAAGCATACAAGAGGAACCTTAATACAAATAACATCCACACGTTGAAATTAAGGACTTGAACTTGATATTACAAAGTCCTAAAGTGAGGCATCAGGCTTCAAACCTTGCAATGTCGGAGATCCAGTTTCTTTGCAAATCGTGGTTGAAGAGATTTTGTACCCAAGACCAGATGAGTCAAACCACAACTGTGTGGCGACGGAATGCTCTCCTTTTGTCCCGGGAGTCCATGGCCGACTTCCTCAGGACAACCACGGCATCTGGATCCATGAATCCCAAGGAAGGAGGAGAGAGGGTCGGGGCCTCCGCTGCTGTAGAACGAAGTCTGTCTATCCTCTGTGGTCTCTGCTGAATCGCCACAGGACTGAGAATGGAGCCCTGGGGTGCACCGAAAACCCTTGGCACTCCCTCGATGACTCTGATAACCTCCACCCGTTTTCCTCTCCAATCTTCCGCCTGATGCATCTCGAGGTCCAGGTTCATAGACACCGCTCTCTCTCGCCCTTCTCTCGCCGTGCGGTATCGGACGGACACCGGCTGGTTACACTCAGGCTCCTGTCTGGTTGTGGAGACGGGGTTCTGGCACCGCCTTCCGGGAGGCAGCCAGGAGGGGATCACGGGCAGTGGCTTGGCAAGGTATCGGGGCCTGGGGTGCTGGAAAGGACTGGTTCCGTACAGGGGTCTCTGGCAGTTCGCATGAAGCCTTGTCGGACACTGATAATAATGAGAGTAAAGGAAACTGCTGGGGCGGGGCTGCACGGGCCTTTCGCCTCGCCTCTTCACCTCCTCCTTCTGCATCCCTTTCTCCGCCTTCTCTCCGTCGCAGCGGACGCAGTCCTCGGCAGCTTCCCCTCCTTCCTCTCGCCTCGAAGGGTCGCACCTCGTGGGCGTCTCCTGTGCGGCCTCGTCCCCGTCTCCATGCTCTCTCTGCTCCGAGCCGCCGTAGTTGCTGGTTTTGACCGGTTCGTGCTCAGAGTCGTCGTCCGTGCTGCTGCTGCCAACCCCCGCCGGGTGTAGGCTGGGGCTCTTCTTACGCTTCCTGGTCACCGCGGACATGATGGACATGGAGAGGAACTCCCTGGTGCTCATGTCCTTCTTGGGACCCGACGACGGCTGTAACACACGGGGTCAGGGTCGGTGTTAGGAAACAACAGGAGTGAGAAGAGCCGTTTCATATTGTCTAAAAGCATCCAGGAATAGCCTTATGGTCTCGTGGAGGAAAGACTTGATCGTACATTACCATGTTATCCAGTATATAGTACAGTCTCCTTTATCATCACCTAGACACCTAGCTTATTCACTTCAAAGTCATTCAAAGGGTCAAGACATTCACTGTCCATTTCCCCTATGATTGCTTTTTTGTAATTTTTGGTTGAGTGTTTAACATAAACATTTATTTATTTGTTTTACCTTGGACTTAACTGAATCGCTGGTGGTGGAATCTGTCAGAACAGAAAGAAGGGGAACAGAACGAAATGAAGCTAGGTTAGCGTGTCATCTTCAGTATAGCCCACAGAGGTACCGTTGGTAGCATGTGAGCTAGCATGTAGTGTGCATCACTATCCAAACTGTTCAAAGCACAAATCACATAGTGAAGCAACATCATAGAGGAACACCAGCCATAAATGCTCCAAAGAAATCCACCATTACAGGAATGATAATTGTATTTGTATTGACCTGTCTTTTGTTAATTCAGCTAACAAATTCACAGTTAAAGCAAACACAAATCGGTATAGCTTCAGCTTAATTGTTTCACTTTGAAAAATAGGCTTCTCACTAAACACAAAGGTGTTTCTTAATTACCGCTTCAGCTATCCATTATGGTTCTATGTTTCAAATAAAAAGCCTAATAGGCAGATTGCTTGTCATGAATTGGTCATTTATCTTCTAAAGGCAATTTGAGCTGAACCTGATTGAAGCAAATATGGCTAATGTGTCCCCTTTTGTAGGACAAAAACAATATTATTATGACACAAAACATAATTATTATGACATTAAATATGAGGCAGACAAAATGCTGGTAAAAAACAAAAACCAAAAGCCAACAAAGTCAATGAGCGAATGGACCCAAGTGTTTTGAACCCATACACACATAACACGCACAAACACTCTCTATGTACATACATACGCACAAACACACACACAAAGACAGATACAGACCCTCACTCACACACACACACACACCAACACACACACACACAGACACACACAGACACACACACACACAGGCACACACACACAGACACAGACACACACACACAAGCAGGTAGACCTGGCCTACCGCAGAGGTTGATCCAGTGTCTCAGCTAGGGAAAAGAGAGCAGAAGTGATCAGAAAGAGAGAGTGAGAATGAAAAGTTGGAAATGTCATGTAGACGTTTATCAAGTACAGGAGACGCAAAGAGAGAAAGCACATTTCAAGCACTGAATACTCAAGTATCCTCCCAATAGTTTGGGAGGATAGTTTGGGAGTAGATTATACAGGGGATAGACTGGGCCAGAGTTGGCAGGATAGGTCATTTACACCTGTGGTGTCTGAGGAAAAAGTTGTTTTCTTAATCACATATGTATAGCATGATGAGTCAGCCCTCAAAAGACTGGTTTACCAGGGCATCGACATGGTTGGATCACAGAAAGATGTTAAACAGGTTTATCAGCCAATGTTGAGCCAAATGCTGTTTCTATTTGTGGTTGTGTTTGCGCCCATGTGGTTGATGTGACTGTTTGTCAACCAAATGTGTGTGTGTGGTGGTGTCTTGTTTCACTTTAGTTATATTATCCTTATATTTATGCATGCATACATATTGTATATCAGTATGTCGAACAAAGTGACTTGTTAAAACTGTTGGTGCTGCAATTAAACAGCATGAAACATGCTTTTAAAATAATCATAGAGTGACCAGGCGTGAGGGAAAACCATGTGATAACATAACACCCCGCACTGCTAAAAAGCCAAGAATGATTATTAAGCAGTTATCAGCACAAGGTCTTGCATCTTTAAATCCTTTGTGCAGATCCATACGCGACAAAACAACAACAACGGCCGTGTGGGGAAGAGATTTTAGAATGCAAGGTTCAGTTTTAGTGTGCGCAGTACTTAATTTACTGCACAAACATCACCACCGTCCCATCAGGAAATTAACTGGCAACAATGGGTGAACTCTACCCAGCAACAGTGCTGAGGGGTTTGGCAAAGGCTGTCTGTGATTGGCCAAACCGTCATAAAGTTGTGCTATTTCCAACCAACTGCAGAGTGCTGAAATCAGCTGGTTATCAAGTTTAGTGGGAGAAGGTCACAGAACAGTAGTAGGCAGCAAGCAAAGGCCCTGATCAACTTTAAAGAGAGACCAATCAAAGACACACGCACACAGACACACATCGTTGATTAAAAAAACAACACTGCATGACTGGGGGCCTCCTGCCTCACCTGAGGCCTCTCCAGGCATGCCGCTCCTGCCGATGTTGGACAGCAGGTGGTCGATGTTCGGCGCGGGCTGACTGTCAGGCTTATCCTCCGGGGCCTGAACACACATACACACACACACACACACACACACACACAGGTGCACACACACACACACACACACACACAGGTGCACACACACACACACACACACACACACACACACACACACACACACACACACACACACACACACACACACACACACACACACACACACACACACACAGACACAGACACACGCACTGTATGAGTTCCAGACACAGACACATGTGTAAAGTAACAATGAAGGAATCAAATAACTTGACCATTCTACCTAGTTCTGCCACTGGTACATACACGGACTACGGTTGTGACTTCATACCGGATGCTAGAGCTATGGCTCTCCCTCATAGTTAATGTTAATTATATAATATGATAGTATGTTGACGTACCTCGTCCTCCTCATCCAGTGATCCATCATCAAAGAACCAGTCATGCTGCAGGGATCACAGAAACAGTGAACACCAGAGCTGAGCAGATGATGCTTCAGGCTACACGATTTACCACAGAACGAGACGATGTTGCAGACGGCGTTCTTTTCACCACGCGCGTATGAAGCAGTACTCGCTTATATAACAAAATAGAATGTGACCCATCTCCAAGCGTATTGTCAAGTTTAAGCATCTCTTAAAAGGTTTCGTTAAATACAATCAAACCGAAGGGAAAGGGACAGCACAGCACCAAACTAATCAAATCACTAATCACCACAGTGATCAGCCTAGGATGAGTCTGATGAGTTTTTAATAGTGAACATTTAGAGCCAGCACCAAAGATCCAGCCAAGATCCAGCCAAACACAAAAAAAAAAAAGCCTTCCCCTGATTCACGGCTGATTCTACCGTCTTTGTTGCGCTTTAAGTTTGAAACTCTTAACGTCGCGTTAAGGCATCAAAGGGAGGCGGAGGAGTTTGGGTTCTTACGTGCAGGATGAGCGTCTCCACGATCTTGTAGCGGTCGGGCATGTGCGTGACCATGTCCGTCATGTTGTCCTCCGACGTCCGGACCAGCGTGGGACCAAACACCAGAGCCAGGTTCCTGGGTTCCATCTGGACAGCAGACACAGCACTCAACAACTCCTCCTACTCAACCCAACTCAAGGTCCAGACCCTCTCATTGATGACCCGCATGGTGGACTCAAAGCCGAGTTACGAGCTCGATCATCTCGGTTTAAAGCATGATGTTGTCCTTCTACCTCCGTGTGACTGGCAGGATAACATATGGCCAATATATGCAACACAAACACTCTAAATGAAATCAGCGCTGTCCGACCAATAGACAGTGCTGTCCCTGTCTATTGTCGTCAATCGATCATGGGCGTTGTCTGCTCAACCAAAGTAGACTTGCCTGAGGGGCAGGGTGTTCTGTGAGGAAGGAACCCATCTCCTCTCAGCTGGACATGAAGACTCACTCACCTTGTTCTTATCTGCGTTATCAGCCACCTTCTTGAGATGGCCCACCAGGTATCTGAGAGTGTGGTGGTAGTAATCTGGGAGTTCCTGGATCTGAGGAGAGAGAGGGAGGAAGACAGGGAGGAGGAGAGAGGAGGAGGGAGGGAGGGAGGGAGGGAGGGAGGGAGAGAGGGAGGGAGGGAGGGAGGGCAGGATTGCATCATTTTGAATGTGAACGTTATAGTTGACACTTTTTTTTTCTTCTTGCATGCAATTCAATATCATGCAGTAGAGACACTTCCAGTGTATATGCATGTGTTGTTTGTTCTATCCTGTCAGCTCTGGTGAATACTTACAAGTTTCTTCATGGTTTTTAGCCTGTCCCCGGCATCCTCAATCCGGTTTGCATCGATGAAGTCGTTATACTTATCTACGAATGGTAAGAGAAAGAATTAACACATAATGATTTGAAATTCTGACCCATTGAATCATGATTATTGATCAACCCTTCTTCACTGTCATTAATAGTAAAAAACTAACTACTATAGTAAAACTTAATGTTTAAACTTACCATCTGTAAAAACAGGTTCCGGTAGTTTCCGGAAGAAGGACTTGAGAAGGCTACTGATTACGTTCAAATCTTGCCATCTCTGGAGATAGAAGAGGAAGATCAGTTTCTAATAGAAGTTACAGTTAAAGTTAAAGAGTTATTGTAATGTGGTGAATCACTGTTTTATACCAACATTGTCAACACATTCTGTCTAACCAAACCCATTATATCAAACTACGATGTAAGCATAACAACCACAGCAGAAGTAGTGGAGCAGTTTTTCTGCTAAGGCATCCTTTTAAAGGGCAACTGCTTTGCAATAAGTGAGTCAGTGAATGTGCTGCCATCTAAAGGTTAAACACCATAAACGGTTAAGAGAGGCATGACATGATGATGGTGGTGTGGATTTAAGCGTCTTGGTTTGGCATAAACTTGGTTTTGATCCGTCGATCAGGTTTTTTTTTATCAAAGATTGAC
This sequence comes from Gadus chalcogrammus, assembly GCF_026213295.1. Classification (NCBI taxonomy): domain Eukaryota; kingdom Metazoa; phylum Chordata; class Actinopteri; order Gadiformes; family Gadidae; genus Gadus; species Gadus chalcogrammus. The sequence goes on from NC_079429.1 coordinate 5,882,294, forward strand.
ACGTGCTGCGAAACAATGTACTCGGTTTACACAAAAAAAATTCACATGATTGACGCATTGGTCTTGGATTTAGGTTCCCCGTTCGTCCAATTTGGCAAAATAACATCAATGGGCCGACTTCAGCACAACCGTGCTCACAAACAGTGCCAACGTTGCAGGCGGCGATTCTTACACCCCACGTGTACAAAGCGGTCCTCTCTTATGACTCTAGAAAACAGCAGAGCATGCCCGGTGTCCCTTGGCACCACACCCACCTCCTCAGCTGTGTTGATGTCCAGGCCCTTGTTCAGGTGCTCCTGGAGGTTGGACACCATGGCGTTGTTCCCCGGTACCCGGTAGATCCCGGTGTAGTCCAGCCCCGAGGCCTCCACCACCCCGCAGCACATCTCCACGATCAGGGGAACAAACTGCCGCAGAATGAAATATTTAGGTGGAGGTCAAAGGCGGACATGCACTCACCAGAAACACAATCAGAAGCATCAATGATTGTCCACATAGTGAATGGTTAATGCATTTATAAAGAGCTGTTCTAACCTGTGACCACTCAAAGTGCTTTACAATTAGTTTTTCACATTCACCAAGACATACCCACATTCATACACCGACAGCGGAGTCCAATATGCAAGTTAACAGCCAGCCAGTCGGGAGCAGAGACAGTTAGGTGTTGCCCACGGACGCTAAGCTAGGATGAGCCAGTGATCAAACTAGTAGCCCCGCTCTGCCTCCTGAGCTCCTACCACCAAAAGGCTTTTCTGGAACAGGTTATTGTTGAAAGTAAATAATGGCGCATGATCGCAAGTACTGTACCTTGCTGTTCAGTGCAGGCTGACAGTCCTCCAGTCTGATGCCAAAGGCTTTGGGAGTGCCCGTCTTTTTGCTCTTCTTCATGATGTGGATGCCCCACACGGCCTTGAGGTCATCTGGAAGACCAAACGCATCGTTAGTTGTGGAACACCAAGTCACCCGTCCCACTGGGTCAAATGAGGTTGACTATGAACAACTCGCCGGAATATGGAATACTCTGCAGAACATGGTAAACTTGCCAGACTACGGAAAACTCGCCAGACTGGAAAACTCGGCAGACCATAGAAAATTCCTTAGAGGCACAAACCTATTGCTAAAAACTGCCAACACTGCCTCATTGACTTTGGCTATTTCAAGTGAAAAAATAGATGATCAACCTAACGAAATCATGTGACGACAGACCCGGGTGGTCTACTCTGCAGGACTGTTGTGTGTTGTTACCGTAGTTACTGTGTGACCCACCGGTCTTGGAGGAGCGGGTCACGGAGTTGTTGTCCGTCTTGGCCAGCAGGAAAGGGGGCATCATGCGGTGGGCCCTGGGGGAATGGTCTGGCTTGTTGACCGTGGGACTGAGCAAACACAACGCAGGGAACCATGTATCAAGCACACAGGTAAAGGGGCAGTAGGTACGATTTCAGAGCTGTCATTTCAGTGTCATTTGTGGCATCTGTTAGATTTAAGAGACTGAAATGGTCCGTAGGAATATATGTTTCTATGTGTTTAAGTTGACGGGAATATATTTGAATACTGAATAATTAAACAGACCTCTGTTTCTTGTAGTCGTTCAACCTCTTGTTGATGAGGGCTTGCCGGGAAAAACCGAGCTCCTAAAACATAAGTGGATCTCGTGTTAGATGTGTCCGCATATAGGAGTTTACCCATTTACATGCATCAAAGCCAGAAATGGATCTCTTAATAGTGTTGATCTAATATTCTCCTTGCCTGCTGCATTCCTTCTCGAGGTATAAGAATATAAAGTAACTGGCTCATGAACATAACGTAACTGACTCCGTGAATATATCACAACTGACTCAATGAATAAAATGTAACTGACTCCATGAATATATCATAACTGACTCAATGAATAAAATGTACCTGACTCATTAACATAACATAAATGACTCCATGAATACAACGTAACTGCTTCATGAACACAACGTGACTCACTCCGAATACAGCATAACTGACTCAACGAAAACAATGTCACTGACTCCATGAACACAGCGGCACTGACTCCACCACCACAACATCCCTGATTCCACGACCACCACGTCCCTGACTCCCACGACCACCACATCCCTGACTCCCACGACCACCACGTCCCTGACTCCCACGACCACCACGTCCCTGACTCCCACGACCACCACGTCCCTGACTCCCACGACCACCACGTCCCCGACTCCCACGACCACGTCGCCACGTCCCTGACCCCCCCCCCGCACGGCCCCCAGAACCCACCTCGGAGTCGGTCTTGCTGTTCTCCCGGATGACGCGGATCCAGGCCAGCATGTCCTCGCGGTCCTCGGCCTGCAGCAGGTACTCACAGAAGTCCTGCGTGGTGAGGCGCAGCGTGTGCTTCCTCTTGGTCTCGCTGTAGGCGATGTCCACCAGGCAGCCCCGGATGCAGATGGGCGGCTGGTGGTCCTGGCCGGGGGCCCCCGCGCCGTGGAGCACCGCCTCCCGCTTGTCCTTGTAGAGGAACAGCGAATGGGAGCGCAGCACGGAGAACACGCGCTTCCACGGTCGCATGCTGCCGCCGAGCTTCTGAAAAGAGAAGACAAGGATGAAGAGATGAGCACGACTTAATACGGGATTGTTGGTTATTTAGTGTTTTAGTTGAGCTATTTTTGTCCGGGGATAGGGAACATATTGGGATGTAAAATATATTTCTCAAGAGTGACTAAACACACACTCGTATACAATTAGATACTTAAGCAATATCACACGAGAGGGAGTGCTGTTGAACTGAATACAGCACGGCTGGGATTCGGTCGTAGGTTCGAGGCCGGAAGCCGAAGGCAGAAGATAATCCCAGCCGTGCTGATACTCAGTACAACAGTCAGACCTTGAGTGTGATATTGCTTTATACAACAGTTCTACAAGCACAATAAGCAACAACAGATTATCATTTGGTTGTTTATTTAATGTTGTTTTTTTTGGCTTCACCAACATTAATAGATCCGCAACTGGACTGGGACTGAACTGTTGCCAAGCAACACATAAACCCGCTAGCTTGACATAACATTAATTGTTATTAGACATCTGTTAAGTGGAGTGATACATGTATAGTTAAAATTCCCCGTGCTGTTATACTCTATATCAGCACTCCTGGAATGCCTCTGTTCCAATCAAATGACTTGGTCGGAATTAACTGTTGTATAAAACGTAATAACGTTAACATTTACTGATGCTTAGAAGCAAAACTACATCCACATGAGGGTGGTTGTGCGAGGTTAGTGATGGCCACTCTCTAGCCTTCTACCAGATCCGGGATCTGTTAGCATCTGTACCGGGGGCGGAAGGGATTATGTACGGATTGTGGATTGCTTGGCAAATAAAGTTTCTTTAAAACCCTAATCTCTTGAATATGATTGGTTGGTGTATAAAAGACAGCCAATGCTTAGGTCTGGATCAATGAAGGGATTATGATTTCAATCAGCAGATGGGCTGCTGGGCATGTGACAGGGGATTGGATGAACGGCTTCTTCTGAACCGAGGCAAGATTCCATTCCGATGTATTTAAAGGGAATAGATTACATGAGTGGTCCAACGTCTCCACAAACTTATCATGGAAACGGAGCTGACATCGCAGACAGTGGTAACTTCGCTGTCTGCATGGGAAGCAGTACTCTCTTTTATTAGAGAATAGCCAAGTGCAACTGTCACAATGACGATGCTGCAATCCACCTGGGTGGGGGCCTCACTCCATCTGAGTGGCTTTTACTGGGCTGCTCCAGACGAGTACACAATGTGTTGTTGTTGGAAAGCCGGTTTATTGTACGGTTTGCAGACAATGATACATGAGCAGGTACTTCATGTTCCCGGGCAGGAGATCTCCTTTAGTGTGTGTGGTAGTGGCTGATTCAACCTGTGCAAATTGATCAATGTGTGCGTGTGTGTGTGCGCGCGTGTGTGTGTGTGTGTGTGTGTGTGTGTGCGTGCGTGCGTGCGTGCGTGCGTGCGTGCGTTCGTGTGTCGTGCCTTACCTTCCCCTTCTCTGTGAGGATCTGTTTGGAGTGCAGCCAGCCCTCTTTGCGGACGTTGCTAAAGGTGATGGTTCCCAGCTCAGAGGTGGAGTGGCGTTTGGACCTCGCCTCTTCTTGGGCTCTGAGTGTCTCCAGAGACTACCAGAAAGTAATAATACACTTAATAACATGGCAGAGAGTACGACACACAGTAATGACATGTCATGGGAGGTTTGAGTGCCAATAGAAGATGCAATCACACACAGAAGAAGAAACAAAAAATATGTCGTCTTCAATAATGAAAGTGAAACAAATAATGACACAAACTTACGCCATCGGTGAAGAAGCTCTTGACTCTTTTTGGTAATCTCCTAATAAGTATAAATCACATTAATGGATTCATGTCATTATTCAGGTGTATTCAACACAGATACATATATCTGTATAATAATAATTGTGTGTCGACAATAGGGACCAAACTCACGAGAAGACGCGTCCCTCTTCCCTGAAGGTGTTCAGACCTTCGTCACATGACTTGGAGCGCTCTGTGGTGATAGCCAGCAGGTAGGACGACCGGCGCCCCTTCATGCCTGAGGTCAGCATAACCACAGTCAAATACTTAGTATGGGACGCCTTAGACGATAAGTGCAACAATAAACCAAAGTACAATACCATGGCCGAAGAATTTCTCCAAACTACTCCTATGCTAGCAAACTATGAAATAAATGCTCATATTTGAAGCACCTACAGTTCTCAAATAAAGTAAAGCAAATCGCCTATTACTTGACTATTAGGACGAAGGAGGAGGGGAGAAGACAGAGGTGTGTTCTTCAGAAAAGATGAACAGTTAAACACTTAACCAACAAGCCTGGCTGCCTATCAAAAACACTGTTACGATGTGTCTGGGATGCCTCACCAGGCTAACATGGACACCCAGACTAATAAAAGATGTTTCTGTACCGCAGGATGTGTGTTTTGGCACTCAGTGTTGAGTTCAGTACAAACCTGTCTTTGATATACGTTTGTACAGGGATACGCTACATGCTTCTGTACTGCAGCATTTTTCAAGATGTCCTTTAGTGTTTGTTATTGCGACAATGTCACAGGGAATGTGAAGTTGACGTCACACTGTGTTATAATGCTACGGGGAATGAGCCATGTTTAGAGATGGCTTCGTCTTTTGGTCAGTTGGTCCATAATATGTTCCTGCAATATAGGAGGCTGTAATAGTTTAAGTAAAAGCACTTTTACTGAAACTATTGCAGCCTCCTCTAATGCAGGAACATGATCAGTAAAAGTACTTTTTACTGAAACTACTACTGAAACGACAGCCTGCTCTTATACTTTTCCTGTTGGTTCAGCCTCAGTAAAAGTTTCAGTAAATATACTCTGTAACTAAAAAGTATTTTTACTGAAACTACCACTGAAACGACAGCCTCCTGTCATACTAATCCTGTTGGTTCTGTCTCCCAAGATGGCTCCCGGCGTGACGTAACTTCCCATTCCCTATTATGTTATCGTCAACGCAAAGAACCTCCACAGACAGACTCTCAGATGAAAGGGTGCTTCAGGGGTGTGTGAGGGGGCAGGCGGGGTTGGGGTGAGAAGGGTTAGGAGGGTGGGGGGGGGGGTCACACTCACTGCAATCCTTAGGTCGGAGACGGACACAGGGGGCGGTGGTAGAGTGGGACAGGGTGGGGGTGACGGTGTTGGGGGTGAGGACAGTGGAGGCTGGGGGGTCGGGGACAGACACCACCAGGCAGGCCTGGACGGGGCGGGCCTGCAGGTCCACACTGGGACTGGTGGGTTCATCTGTGTGAGACCGACAGGGTTAGGGGCAACACGTGTTACACACAGGACAGACTGGGGGGGTCACTCTGAGGGTCGGACCCAGAGACGAGGCGAGACGGGACTGTAAACGGCAGTTTGAGAATTTTTTTTGTGTCGGAGTGAACAGTCTACTTTTAGACTCATTAGTCTCAGGCCGTCCTCAAGCTTCAACATGCCGAATCTTAGCATACGACTGTCTCAGCCAATCAGAGACTGGTGCTGATTGACAGCTGTCAATCTTGCCAAAAATGAGCAGATTCGAATCTGCTCATGTTTGACAAGATTGACAGCTGTCAATCCCGATGCGAATCAGAATCTAAAACGGGATAGGTGTCTCGTCTCGTCTCTGGGTCTGAAACAGGGTTAATATGTTCAGTGTCATGCGTGGGCCACATGAAGACTCCACAACAATATTCTTCTCCTGGGTAAATCATGGAAAACAAATCCTATAGAAGTCTAAATCCCACGTTAAAGGACCGTTGAACACTACGGTAACACTGATGCTATCCCATCCCAAACGGATTACCTCTGTGAATCATTTTAGTCAAAGGGAACTAGGGGATTAGTGCTTAGTAATACGAATCCTTTTAGTCCAGTTCCGCCACTGGCATCTGGCATCCTAAAGTGCCGCAGCATCTGAAGCAGCATGGACTGGATCGCCGGCGCCACTGACCTATGAAGGGTATGGAGGACAGGGAGTCCAGCGTGTGCTGGGCCAGGCTGCCGTTGACCCGTCGAGGGAGGCTGCCCCCCCTCCACCCAGCCGAGGGCAGCGTCCCGGGGGGCTCCGTGTGCTCCAAGGTCGGGGCGTAGCTGGTGTGTCGGAGCGCCAGCGTGCGCCGCCCCGAGGGGGGCTTCTGCCTCAGGACCACCTCTTGGCTCAGGGGCGAGGGAGGCGTGGCCTGCCTCTCCGCCTCCCCCTCCGGCTCCCCCTCCTCCTCCCCCTCCTCCTCCTCCTCGGAGGGCATGGCTGGGGTGGAGCGCGGCCGGGGCGCCGCGCCCCCCTCGCCCTCCGAGGGGCTCCAGGCGAGGTAGGGGCTGCTGTAGTTGGACTCCCGGAACGAGTGGGCCTGCTGCAGGAGGTGGTCCGCTTTGCGGCAGAAAGAGGGGCTGTAGCTCTTGTAGCCCACCACCTCCTCCTGCTGCAGCGTCCGGGTCTGGGGTTCGGCGACCTGCCGGCCCCTAGGGGGCGCTGTGGCGGTCGCCGCGGTTACAGGGTAGGTCACTGCGACCTGGTGGTCCGACGGCCTCTGCTCCTGCTTTGGCTCCCGGCCCTTGGCTGAGTGTGAGCCCTGGGAGTCGCAGCCGGGCGGGTGCGGTTGGTGGGCGTGCGGGGCGACGAGAGCCGTCGCCTGGGCGAGGGTCTCCCTGGAGCGCCCGTAGGTGTGCTCGTACTCTGCGTAGGCCGCCAGCAGGCTCTCGGAGCAGGACTTGTTCCCCGGACCCCACGGACCCCCGCCTCGCCACCCGGGGTCCGGGGAGCACGTCGTGGTCTGCTGATGGTAGAGGAGGGTCTCGCGCCTGCGGTGATTGGCCGAGGACTCCGGCTTGGAGGCGGGGCCTAGGGCCGGGCTCAGCCCCAGGTCGGCCAGGCGGTCCTGGGAGACGCTGCAGTGGCGCGGGGGGGACATGAGCTCGGCCGCCTCGGCCTGGCTGTAGTACCAGTCCGACAGCGCCTGGTGGCACAGCGCGTCCGAGTGGGAGCGCGACGTGCCCGGGAGGCTGCCCTTGCGGGGCGGGGGCAGGGTCGCCGAGGCGATGGCGGCGTTGTGGTTGGCGAAGTGGAAGTCGAGCGCGGTGACGATCGACGACGATCGCCCGCGCCACTCCCGCCCCGACGCCGCTAAGTGTCCCGCGCCCGTGTCCGGGCACGCCCCGGGCCAGCCGGAGGCGTGCGTGGGCGGGGCGGCGGCGCCGGGCGTGCGGTTGTCCAGGGGGGACACGGCAGCGGCGGCGGCGTGGGGGTGGCGGTTGTCCAGGGAGCTGTGGTGGGGGTCGTGGCCGCCCTGCAGGGGGGTGCAGCTGGGCTTGGAGCCGGAGTAGCTCAGGGAGGGAGGCTTGGGGAGGTCCTGAGCCTCTCCGCTGTAGGGCTCGTTGCCGGTCAGGTAGGCGTCCTGGGAGAATGCCTGGGGAGAGGGGTGCACGGTGTGAGACAAGTGGAGAGAGAACCAGGAGGGAGCAAAGAGAAGGAGAAGGGAAAGCGGAGCGGAGGCTGCATGCTGTGGATGTTTTCGTAGTTTTGCGTTAAAATGTAATTTGATACTAAAATTGTGAAAATGCTCGAGAGGAATCCGGGTTGTGATAGGCTGGGAACTGAAAGGGGAGAGAGAAAAAAGAAGTGTAATACTCACACTTACCAACTGCAACACATCCTCGTCTTTTGGCATTATGGACAGTTCTAGAATGTTCTGACTGCAGACGAAGAATGGATAGAGGGTTGGATTATAACCTTAACCAGACGATAACGTGTTTAAAATGTTAAACTAGGATCGTTGAATTGAAGTGAGTTATTTTCTTACCTGTTTTGGATTAAAGATATCACCTGAGAGTAGGTTTTCCCCAGGACAGTCTCCCCATTTACCTTCACTAACCTGTCCCCTGGAATACAATGAGAGAGTGAATAAGGGAACGGATGAGTGAGTGAGTGAGTGAGTGAGTGAGTGAGTGAGTGAGTGAGTGAGTCGGCCCAGATCACCAAAAAGTTGATACCGAGCCACTGACAGATGCATTATTATTACCACTTTAAAGCTGCTGTAGGAAAGATTTAAGAGCAATTATTTAGTTATTTTTTAGCAGGTCTATAGCCATCCATCAGCTATCAGTGAGTGAAATGCTCTGCTTTTTCTGCTCTCTGCTTAAGTACATGGTAGTGATGTATTTGTTGTGTATTTGTTATGTGTGAGATTGTTATGTTAAATTGTGTGTAATGTTATTCCTACCAGTACACAGGTCGGCATGTTGTGTTATTTAGTGTGTTGTCTAGTGTGTAATGGTATTCTTACCAGTACACAGACCAGCTAGTTGGGCGGGGCCTTTATCCTTCACACTCTTCACAAAGATGGTGTCCATGGGCTCCAAGCGAGAACGCTGGCCGCCTGCTCCAACAAAACATGGCCCATGAGGAGAACATGAGAACCACATCTCATACCCTGTACTAGTTAGATTACATATTGTATGGGTAGTTAAACTATAGCATAAAATTAAGCAAGGCGATAACCAAAGTCATAAAACGACAATTTCTCAGATTCTCACCTTTGTCATTTTCGTTTCCATTCTCGTCATCCTGTCCGAAAAGAAGTCGTAGTAAATTAGACACTGAGCCACAAGGTGGCGCTGTAAACACAGAACTCTGTTGAGATGACCAGCTCCGCACAGTAATACAACTGGATCGATAAACATGAATAATGGACCTCTGCGTTGAACACGTTGCAATAACGAATTCAAAGTATAAAATTACATAGATGACATTAAAACAATGTAAAAAAAAAAAAAAAAAAAGACAAGTATATAAATAAATATCTATACCAATCACAACATACTATTACAACCCAGAACCAGTATTGTACTTTCAATCACCTATGAAACACTAAGATCCAATAACATTTACTGTATTAAGATATTCATCTTAATGTAAATGATTTAGATAATATGTATTCCAACTTGTTGGTGGTGGTAGTGGTGCTGGGGGGGGGGGGGGGGGGGGGGGGGTATTGGACCACAACCAGTTCCAATGTATTGTTAACACACACACAGACACGTACACAGAGATCCACTCTAAATGTGTGTGCGTGGCAGCAGCTGACGTTGCAGTTCCGCGTGTGTTGCCGGCTTGGCTGACTCGTCTGACTGATCGACTGACTGACCGACCGACCGACCGACCGGGCCGGCTGGCTGGCTGGCTGGCTGACTGGATGACTGACCGGCTGACCGACCGACTGACCGACTGACTGAATGACTGACTACTGGCCTGGCTGACGGGGCTTTAAGGCTTGCTGAGCTGGCTCATTCCTGAGCAGACAAAGCTTTGGGACACACAGGATGTGGAGCTGTGTTGCAGTGCCCGCTGCCACACCACCAGCAGCCACAGCAGTAACAGCTACTGTGCCGGGCTAAGAGGCCACAAAAATGAAACACTGCGATTCCCAGAGGGCTTTGTTGATGGCTGCTTCAAGTGGTCAGGGAAACGTTTCATTGTTTTCTCCGGCGGTTATGCCCAGGAGCCCGGGCGATGATGTAATGCTCGACCCACAACCTTGGGTCTTTAGTGTTTAATTCATCGTGATGGAGGAGATGCTGCCTCTGGCCTCCACGCTGTTTGTGAAGAGGCAAACGTGGTGGTGGTGGTGGTGGGGGGGGTGGGGGGGGGGTTTGTGGCATTCTGAGGTGTGTGTGTGTGTGTGTGTGTGTGTGTGTGTGTGTGTGTGTGTGTGTGTGTGTGTGTGTGTGTGTGTGTGTGTGTGTGTGTGTGTGTGTGTGTGTGTGTGTGTGTGTGCATGGATTTATTTTGAATCAATTCACACACAGTTTAACATTTCTTTAAAAGGAACCCAGACCCATATGTTTAGAGTTTATCTCTGTGTATATGTCTGTGTGTAAACAAAACACTAGAACTCATTTCAGATGAAAAGTGATGTAGTGCTTGTAGGGTAGTGATTTTAACCCCCACACCCCTTGGAAAATATCCTTGTCACGAGGAGGAGTGAGCAAAGCCTTAACAAAAACATGGCCGCGCCCCTAAATAGTACAAGCGTCGACAGATGCATGTTTTAAATGCCTCAAACAAGGGTGTTTGCGTAGTGGGCTACGATACAAAAAATACTCCCTTTGAGGTGCTGTCCGGGCTCGGAGAGGTCCATTCATTACAGTAACATGGATGGTGAATGCTACACTATACGTGATGCCATAGTAGCTATAGTATCATGCAGTGGTCCGCATTAAAAGTGTTGTTGTGGGACTTCCTGACCCCGTCAGGTGGCAAAGGTTTAACCCCTTAGCTAGGTTAGCTTATCAGATTAGCAGTAACATGGCTAAGTGCACCGGCGTCATGTACCAGACCATGTGTTACTGTTACTGTGTGGAAGGAGAATTGAACTGGTATCATTGATGGGATGGTCTACCCATCTTCCAATACTCCAGTTTAACCGTATCCCTCTGGTCAAAGGCATTTTTAAACCGGTTTAAAAAAGGACTCTAAAGTCTTAAATAAGTCACCAAAACTAAATCTTTCTCCAGTAAATAAAAAGTAACATACTGTATTATATATCATATACTTTAATATACTGGAACTATTAGCCGATCAATCGATCACTTTCTTTGATCAAATCTCAATTGACCTCAACGATGGATAAATGGCGATGACGACGAAGGGCCGTCAGCAACCTGAGGGAGGACTCTGACGCAGCTCTATATTTATATATCTACAGTATTATGTGGTGGTACGACCAGAGGCCCAGGTCCCTTCAGGTTGGTCTGGGGTGGGGACTCCAGTGCAGCCCTATATGTATACTGTGTATCTATATCCAGTGTGATATGGTGCTGAGGTCCACCAGACGTGGGGGTCACCTTGAGGGGGCTCTGCAGGGAGGACTCTGGGGGGTAGACGATGAAGTGGCGCAGCGTGAATCCGAAGCCCAGGGAGTTCTTCTGGAGCAGCAGGGTCCGTGGGGCGGGCCAGGACAGACCCTCCACCCCGCCCGACGACAGCGGCCGGGGGCGGCTCTCGTTGGACGACACCATGCCGTCTCCATGTCCTTTAGCCTGGTCGTGGATGAGACAGAGGAAATGTTAATGCAAAAGTGATTTCAAGTCTCACTTCACGGGAGTGATTATGGCAATTCATTCACTTAACTGAATAAAAAAGTGCATTCCAGAGTCGTGGTTGTACGTGTGTGTGTGTGTGTGTGTGTGTGTGTGTGTGTGTGTGTGTGTGTGTGTGTGTGTGTGTGTGTGTGTGTGTGTGTGTGTGTGTGTGTGTGTGTGTGTGTGTGTGTGTGTGTGTGTGTGTTGACAGTGTTTGAGGAAGAGTAGAAGCATCAAAGAGATAGATACGCATTGTAGAATAGTCATAGGATGGGATTTTATTGATCACATTATTGAAATCAATAGCGATCAGCACTGACCATAGATATGTCCAGGTAATTTTAAGTGGCAAGCTAGTTGAAGTTAACACATTGTTACTTTAAGGACTTGACCCAAACCCCAACCTGAGCAAAATTCCTGGCATTTCCCTCAAGGAAACTCTATTTTGAGTGCCAACTTCGCCCATTACTTTCGATTTCCCTCCCTCCAACAATGGCAGAGATAAACTATAAACACACGTCTGGTTATAATTAATAGTTCTGGAACAACAGACACACCTGGACTTAAAAACAACAGTCCTAGAGAGCATTTTGTGAGAGCGTAACGTTGGAATTGAACAGATTTCAATGCTTTACATTTTTCAAATCACTACTAGTATCTCAGATGTCATTATCAATCCCACTTCACTTTGGCATGCTACCCTAATTGCTGTAAGCTCGCCCTTGTGTCGACAGAGCTTTCACTTTACCACTTGAAAATTAATCTTCTCCTTAAAAGGTGAACTAATAGATTCCAGCTATTTTTGGAGTGGATTTTGTTAGAAATGGCTGGGGATCCTTTAGCGAATGAAATGCTCTGTGAGGAGAATATGTTTTCAATTTGACCCGGCCCGCCTGACATGTCGTTCATGATTGGTTCCGGCAATCCATCTTGCCTGTCAATCAAAGGTGATTGACAACACTCCTCAATGGAAGTGGACATAGGGAAGGAGGGAGCAAAGAGGGAGGGGAATTTTTGTGGGTTGCTTTTTTCTCCCTCCCACTCTCTCTTTGCAGCTCTCAAATCTTTCCTACAGCAGCTGGAATGCTACAATGGAACACACCTAGTACCTCAAAATAGTGTCTAAAATGCCCTTTTGCTTCTGGTCGTACCAAATACATATACAGAGAGACACACACACACACACACACACACACACACACACACACACACACACACACACACACACACACACACACACACACACACACACACACACACACACACACACACACACACACACACACACAAACCCCCTTAAGGCTGGTTGGTGGACAACCCTCACCCTATTCCAACAACAGGAAGCATGTGTCTTGAGACAGGAAGTGGAATGCATAGCATGGCGCAGACAAGGTTTCTGGGAAGTTTCCTAATAATTGTTACACGCATATTTTTCCATTAGCGAGAGCCAATCAGTTTAGCAGTGCTTTTCCTGCAAACAAACACATAAAAGATAGAGATAAAGACCTAATAACATACAGCTAACACAACAGCACATTAGTATCACGGTATTAAATTAAGATACACGAATTATCAAAGTTGTCAGTTAGCATTGAAAGCCTAATCTTTAATGTACAACATCGACCCCCTCCCAGGCGAGATCGTGACCCCTGCCACTGACCACTAAAGACCAAACAAAGCCTGGATGTTGTGTTATCAGACCAAGGATATTTTCCTAGGCATGGATTCAAGACCAGAGTGAAAAGTACTTCCTGTCTACTATTTCTATTTGTCCTCGATTAATCAGGGAGAGAATAACGCTGGCTCTGCCCCTCGACCTTACGGTACAACAACAGGCACTCAAGCACACTGAATAAATAAATAAAAGTGTTCATATCTATAAGAAAAACAGGGTTATTCTTCAATGGGTATTTTTGCAATAACTGCATTGTCGTTCATATCTGCGCATATTTCCCACACCAACGTACGTAACCCACAAACACTGAGGTGAGATGTACGCCAACTTATTTTTAATGTCCTGCACATGTCCACACACGACCACACACACGCTCACGCACACACGCACACACACACACACACACAAACCTGACTCACCATTCGCTCACACAGTGAGTGTGAAATAGCAACCCCAGCAGTGTTTGTTTAACACAATGCCCTGAATTGTGCCAAATCTATTTATATGTTGTGCTGCAGTCCTGTTCAGGTTGCCCAGTGCCTACTGAAATCACCATCCTGAACTCAAAGCTCTCCGGGTCAACGCCTCAGCAATACATCCTACAAGCAACACAGGATGTGTTACTTTATCAAATCCATCTTAGGTGCTACTGCTATACGTTTTTGATACTGCATGCTGTATTTGTAGCTGTGTATGTAACTACAATCCCAGCTGAGAGCCATTCTGATGACATGTCTGTATTTTCTATAAGCAGCTCCATAGTAAAGTTACACCTCTATCGTAAAATAAACACACGCTCAGCAACACCAAAGCACCCAGTCTAGTTTAGAGCATGAATCTCTGTCCAGCCCGTCACGCCCCTTTGCTTCCCTCTTCGCCTCCACTGGGCACCCCTCGCTTGGAGCATTATATTACATAACGCCCAGGGTAGGCAGAGGCATGCTGATGTAGATACACACAGACGCGCACACACACACACACACAGACATGCACAAACACACTCGCATACACACAAACGCGCATACAACCGCACACACATGCAAAAAGGCACACATAAACGCGTGCACACACACACACATGAAAGTGAATGAATAGTATATTTTTACTCTTAAAACACGTCATAGAGAACAGCCATGTGGTTTCTGTGTATTAGGCTTGTAGGGAGATTCTCATTGGCCTCAATACAAAAACAGACCTTTAGAAATAATCTTTTTATATTTATAAAAGCTTTTTAAAAACAGATCGGATATTATTTGCGCTCAAAACAATGTAAGTTACCAGAATTAGTTTGAAATATATATATTAAATCCATGTAAATAAATATGTAGCATATAGATTATGGTATAGAAAGTGGTCACCCACACAGCCAGAAGAACACTTGACTCATTTTGAGTGTGTGGGAAGCTCTGCCATCATACCAAACAATCTAATCACCTCCACTAATAGAGATATTGTTTGGATGAGAGACATTTTCCATCCTACCCTGTGAGCGGGGTTCGACTACCCTGTGAGCGGGGTTCGACCGTGGTAAGACCAGGGTAAGACCAGGGTTAGACCCGGGTAAGACCAGGGTTAGACCAGGGTTAGACCAGGGTTTTCCCAAGGATTTCCGATGGTTTTCCCACGGTTAAACCACGGTTAGACTGCACCAAGGTTAGGCCAGAGTTAAACCACAGTAAGACTATGGTAGGGCAGGGAAGGTTAGAGCAAGCCGGAGTCCTAGAGAACCCTCACCTGTCCACTGGTATCAGATCAGTGCAGACTCAGAGCCTGGGAGTAACTACTCGAGGGCTGCACCATTAGAAGAACAGAGCTCTACAGATGCATCGCATATTGTGATACAATACTGTGATACTGCGTTGCGGCTTTTCATTGCGATTGGTAGATTATAGCTTCAATGGTAATTGTGTGGCGCCTACTATATAAAAAAACACAAGTATAATCCGATTGCTGAGTTGTAACTCGTAAATAATCGAATTGGTATCAGATTTTATTGTCTTCTCCAATTGTTATTTTTTTAACATATATATATATATATTTTTTTTAATTGCTAGAAAAAGGCAATTTCGATTTATCCTCAATAAATGGGGCCCTCCCACACAATGCTGCAATGTTCGGAGCAGGGTGCTCTGATACTGGCCAAGGCATTGGGCGATATCGAGCATTGGGCGATATACTCAAGGATGAAACACAATCATATAAAAGAGCAGACATCAATACCATCCAGCGGTTATATCTGTAGACCATCTCAAACGCAGCCCCGTCCGTTTTCCAGTCCCAGCTTGTCGGAGGTCCACAACTCTAAAAACCATCTACCGCAGCACGCATATCTGCTCTTACCCAGGACAGGGGGTGGCGCTGGTGGTGACGTTGGAACAGCCTCCTGGGGCCCCGTCTTCGGGGGGACACCACAGGGCTGGCAAGGGGTGAAACACCTGGCGAGACGCGGCCGGAGAGGCGCGGCGAGGCGGCCCTTAGCGCGGCCAGCCAGATGCAGCGTGGCTCCGGGTCGCTACAGTCCACCCCCACGGAGCACTGGAAGCACCACTTGTGGCCCAGTGGGGCCGGGGCCAGGGGGGACACCCTCATGACACACATACACATGCACACGCAGGTGCATCGAGCACATACACACACACACACACACACACACACCCACTCTCGCCAAGTGTCTAGGAGGGTGTTGCGTCAGCGATCAAGCGATGCGGTCGTCTACTGAAAGCGTTGGAGTTCTGCATGGTGGCCTCGGAGCCAGATAGCTGCACTGGCAGATTGTTGAATCAATGAGAAGTAGAGCTAAGGCGCTCGTAGGTATACTTGAAGGGTATCCTTCCTCAGACATCGTGGGACCTCATTGGTCGCCCCCTCAGGAACATTCAGCAACGCCCGTGTTTGGTAGGCCGTGGTTTTTACTGGCATGTCTTCAGATTCAAAACAAGACCGGTCCTCACAATATGAACTTGGTTTAATCTCCTTTCGGGATCAAGGAAAGTGGTCCGAAGCCATCTTGTGTCTTTGCTGTATTATTCATACACACATCTGTGTCGTCAAATAGAACAACGTTGACATTGGCCGTCTTCATCCTTTGTTTCACACTCTTGATCAACTCATCAATTCTTTACTCCAATTCCCTGCTCCTCATGGAAGTCATTAGGTAGCATTTGGAAAGGCACATACTAGGATCACGCTTGAACAAAGTCAAACCCCAAAAGAAGAACATTTCCAGGCGCCATAGTTGTAGCAGTCCTCTTCAGAACTCCCAGAGCAATCCCATCCCATCTGTCGGCCAGTGATGACGTTCATTAAACCACCAACCTGGTCCTGCCAGTTCGACTGCAGGGAGCTTGAGTGGAGACGTGGAGGAACCGAACTGTCCTCTGACAGAAAGTATCTGTGGTAACTGTCAGTGCTGTTGGAGCCGGATCACAAAGAGTTGCCAGCGCTGGACGGCATCCCACACGCTGCTACGGGGTGGTCCAGTGCACCGGTCCACGCGCTCAACACACATCTATTAGCTCTGGCGGACCATCTTTAGCGCTGGTTAACTATAGAGCTCGCTCTTCTCGGCAACAGTGCCTCTCGCTCTCTCTCTCTTTCTCTCTCTCTGGCAGCCACACATTCTCTTTCTCCCCGTCTTTCTCTCTCGCCCTCTCTGATGTCCCTCCTACTCTAACCACATACTCTCTCTCTCCCTCCATCTCTCTCTCTCCTCTCTCTCTATCTCTCTATCCAGCTCTATCTCTCTCTCTCTCTCTCTCTCTCTCTCTCTCTCTCTCCTCTCTCTCTCTCTCTCTCTCTCTCTCCTTCTCTCTCTCTCTCTCTCTCTCTCTCTCTCTCTCTCTCTCTCTCTCTCTCTCTCTCTCTCTCTCTCTCTCTCTCTCTCTCTCTCTCTCTCTCTCCTCTCTCTCTCTCTCTCTCTCTCTCTCTCCTTCTCTCTCTCTCTCTCTCTCTCTCGCTCTCTGCTTGGTCTCCCTGTCTCCTCTCTTTAGTCTCAGAGCCCTGTGTGTGCAGCTCCTGGCCTTCTGACAGTGGAGAGCCCGTGTGTCCATGTGTGTGTGTTACACTAAAGTATAACAGTGTGTACATGTGAATTTGCCCGTGTGCGATGACCTAGCCCTGTTATAAACTGCACACCCCCCCCAGACCCCACAACCCCCACACCTCACAACAACCCCCCTCAAAGGATGAGCGCAAGCGTGGCTGTGCGGTGACAGCGTTCACAGACCCATTTCTACTTCAGGAACGAGGTGAGCGGATGATGAGCTGACGTCCATGAAAAACACCTTCCCCATCCGGGGCCGCGTGTCAGCTCGGCTCCCCTCTCCCTACCGTCCCCGGTCCTCTTGTTCACTCCACTCCTGTCCATTTCGTTTAATCCGCTCGGCGCCTCATTGTCAGCAGGAATCAGCTCAGTAAATATTATATGAGAACTCCCTTTATGAACTCTGTCCACTGCTTTATTCTTATTCATCTGTCTTCTACAGGCCATCTGTTTTGTGCAAACATGGATTTTGCAAACATTTGCATTAAAAAGACACCATCAATGTTCATTATGAAGCATAAACACTCCACAATGACATCCAATGCCAATGTATTTAAAAATAAAAACGCAATGACTGCTACCGAACCCTTCACTTTGAGTATCAATTCATGTTGAAGCTCATCCCTTAAAGAAAGAAGTAAGTAAGTGGGGTTCAGCCCTGTCTGTCCCTTTGCCATCATCCTGCTCCATCTCTGTGTATTTGGTTGAAGTAAAGACAAAGCTTAGCTGGCAGCGAGTTACATAAGGTACACAGGGCTTGGCCTACGCAGAGCTGGGTAGCAGCGTGAAGTATGGTCAAACGGTGGTAAGGGGAGCAGGGTAAACAGCGTGCAATCACCCAGAAACATAGTCTGAAGAGACAACAACCCAGCAGGCAATGGCTCCCAAGGTTAACAACACAAATAGAGAGGCCGTTTCAGTTGGAAACCAAGCAGAGAACCTGCAGATAACAACAAAGCGAGTGTAGCAACACTGTAACAGGAAAAGGCACTGAACAATGTGATGTGTTTGATTAGGGGTCCACACAAGAAAAACATGATGTAATGATACAAGCAAAAGGACCCTTTATGATTTCACAACGCCACCGTTGTGTTAATACCCACTTCTATCCAATAGTGGGCAGTATCATGTAAAGAAGTCTCTGCCTCGTGTTTCAAGTTCCTCTAAGATCTCCTTCCTTCCGAGTCTACTGACTTCCACCTGGATTTATGGTGAGGCTTTACACGTTTTCAGCTTCATGTAGCCAACAAATAACCATATTGTGAAACACTTAATCAAGTGCGGTCAATATTGAGTGAATTATAATGACCTGATGATGCCTTTGAAATAATGTGAGTTTAGGTTTAAAATGACAACTATAGCAACTATACCTAAAACAGTGTCCAAACATCCTCAGTTAAACTGTTAAGAAATGTAGGCATAGTATATATATAATTGCTATGGATATTGTGGAACATTTAACAAGAATTATGCATTCAAGCTCATTAAAACCATGCAAACTATTCCAGTAGTTATGGACGGGTCTACACAATGTCTTTCAGTAAAGAAATCTTTATGCACACACGCCTTGTGTTTGGTCATGTATGTGTTGAAGTATGCTTTGGAGTACAGACTGGGAGGATTATAACCCTAGGGGGGAAATAAACGCTTGCCATCGACTTCCACTTCATCCTCGGTGTGGGGCCCGTTACCCACAAGTACCCCCCAACGTCCCCCCCACGCGTGGGCCGGTTTATCACGCGACCAACACCCCGAGATAGGACGGTGCGGATCCCTGACAATGCTGCCGTTTCCTAAATACCTCGACTTTGACCCCCCCCCCCCCCTCACACAAAAAGAGGTCGGAAGGAATTTGTTTTAAGATATGTCGTCCGCCTAAACCCCCCCCCCCCCCCCCCCCTCTCTTTTATGTTCAATGTCCTGTTTCCTCCGCAGCATAGACATTCCTGCGTGTTTATTGTCCTCAGAGAGAAAGTATTATACCCGGGATTCTCCGGAGGTATACTGTGACATTTAGGGTATGGGACCGAAAAGCAGATGGAAAACCAATGTGCAAAACATTAAAAAAGGCTAAGGCGAGCAATAAATACAAAATGTTACAATGTACTTATTGTCCAATACCCCAAAACGGTGAAATACAAAGAATTTGAAAGAAGCTCGTCACTTGTGAGAAGGTCGTTTACTGCAATATCATCAATCACTTAAAGTTAATTACTGGAATTATATATATATATATATATATATATATTATATCACACTATATGTTGCTTGATGCCGCTATGCAAATATTATGAGGCACATTAGGCACATCCTCATGATGGGCATGAATGAGCTTGAAGAGGACAAACAACATCACACACCAACTCTGATCACACGCACGGACGAACACACACTCACATTATCTCCCAGCCCACCTCATGAAAGCCTAATTGACCTATTTTTAGTGAACTGTGAAAATTGTTACGAGCAAAAAATAACATACCTAACATAGTTTGCCCTGTCTAATTTTCCTCCAGGTCACAGATGTAAACTGCCGTTTACCTTTCTCTTGGAAAATGAAGTGAACGTTAACAAACATATACTAATGTTTGTGGAAATCAGCAAGACGGTCTGGCTTGAGAAGTTCCCTTCTTAGAAAAACAATACACTTGAGAATTCAGTAAATAATATCAAAGGTTAATTGATCGATTTGAGATCAGAGGTCCTAGGTGTTTGTCTCGTTGTCCACTAGAATGAGCTGCATTACTGTTGTTGCGCCATATCTATTTGTCTTTAATCTCATTAATCTGACTTCAGATTTAAATCTACACTCTGATGGCAGACTTGCTGAAATCTGGGTGGTGAAGGGGGCATTTCACTTTTTTCCCCCTTGATGTTTGTTTCAACCAATCATGTTGCTGGAGGCTGGGATCTGTCAGCGCGTAATTGGCTATTAACGGCGAACGCAAACTCGGCCAGCAGATGTCAACTGACAAAAATCGACACTGTTAATTTTGCCACTATAGAATTTCACTTGAAAGACACAGAAGTCTTCCTCCACTCACGCTAATTCAATTTTTTTGGAAGAATATCTCTGTCACGAAACAGGATCCGAGATGGATCTATGTCTATCTAGTGAAAACCTTTTTCATATAATGGAAGTATCTGATGTACTTTGATACCTGTATCATGATGCACACTGTCATTTCTGGAAAGCCAGATTTGTGCTAATGCAAAAATATCCGGTCCCTAACCATTACCCAATCTCCCTTTCACATAACAACAACCACAGTTCCCAAAGTTCCCAACCACACAAAGGAATATTTAAAGTTGAATTAATTCCTAGTTTAATGAATGAGCCACTGTGATCAGTGGTCAAGAACACCCAGTGCCCTGACCTTGTTGTCTCGAGTCACCATGATGAACACCGCTCAGGGGAGCCCAGGGACATTCTGGGCTGTCCTATGATGTCGTTTGGTTCAGGAAGCACAGCTGCTCTGGGAGCAGCTTGGTCAAGTGAGGCCCATTGTGACATTGGCTCTCCTGAATGGGCGAGGACTGACACCAGGCCGGCCTTCAGCTCCACCACAGCAGCTGTATCAGGGCATTGTTCTGCAGCGGACACTGGGCTGTTGTGTGGCCGAGTCAGTGGCTGGGTCTGGGGATTCTTGTTCCCCCGAAGGAAAAGGATCAAGGAAAGGACAGGTGATGGTGGACTCTCAGAGCGACCCACAGGGGAACATGTCTGAACGAAGACCCTAGACACTCAACTGAAAGTCGAAACCATTTAAGTATTGAATGCAATTATTTTTAAGGTGATTTAGGATTTGTGACAAATTCAATCCAAAACTTTTTTACTATCATATAACCTTTTCCGGTCTTCTTATATATGTCCAAAGGGACAAGTTCGTAGACAAGACACAGCTACACACACACAGGTGCACACAGAATGGCAAACCAACAAAACAAATCTCACATAAAAATATGAGATTTGAGAAAAAGCATGTCATTTTAAGCATGAAGGCACAAAGAAATAAAACCTGTCAAGCTCCTTAAAGAGCACGGTCATAAATAGATGTTTCACGCTTTATAAAACAAACAAAATTCTCACAGCAGAAGAAAGGAATGGCTTGGCTCACATCTGCGATCGGTGCAGCGCTAGGCGTCAGGTTTGAGCCATGGCAGCTGGGAATGGGAGGAGAAGGAGGAAGAGAGGGAGGAGGAGGAGGGTGGAAGGAGGAGGAGGAGGAGGAGGAGGAGGAGGGTGGAAGGAGGAGGAGGAGGAGGGTGGAAGGAGGAGGAGGAGGAGGAGGAGGGTGGAAGGAGGAGGAGGAGGAGGAGCTGGGGGATTGGATGGACGAGGAAGGGTGGAGGGAGAAGGCGGATGGAGGGGGGAAAGGGAAGGGGGAGTAGGAGGATGCGGATGGGTGGAAGGAGGGAGGAGGAGGAAGAGCAGGACAGCTCTAATAGATAGAGTGAGGGGAGGGAGTGGGAGGAGAAGGGGGAGTGCGATGTGTGCGGGAGGTAGCCGTTACCGGGGACTGCAATGGGCGGGACGGCGCGCACCCGACACCACATCATGTTCCGCTGTCTCTCACTGCGAGCCTCTCATTTTTTTAAACAAAACCAAAATAGCTGTCACGTGATGGAAGCCTTTGGCTCTGAATGGGAAACAGTTCTAAGGACACAAACGCCAAGCCCCGAATGGCCTCACAGAGTAAAGCAGGGAGGGGCCGGCAGCGCTGTCTGTGTGTACTAGAGGGAGCTCTTGCAGTGTAGTTTGGCTCGTTAAGTTACAGAGGGAGGGGGGCGGGCGGGGGGGTGGGGGGGTGGGGGGGTGAGGGGAGTCGGGATGGCCTGGAGGGGCTGTGCCGTGGTACCCATCCCTTCAGCCAGGGCCAGCAGCTGGGCATCCAGATGGGACTGTACCCCCCCCCCCCCCCCCCACTCCCCACCCCACCCCTGCTCTCTGTCCCGGGGGTTTTACTCTGGAGCTCTCTGCAAGACAGAGGTAAAGAGGGATACCACACACACACACACACACACACACACACACACACACACACACACACACACACACACACACACACACACACACACACACACACACACACACACACACACACACACACACACACACACGGAGGCAGGGCAGTGCACCTGGGTCCCAGTGTTCCCTTCCCCCCCGTTTCTCCTGCTTGCTTGTTATTTGAATCACCGCTTCCTACCCTTTAGCCCACCAGGAACATCTCTCCCGTCCTGTCTCTCTCACAGATCTCCACGCTTCACACTTAAGTTGTCACGAAAAAGTAAACAGAAGTATATTTATATTTCATTTGATGTCTGTTTTGTTTTATCTTCCAACACATGTACACACACACGCACATAGACACACACACACACACACACACACACACACACACACACACACACACATGCACACCATTCCATTGCCACGCTGTAATCATTCTTGGTGTTTCGCGGACGCATTCTTGTCAGCCCACCTGCTGACAGAAGAATGGCCCAGTGTGATGCGGGGTAAAGTACATCTCTGTCTCCCGTCCCCTCCTGTCCCCCCCCCCCCCCCCCCCGTACGCACTCACCCAACGTCCGTCCGTCCGTCCTCGTGCACCACCACCCTTCCTCAGACCGGGTGAGCCCGAGGGGGCTGCCAGCTGACAGCGTGTCAAACCGTGGGACCCCCACCTCTGGCTTCAACCGTCAACAGCGCAGAGTCATCATCACACCTGGTTTTCTTCTCAGGTGAGGACACACACATAGAAGATGACACACACACACACACACACACACACACATAAGATGGAACACGAACACACACACAACTTGGATGAGATTGAAGTCACACACACACAAGATGGAACATAAACACACACACACTTAGATGAGATGGAACACGAACACACACACACTCAGATGAGATGGAACACAAACAAACACACACTTAGATGAGATGGAACACGAACAAACACACACTTAGATGAGATGGAACACGAACAAACACACACTTAGATGAGATGGAACACACACCCAGCCTCACAAGATGGAATACAAACACACACACACACACAGATGAGGTGGAACACACACACACACACACACACTAACACACACTCCCAAGCAAGGTTGAACACAAACGATGAGATTGGAACATAAACACACACACAAGATGGAACACACAGACACACAAACACACACAACATAACAGAGCCCCATTGTCACGCCTGCTTTTGAAAACAAGTCCAGGCACCCCCCTCCAACACTGCCCCCCACATCCCTCCAGCCATCGGACTGAAGCTCCTTCCCCTAGCTCTCGCTATCAACCGACACCACCTTACCACACACGACCTTTGACCTCTCATTGAGAGACCTTAGATGAGAGAGGGCATGCCGTCTAGCGATGGCCATCTTGTTGTCACATACCAAAGCCCACTCTCTCGTCGCATCCTGAGAGTCTAGTTTATCCCGTCCCACTGGCGTTGCACACCGTGTCACACTTCCGCTCCGATGCGTCTGCGTGTTCAACGAGGGCTCGGAGGTTGTAGGCCACACGCCGACGCCACAATGAAAGACCACTGAAGCCCCTGTTCTGATGAGAATCGGCCGATGATAATCGGCCCAGATTTTCTTAATCGGTGCATCCTTTCACCCACATGAACACCTGCCATTCACAGAAGGTTATTCGCTTGGGCCGTAGATTAATTACTTTTGGACCCTGGCTGCTATTCATGGCTGCCATCACCTTGTTAGGACACAACCTAAAAACTTGACCTAAAAAACTCACATTCCAGGTGTAGATAGGCCTATAGGGCTGCACAGGCAAGATGCATCATGGGGGTTTTTGTTGGAGATAATGAGAGGTCTCAAGAGGGTTTTTGTAGTCAAATACTAAACGTAAATATACTACCTAACAAAATCTTTGTTATGCCACGTCTCGCATGAAAAATGCTGCTGTAGTTACCAACACAACAATGTCTCCTCACAACGACAAATCATTTTACGGTTAATGACTAAACAATTACCAAAAAGCCATAACTACTAACAAATCCCAACGATCCTATGCTTTCGTAACGACGGCAAATTATTTCGAGGTGACATCGCAATGTACAAGCCCTCTATATCCCCTAAGCTATCTGTCCCTGTCCTGTACTGCACCCTGTCCTGTACAACGCAAGGTTTTTTGTCGGTTGAAAGGGGTGTGGTGCTGTTGTGTCAGAAGGCAGGCCAGGGACTTGATGGAACTTGGGCACAGCTGCAAGTAACTAGCTCCAACTCTGTATCTCTTGCAATTATGCGGTTCCTTTCCTCTCTCGTCGTCGCATCACGTGACACACAAATACACACCATATAATATCACCACAGCGCAGCCGAATTTACCATGTGGGGGACTTTGTATTTCATGTGCATCGCATCTTTGGTCACACCCCCGTCGGTCCACTGCTGTCATGTCTGTGTGCCAACATCAAATGTAAACATTCCAAGTGGATAGGTCACAGACAGCTATTATCACTTCTCTTGGGAAGCGGCTAAGTGGTTCTGTCGCTCTAAAGGATGGGATGGAGCTGTTGTGACAGATCATGCTTTAATAACAGGGCTAAAGGACTTTCATGTTCCCCTCTTTGCCCGCATCCCCCATGAAGAACTTAAAGTGACAGTGTTTACGCACTGATAACGACCAGGCCTATTGTCGGTCTAGCTGCCTGCAAATGAATGCCTACCGAGGGTACTAAAGATGGGTGAACACGACTCGTGTGAGAATGGCAACCCCATGCTTCCGCAATTCTCAATAATTAAAATGTGTATCCGTTTGCCTATCTGTTTTTTATCGTTGTTTTATGTTGGTATTGGCGGGCAATGGCACCCATTACACTCCTAACCATGCCTGGATGTAGCGATCAGTCTTATGCTTTCCTTCTCAAGGATTCTTCCTTGAAGATAAAGGGAGTTTTTCCTTGTCCTTCTCTGGAGCAAGTGTAACGGTTGTTATAAAATGTTGCATGGGAAGCCCTTTGATAACCGGAACTGTGATTCAGCTTAATGGACTTGATTTAATGTTCAACATCAGTCTAGACTGGATGGGTTCTGTTGCTTGCGCATGACAGAACATGGCAAATGTTCCTCCATTGTGAACTAATGAAGACAAATAGAGTCTGGACTGTTATACACTGATGAGCTGCCGCTCGTTGCGGACCTACTGAGGGTAGATGGTCGAGGAGCTAGTGCACACATTCAAGACTGTACCGGTGTAGTCCATGGAGGACCTGGTACAGACATATAAGGCAACAACAGTCTGCTCTACCAAGCACACAGAATGTGCTGGGGTGGGCACGAGTGATATTTATTAAGTTTATTAAATACAGCAATGATACATTTCCATCTATTTTTTTGTCAACGGTATGCGTTTAAATGGTTGTTGCCTGCTGATAATATGTTTATTCACTCTTGTTATAATACCGGTAAGGTGTTTTAGTGATCTGCTGTGTTGTGTAATACCAATTTGTATTTAATATTTACTTATGTGGGCCAACATTCAGAGGAGTTGCATATAAACTCAGCAATCTCAACAAAGAGGATTCTGGCTTTAACTTGTTGAGATGTTTTATTGGCATTTTCTGAAAGCATGTAGCATTGTACTATTGGATTTGTAAGTTAGTCAGATATCAATTAGTTCTAATGACAACAGACCAGCATAGAAATCAATGCAGTCCTGTATCGCTTGGCACAGTGCCTAATACCATCACAACCTAATAGCGTGTACTGACTGCTACATAAACACAGATAAGCTAGTGATATGGTTATTTCCACACAAACATAACCTATGATGGGTAATTTATAACATCAAGCCTCTTGCATTCCGTGTATTGGTATGTAACTCGTCATGGAATTTCACAGCATTTCACAACGTAGAGAAATTAGGGATTTCACTGAGAGCATACAATGTGTCCTCTGTGCCGACTATCATATGTGGGCTGACATATGGAGATGCTGGCACTGTGAAGTTTTCATTGTTCCCCTGCCCACCCATCCGAGACACGTTTGTACAATGGGGGTATGACTGCATTACTGAAGCATACGCAGTAATTCACACGTTTAGTAGCAGGAAAAGTTCAGTTCAGACCGCTCTGTCAATGTGAAAGCTCTTACAAAACACAAGTCATTCAGACTTCAGGCTTTATGATATAATCAATGTGGCAACGTTTGCAATACATAATTAACGAGGGTACTTTATTGATTAGTGTACCTTTTAATATTTCATGTACATCCCTCATCCACACTGTGTAGGCTGTTTTATCTAACCTAATACTCGGGGTGATGGTCTAAAATCTGCAGTAAACGCCCGCATGTCCTGGGACTGCATGTGGAATTTGGTAGTAGGAAAGTGAATGAAGTCATCCAATGCACTGCATGTTGCACTGCACTGAAGAACACAACGTGAACTTTGAATGCAAACAGCCTGCTGAGAGAATGAGCATGACTGATGAACGCCGGGGGATTGTGGCAGAAAGCAGCACAAAATGAACCCATGTCTAGCCGGTGTTAACGACATAACACATCAATAGCCTTGTTACAATTTAAACCTTATTTAAAGTTAATAAAAAAAAATCACGGAACAATGTGAGAGACAGTTACACATGGGACTGCGGAGTACTCACTGGTCTGTCAGAGTGGGGTGGGATCCCAACAAGGCAGAAAGCGACTCCATTCATTTGACTAGTGGAGCCTCAAGGTCTTCTACTGGCTGACAAAAAATGTTCTTTCCAATTTAGTTAACCACTGACGACATGATGGAGAGGTCGTCCCCTCTCACTGAATTCCGGCTGTCACCTGGTTCAAAAAATAGGAGGATAGTATGTCTCCTCCCTCAGCCTCGGTAGTCAGTAAACATCCCGCGGCTACTACAACCTAACGTAGTTCATCCCACGACGGACCGCCCGGAACGCGATCCTGCAAATGAGCGTTATTGGCGAGAGAGGGTGGGACGTTCAGTTACAAATGTTTAGCGGCGGGAGAGAGGGTGGGGCTTCTGAAATAGTGGTGCGATATTGCTTTGTCAGATTCTTCATCAAACCTCAATGCTAATTCTTATTGTCGTTGTTTTTCTTCTTGTTATTGTTATTGTTCTTGTTCTTGCTGTTGTTATCATGTTTCTATTATTCTCGCTCAAGAGACTGTCAGTTGGGTTACACAACTCGTAGGAACTAAGAGACCGGAAATTGCCTTGCGGTAGACCGGGATAACGCTATAATTCAGCGTCTTCTCTCCGACTAGTACAACAGCATCACGAGCTGACTCCAGCCCGCCTAGCTCGAGACCCTGTGCTCGAGACGCAACAAAGGTAACGCCCCGCGCTTAGATCAGGTCGGCATACATGAAATGATGGCTAGGGGGCGCCATAATCTTCTTCATATCAAACACAAAAAAAGCTGCTTGAATGCAATTAAAAACTTAATCATTGTATAATCCTTTGAACATAGTTGAAGAGATTAACTTGTGTTTCTCTGTAAAGGTGTTTACAGGGTGAGTGAATGCAACATACATCACCTCACAAGTTAGCACCAAAAATGCCATTATGAAAGAATGTAATACTTTTCATTGATCCATGCCCCCACTTATGATAGCTGATATTTCCCGGTTATGTTGTTAGCAGCCGGAAACCCATCTCTCGTAGCACGACAAGACTTTGATGAAAGCAATATTGAGTTCAGATTGGAACTCGCTTCTTTATCAACATGCCATTATCAGAACTCTTTTTAGCAAACCTTTCTATTCTGCTGCCACTATCCATAGTAATAAATAATGCATGGATCAACATATATCTTCAACATTTTCCATTTGGTTCTACATCTAAAAGCAAACTTGAATTAAAAGTGTCTATTAGGGCTACATCTTAAATGTGACTTGCAATAAGTAGAGACAACTTTCTCAATCTTTAGATGGAGAACGCATGCTGACCAATGCAATTATGCAATAATGCATTGGTTGTGGTGAAAGGGTGGTCATTAATGTATTACAACGCATCAATATATCTATTTTTGGTGGAGTGTTTTGGTCAGCAGCACTTTACCAGAGATATAGAATCCATTTTACAACCATTACGAAAACTAGGCCAACGTATCCACGTGTTATATGCACACGTTTTCATGTTCTATTCTCATCCACTCTTTGCTTTATCTTGTCCGGGTCCTGGTTTGACTTTCTGTCTTCAACACCAATTCATCTCACTACCGCTGTGCATTAAGTATTCTGGAGGAGAGCGCTTACACTTGAAGGAGCAAAGTGTGTATATATGTGTACATGTGTGTGTATGTGGAAATATATATGTGTAGGGTGTAGTCTGTGTGTGTGTGTGTGTGTGTGTGTGTGTGTGTGTGTGTGTGTGTGTGTGTGTGTGTGTGTGTGTGTGTGTGTGTGTGTGTGTGTGTGTGTGTGTGTGTGTGTGTGTGTGTGTGTGGCACGGTCACTGGAGCGAAGCAGAACCAATGCTGATGTTTGTCGACAGGTCCCTCGGGCCAGAGGGGAAAGCAGGCACACACACACACATGCACACACACGCACACGCACACACACACATTGAGTCATCCTGAGACATTACGCAATCATAGGTCGTGAAATCACAAGGGATAGGATATTTATACAACCGCTCTCACTTTGAGGTTATTGTATTTCTTTGCCTATTAACATGAAGACGGCACAAAGTCTGATGAAAATTATAGCATATGATGAAGACAACATATGATGATGACAACATTCCCTCCAGTACATTGTCTCCAAACTCTGACATCCTTTCTTGCCAATATCTGAACCTGAGGTATCATCATATTATATGTTTTTCATTATCCATGCTGTCATTATCATTATGTTTTCATTATCAGATGTTGTCATTATCCTATGCTGTCATTATCTTCATGTTTTTGCGTTACCATCGATATTACCGGCTAATGATGATTGGGTAATAGCTATTTGTGTGTGTCAGCAGATGCAGAAAACCTAAAAGTTGGCGTCAAAAACATTTTGGGAGAGTTAGAAATGGGGTCACGCGCCAAAGATGTTGGGAACCACTGATCTGGAAAGTCTGGAGACATGAGAGTGAAAACTGATTGGGGGGGGGGGGGGGGGGGGTGATATAGCATCCCTACACGATGCTGGTTGTAGCAGCAGGGGGTGCAAATCTGTGTGTGTGAGTGTGTGTGTGTGTGTGTGTGTGTGTGTGTGTGTGTGTGTGTGTGTGTGTGTGTGTGTGTGTGTGTGTGTGTGTGTGTTGGGTGAGGGGGTTAATCTGGCCTTGTCCCTGAAAGAAGTTTGATCCCTCCACAGGGGGGCGAGGGGTGTCCCCACAGAGGTCCTCAACACTCCCCCTCCCCCCCAATCCTTAATCCTTAACCCACAACCCTTTAAACCACACCCACCCTCACTGCCCCACCCCCACCCCATCATCCTCTTTCTCCTCCAAAACTCAAGTGAAATTTCACTCCATTGCTTACTTATGCACTTTTATGTAAAGCGACTCATTAGTGTATTTGTAACCCCCAGTACACCCTGTTTGTGTTCGGCAAGTACTTATAATATATGAGTTACATCGACTTCATTATCAAACGATTAACACTGCCAGTGAGCTATAAATATTTAGTTGTGCAAACAGCAATGTGCTCATAACATTGTGTCTGGCCACACTATTCATATTTAACCATAATTTTCTCTAATAATTCAGTGTGTTTGTGTGCATGTGTTCGCGTCAGTGTGCATGTGTGTGTGTGTGTGTGTGTGTGTGTGTGTGTGTCAGTGTGATACTGTGTGTGTGTGTGTGTGTGTGTGTGTGTGTGTGTGTGTGTGTGTGTGTGTGTGTGTGTTTGTGTGTGTTTGTGGCTAGAGAAAGAGATGCCCCCATCTGTCTATTTACAGCATCCCAGCGATTTCTCTAAACATCTAATCCTCATTCTGTAATCCTTCCCCTGCAGCAGGGTGGACTAGCAGCCACTACCGTCACCCACCACTAGAGGGAGACACACGGCAGGGCGCTGTCCGACCTTCTCCGTTTCAGTGTATTTTAAATAGCCACAAGAACACACAGAGGAAGAGCAGTCAGAGCAGTCGGAGCAGTCAGTCTTCCAGTTGTGGAACAACTTCTTCTTGAAATGAGTGTCCCGGCCCAATCACGTAGGACTAATTGGTTTAATTCTACTGCTGTGGCTTACGGGACTCGACCCTATAATCACCTGTGATCGACTTCACATCCAAGAGATCATGTAGTGGTACACCTTGTCCCTTAATCCCCTCCCCCACTCGAAGCAAGATGGCATAGCTACACTGTAAAAAACTGTTTACACAGTATTTCCTTTTCTACTCTTCTTTATGTACCCGCCTTTTTCAGGGTTTCAGCTTCTATAATCATGTTGTTTGCTATTTCCATCACAAAGCCTATACTCTTTGTCAGAGACTGCCATTTTCCTCACGAGGGGGAGTGTCCACCCATTTGAATGAGGGATGGATCCACCTACCAGCCAACCCGGTGGACTGTACAATCTGGTGGAGTTATGGGTTCATCCATCCATCCATCAAACATCTGGCTGAACCCTCCCACTTGTGATGTCACAACTAGAGTAAGCGGGTAGAATTAGGAATGGTTTATAACGGCAGATCAACGACATCACA
>NC_079429.1:5918275-5950775 GCF_026213295.1 Gadus chalcogrammus
TTCTGAAGCCACTCTAGAAGTATTTCCCAAACAGTTGACTTTTTAACAAGAGTTTGAACCAGACAAATAAAAAGCAGTTCTCCCAGAGGAAAACAGCAGATACTGTTTTCCACGAGTGACCCTGAAAAATCTCCACCCCTCGTCCAGCAAAGCCTCCTTCCAGTAAATACTTGGTTAAAAAAGGGTCAGCTAAGAGCAGGATATCCTGGAACCCGGTCATGCCCCCAGACATGCAAAGAAACACAAAAACAAGGCATCCCTTAAACAGGGGCAGTGGACACGCTTTCTCCATTATATCTGGACCAGTCACTGGGCTCCCCTTATCTGAGCCTCCGCTGTCTCCCACAACACACTTCCCCTTCGCTCTGGGTGTTGTGACAGAACAAAACCACACACTATAAAACCACCAGAGCTCGCTCCCTCTGTTTCCATCACACTGCACTCCACAGACGGTCTCGGTGAAAGGGGGGCGGCCGAGGCACACACAAACAAAACAGCCAGAATAGAACCATCTCGCTGGCTAAAAATACACAGTGGCTCTCTGTGGGAGATGCCCTCTCTCACAGACAGAGAGGCATGTGCAGAAATACCCCGTCTGGCTTCCATGGACCTCCTTGTACAACTTCCAGAACTGGAAGTTTCGTGAAAAGGTAAGGGTCGCTCCGAGTAGAAAACCAGGACATACACTGGAGGGAATTTCAAAAGTGTGTGTCGGTGCTTGTGTGTGTGTGAGTGTGTGAGTGTGTGTGTGTGTGTGTTTACCTTAGCCATGGTTGTCTCTTCAGCAGGAATCCCAGGTCCTCATCTGTGGCATGGCGTGTAATGAACAGGTGACCGCCTCACCTCACTCCTCACACTCGCGCTCACACGCATCCACACACACACACAAGCACACACACACACACACACACACACACACACACACACACACACACACACTCCCTCAAGCACGCTGCAAAGTGGCAACACACAAGTGTCTGAGGACCTCGCGAGGAGCCCTCACACACACACACCTCTCCCTCCCGCCACCACCAGCCAGTCTTCTGTCACCCCTGTCACAGATGTCCTCCCGGGATACGCTCCAGGGAGCCGGCCCCCCACTGGAAAGCTCTCGGCGCCGCCCCTCAACTAACTTTCCGCGTCTCTCCCGCCGGCTCGCCCCAATCTGGATCAGATGAGAACGAGACGAAGGGCGAGGGAGAGATATGATAAAGACATCAGGTGGTGGGGCTGCTCGCCGCGGTGGACCGCTATCTGTTCCACGCTGCTGTCTCGTCCCTGCTGCTCCTCCTCCGTCACCGAGGCGGTTGTAAGCTTCGCTCATGCTGTGGATTTCCTTTCATCCACCCCTCCCTCCCACCCTCCCTCCCTCTCCTCTCCTTCCCTCCTCCTTCGCTCTCTTAGCCCCGATGCCTCCCTTCCCCCTCCCTCTTTTGATACTGTACACGCATTAGTGTGTGTGTGTGTGTGTGTGTGTGTGTGTGTGTGTGTGTGTGTGTGTGTGTGTGTGTGTGTGTGTGTGTTTGGGGGGTGGGACCATGTGACCTGGCGGTGTAGTAGGATTTCCTACCAGCTGTCGGGCTCATTCCCTTACAGCCAGGCAGCCAATGAGGTTTTATCAGGACTCGGCTGATCATTTGCACCGCACATTGTCCAAAAATAAGAGAACTAAATATGTAAATAAGTAAAATAAAACGTGGTAGGCCAGGGCTATTACATTCACAGTTGAAGAGGATAATAATGAGTATTATTCTATAATACTATTCTATAGTGCACTATTCTATAATATTAATCGCAGGTGCACTTTTGTTATATGTCCAAATATAATTATGAGACATTATGCATGTAACTATAATACATTGAATAATTGAAAAATAATTAAAATAGATTCTCAGTGTGACTACACACTGGGAAAATGTGAGAAAGTGGCGCATCATGCTAGTGAATGGAAAATGTAGACAGGCACACACACACACACACACACACACACACACACACACACACACACACACACAGTCATTTTTATCGTTGAGGAATCAGGAAAGGGACATCCTGTGGTTCTTGGCCTGGGCGGGGGAGCTGGAAACACCCAGCCCTCGAACAACAGGAACGCACAGAACAAGCACGCAGCCCAACTAGCAGCGATCATGTGGGACACAATACGACTTCCAGCCAGCAGTAAACATCGCAATTAACCTAGTATCCCCCGGCATCAAAAGTACAATGTGGTTTTAAATAAACCGTTAAAATCCCTATGGACGTTTGACACCATCACACGCATGCTTTATATAGATTAAATTGATGAATAGCGTTCTTACACTATACTCGCCGTACACAAAATGGTCCGGTTGAGTGGCGCCATCTGCTGGTGGATTCGTTGAAAGGGTCTAAAAGGCTTGTAAGAAACAAATGGTAATATGGGACATGTTGGGATTGGGGTGACGAAATATCTTATCTTCTTTAAATAGAACTGTAAGTGGGATTAATTCTGCATGTGCACTTAAAAGGAGACAAAGCACCAGATCATTATTCAATTTTTACAACTAAAGCACTCCCTAGGATCACTAGTGATGTCAGCCACCCCAACAACAGTCTCCTTCGGGGAGACGCTACCGTCTGCTGAGGTGAAAGAGGAGTTTCTTTCCCCAGGCCATCAGACTGTTAAACCAGACTGACAATGTAACTTAGCCCACCACCCAGTGACCACCCAATCATCATTATAATATTGCACTTTATATAGTTGAATTACAGCCGGACTGGTACATAAGAATTTCACTACGCATTGTCCTGTACAATTGTGTATGTGACAAATAAATCAAATTAAACTAAACTATTAAAATGTATGAAAACAGGATAACTGGGGTCAGGACTTGTGGTATATTACATTTAGAATTTTAAGAATACCCAGAGCTCCAATAGATTTAGCTCATTGGGTTAGAGGTTGTGTAAAACCAACTGAAACCAATAGAAGCACATCAATGCATTTATTCATTCAATGATTTTTATTTTATCATATGTCCATGTTGGAAACATGCCTTCCCTCCCAATAATGGGAAAACAAGATACTTCCAAAGAGTCTGCTTGCATATAAAACTTTTATTCCCGACTTCATTACCATTTATTAGCTCCTATGCGAAATCCCATCGTAAAACAAAAATCCACATTCTATTTGAAAAAATGAATGAGTTTCCCAATTGCACACTTTATACAAAAGAACAGCAAAAGCACAAAGCAATTAGCAGAATTACAAAGGACAAATCAACACCATTGGTAAGGAAACAATGACTTTGAACAGGACAGTACATAGTTAATATTAAGCATAGCATGAAAGTGCTGGTTGTCTTACTTGCATTTGTACATAACACAATTATGTTCATTCAAAAATCTAAAATCGGGCAAAGCAAAAAACACAAAAAGACACAAAACACCAAACAAAATCATTGACTCTTTAAAAATGTGTAAGTCGCTCATAAAAAAATAATTACTTTATTGACTGAGACTTGGTTATCTGTTCCTGAAGATTGCTCCTGATATTTCTCTGTCATTGGTAACACAAACACAGCTTAGGATCTCCTAGACGGATAGAACAACCACAGGACAATCCTCTGCTGCAGAGTTGATTATCAGTAAGGCCTTTCAAGGTAGCCCCCAAGCATCCTACATGTTATGTTTAACATGACAACCGAAATGGACCTAGAACCAACCTTTTGTTGCCATGTTGGGGACGGTTGGATTGAATACACATTATTCGATTGAACTTCCGAAATGGGACAAAACAGAGTAAATATGCGTGCCTGTGTTTTAAGATGGGTTCGTCATGAGCTGCAGACGGGTTTCAGATATGAAACATGAGTTGGACTTTTATTCATAATAGATGCATAATAGTTGATAACATAGAACACGCAAACAGCATGCAACAAATAAATCATAACCATGATACTCATTCTTAAAAGTAAAAAATTGAATTAAAATGGTTTATTTTGTCCTGCCTGGACGCCACGTTGATGTTTGCACTGACCGGTTTTATCTCACCCCTACCTCCTGCCACTTATAACCAGGAAGATACCAACTATTTCATATTTAACCAGGTATAAGAGTATAAATTACAGATATTTTAACACAAAACATAGGGTAACGCTAATTTAAGATATTCTGAGTGGGTATACTTTGACGCACATGATTAAAAAAGAAAATGCAAACATCACTGCTGAAGTTATTCAACCTTTTCCAAGAGTAATACACTTTTTGTATGAAAATAATATGATATTGCCGTATTCGCATCGGCTGGTGGTCTATAATACGACATTTTTGTCACTCTGATGTCTGCACTGAATGATCTGTTCTTCCATGTTCTTCTAGTCCCTGCTTGAACTATTGTGACAGAACACACTATGTAATAATAGACAAATTCAAAGTTTTGTCGGTACGAACACACCATTTTAGATTTATTTTTAAACATATAGGGGGGCTTAGGTACTCTAAAGGAGAATAAACAATGAAAATAAGAAACTATCCCAATTAATAGAATCGGCTTTATAATGTACAACAAAAAACTAAGACTTAAAAGAGGCGAACACTGTCCATTTTGGCCAAAGAATGCTATGGCAGAACTTTACAAGAAACAACAGACACAACATTTTGTCACCTAGCTGCAGCTTTCGGCAACCCTCCAAACCCATGCGTATTGTAAACAGTGAGAGTGTAGCTGACGTTCACATTCCTCTTAGATGAAATAGCATGTGATGGACGTCATGGGACCCAATACTGAGCCATGCTACCACCATGCTAGAGATTATTTTGGTTGGGCCACCGTCTGAGGGACTGTCAACTCCTGGTTGGTTAGTTAGGGTTCAGGAATGCTGACTACTGGTTGGTTAGCTGAGGTTCAGGACTGCTGTCTGGTGAGTTAGGGTTCTGGGGCCTCATTACCGAAAAAATCCTAACTTCTCATCCTAATTTAAATTAAGGACTCAAAGATAGGAATTTCCTTTCTAATTTCCTATTACAGAAGCAGTCCCTAACCTGTTGGCCATTTTCTATCTTATTTTTGGCATCCTATCTTATCTTAATTTAGGTAACCTTTCAATCAGATTTTTCGATCGCCAATCGTCAGGTTATGTCTGTTTCTGCACTCAGAGTGTGCATGAGATTGATAAAATGAGTTACTTTTAACGTTAACAGAGACTGTTGAGGATCTTTGTTAATGACGGCAAGCTAGTAGCACTAGTACTACGGTCATGGCGGGTATTGTTACAGAGAACAAGAAGAGGTAGTAATAAAGTAGTAAAGTAATTCTTCCACCAAATTAAAAATGAAATGTCTTTGCAGGCGATAAAATGAAATTTAAATACCAATCTAACAAATCATTACGCGGTCTCGGTAGCCTTTTAGCCATCACATTTCTGTTGTGATGTTCCTCGTCTTCATTGTCATACAGACCAACTAGCAGTGCTGCTACCATTTTCTTCTGTTTTTGACAGTTATTTTGAATTTAGGAAAGGGTGTATGGCCACCTAACTTAGGAATCCTAACTTAAGAAATTCCTAACTTAGGATAGTTCTGTAATGGCTAAATTCCTATCTTAAGATAAGATAGGATTTCTTCATAAAGTTAAGTTAGGAAACCTCCTTCTGTAATATCAAAATCCCTAAATGCCTTCCTATCTCAAGATAGGATAGGATTCGGAGTTAGGAAGTTTCTGTAATGAGGCCCCAGGACTGCTGGTTGGTTAGTTAGGGTTGAGGACTGTGGACTCCTGGTTGGTTAGCCAGGCTTCAGGAATGCTGAGTGCTGATTGGTTAGCTAGGGTTCAGGACTGCTGACTGCTGGTTGGTTAGTTAGGCTTCAGGACTGCTGACTGCTGGTTGGTTAGCTAGGCTTCAGGACTGATGGCTGCTGGTTGGTTAGCCAGGCTTCAGGACTGATGACTGCTGGTTGGTTAGCTAGGGTTCAGGACTGATGGCTGCTGGTTGGTTAGCCAGGCTTCAGGACTGATGGCTGCTGGTTGGTTAGCTAGGGCTCAGGCCTGCTGGTTGGTGAGTTAGGGTTGAGGCTTCAGGACTGCTGGTTGGTTAGCTAGGGTTCAGTACTGATGGCTGCTGGTTGGTTAGCTAGGGCTCAGGCCTGCTGGTTGGTGAGTTAGGGTTGAGGCTTCAGGACTGCTGGTTGGTTAGCTAGGGTTCAGGACTGATGGCTGCTGGTTGGTTAGCTAGGGCTCAGGACTGCTGGTTGGTGAGTTAGGGTTGAGGCTTCAGGACTGCTGGTTGGTTAGCTAGGGTTCAGTACTGATGGCTGCTGGTTGGTTAGCTAGGGTTCAGGACTGATGGCTGCTGGTTGGTTAGCTAGGCTTCAGGACTGCTGGTTGGTGAGTTAGGGTTGAGGCTTCAGGACTGCTGACTGTTTCTGTTGTTTGGTTAGCTTGGGTTAAGCACTGTTATAGCTTGAGGTTAGCAAGGGTTCAGGACTGTATACTGACGGTTGGTTAGCTTGGAGGTTCAGGACTGCTGACTGCTGATTGGATAGCTTGGGTTCAGGACTGCGGACTGCTCCACTGGTTGACCATGGGACGCCGTAAGAGCTCCTCCACGTGGCGTGCCACATCCATGGTGTCGTCCAGGTCAAAGTCCCCGTCAGCGTCCAGCATTGGGTCACTCCTAGCAGCAGGAACAAAGATTCTCATGGAGAACAGGGTTTGACTTTTGTCTTGGGTTTTCTTTTAAACGGTAGGGGCACCCCCTACATTTCCATCTAAGATGGAGGGGGAGATTCCGATGTTTTGTTCAGCTAAGAAGCATCGTTGAGTGCGAGCGAACCAAACAGCGATGTCTTATGTTGTTGCATAGCGGTGTGGTGCGCAAGCGGCCGTTTATTCCAAATACCTTTTGTAGTCTTTAATTGTCTACATCGTTACAGCACAAATTGTCGACCGACTATCAGAAACTAAATATATTGACATGAAAAATCGAAAATATTATAATAATGAAGAATATGTCCATCATCTACTTTTAACACAGCTCCAAAGTTCTCCAGTTTATCTTGTGTGGTTTGATAATCTACCTTTCTCAAGGTAATTACCTTCGAGTACCACAACTTCACCATAAAATGTCAAAAAATGACCAGCATAGAGACTGACCATATGACAGCCTATTTAATCATTATTTAATTATTATTTATAACATTAAATAAATCTTAAATCTTAATCTTATTTATATTAAAGTTTTGGTGCAGTGTCTGATAAGAACACAGAAATTGAACGGTCAAACCTGGATCAACAAATGATTTGTATTTGTACACTACAGCACAGTACGAGATCTGAGAAAGACTTGGGACAAGCAGAGGAGGTGTGGGTTCCCCACTGAGAGACTTACATGGGGGGGAAGATGTTGAAGGTGGTGGTGTTGCTGATGGTGGGGGAGGCGGCCTGCTCCATGTAGACAGGCTCAGGGTTGGGTGTAGTAAATCTACGAGCAAACAACAGGGGATCAGAGAGAAATTCTAGACAGGGTTGGGGTTCCAATGGTTCTTGGGTCGCGACCCATTTTGGTTCGTGACCTGACAATTCACAGAGCACTCAGAACACTGAATCTTTTCTCTGAATCCTGAGTCCTTATCCGTTTAAAGGATCCTAAACAGTTCAAGGAAAGGGATTCTGGGGTGCTCGGAGATTGTCTCTCGGGGCCGACGAGAGGGAAAAGCTGAAGGACCCGTTGCTCTAAAGATGGTTAATTCGTCCATTTCCGCGATTGATGTTGCAAAAGCATTGAGGAGGTGGGGGAGAAGGAGCAGTGGTGTAGGGAGATGAGATGTTTGAATTATTTCATATGTAGGGCAGGTCGTGGTGCAACATCTTCTGCCATTACAAACATTTTATTAATATGAGAAATATGAAGTTCTCATCGCGTACATATTGAAAATGAACAATCCCTTCAGAGCCTCGGAGACTCATCCATAATACAGCTGGAGGGAAAACGCTGAAATATGCTTTTTCTTTGTCAAATTGTATTTTATATAAATGCGTGTGTGTGATTTATTCATATTTCACTGCTGGTTTGGATTTAGTGGAGGGCTGACTTTGAGGTTAAGAGTTCATGCAGAGTGGAGATACTTACTCTGGCACCACCTGTTTGATCTGTGGCTTGACGTATCCATCCACCGCTTTGGCTGTGAAGAAAATAAACATGATCCAATACATTTATATTCATATAGAACAATTTGATGATGGAACTAGATACATAAATCATGCAATTAGTACTCCATAATTAAAAGCCCAAGATAAGGAAATGGTTTTCATGTCAAGGTATTCCTTTATACATCATTTACTGAGTTAGGGTTAACCCTTACATCAAACCCAAACCCCTATACTAAAGCAATAGAACAACGCTTATTACAGCAATAACTAATGTTAATTAACGTACCCTTATTAGAAAGTCTTTCCAAACAATTATAGTCGTACCAGAACCAAAACTCAGGGGAATATCTGCATGTAGCATGAAAAGTTGTAAACACATCCCCCCGAATTACACCAATGTGGGAGGGTCTTTAGCAGACCAGGACCGAACAGGAAGTGCTTACAGAGGGGCGGGGTGTAGTACTTGGCGAACACTTCGTCCTTGGGCCGGTCGGGGTACAGGAAGAGCAGGTGGTTCAGGTCGCTGATGCGGTCGGCCAGCGAGCGGATTGAGAAGTCCTTGGTGGTGTAGGGCAGCAGGTTCCAGACAAGCCGCTCCCCTGAGGAAAGGAAACACGCCCCCCCCGGTCAGTCCCCGATCCCTCAGACATGTCACTGGCTGGGGAGATACACTGAGGTTCAACAGGTTACCCATCAGAGGGACGAGGGCCATGGGTGTCGAATGACGATAGACTGGACTGAGTATTGTTAGTCGTTTCTCTTTAAGAAAAAATATGTTGGATGAAGAATCATCCGATTTCTAGCCAAAACCAAGAGGCAGCTTGTACAATTCATTCCAGGTTTCTCTATGGTAATATATCATATTGTAGTCATTATTATTTGTCATTTGTGAGTCATTCCTTAGTACGTTTTTTTCTCTCAGGCATATATTGACTTGACTGATTCCAAACATAATCCTAGGTGTTTCTCTTGTGGGGATGGAACTCTTATCTACAAACTTATATCTACCAATATCTAAAAAATAATATCTACAAACGAATATATACGGCTTTGGTTGCTTTGCCTTCTTACTACCACTTTAAAGTAATAAAAAATATTGTCGCATTCAAATCCAAACACAATCAGACCAGGATCGCCGTCCTTATCCATGGCACTGAAACCTTGCATTGACCTAATACCGTCAGCAGGGGGGGCTCAAGCGCTACAGCAAACTCGTAAGGAAAGGTGAGTCATCAGGCGCCTGCAGCTGGTTTGCTAAAACCCACAAGTTACCATGACAACTTAGGTTTCTCGGAAAATAATGATGCAGTTAACACCAATCTTCGGCGACAACTTCTGAATATTGGTTTGCAACGTTGAACTCATCATTTCCTCTTTAATTTCTGCATCACTTCAAAATTATTCAGTCCATGGTTGCAGACTGTATTGTTATGCATCATACGTCATGTGGCCTCCGTATAAACCCCCGATAAGGTAAGGTCAAAACTCCATTTGTGATCTTCAGTTAAAAGCTGCGTGCATTTCTGTTCTGAGTTCATGTGAACTCCAGAGATTTCATCTCAGGCGTCATGCGACTTCCACATTCGTAATCTCAAAGACTAAAACCGCTGGATTCGATAAGCCCTGCCCAGCCTTATGTCTCTCTCACACACACACACACACACACACACACACACACACACACACACACACACACACACACACACACACACACACACACACACACACACACACACACACACACACACACACACACACACACACACCTGTCTTGTTGGGGTTCTCGGCCACCCAGGCGATGGTGATGCCTCCGATCTCAGAGTCGCTGAAGCGCAGCAGGAAGGTGCCGTTGGGTTTGGACAGCAGCATGTCCTGCGCCTGCTGCTTGTTCACGAAGCCCATGATGGCCCTGAGGGAGCAGAACGCCACACCGCGGGTCACATCGGGGGGAACTGAGGCCTCGCCGCGTTACTCCCATGATGCTTTGCATTACTCCCATGATGCTTTGCTCTGCGTCTTGTACGGTCGTAGACATGGCTGGAATATTTAGGCGGCTTCTACCTCGATGACCTTTACTTATAACTCTTAACTTTATCTGTAATATAACCTTAGGGAAACTATTAATCTGCATTTTAAACAACTTCAATGATACTTTCTGTTTCATTCTTGTCTGAGTTGTTTCTGGTTATTATAAACTGTGTTCTGGG
Source organism: Gadus chalcogrammus (assembly GCF_026213295.1). NCBI lineage: Eukaryota > Metazoa > Chordata > Actinopteri > Gadiformes > Gadidae > Gadus > Gadus chalcogrammus. The sequence continues at coordinate 5,928,611 of NC_079429.1, forward strand.
AAATTTAAAAAAGTTGTTTGTTGCAAAATAGAATTACAATTCAATTACTTATATAGATATAAAAATGTAAATCCCCCATAAGAGTAGTTTGATTGCACTCTATTATACATCATGTTGGCAGTGACCACAAGCCCACAACCCTTTTTCTCTTTAGTTACCCATCATTCCAGTGGGGCTTGAGATGTTTCTTCATGAGCTCCACCACTCCGTCAAACCACTGCCAGAAGGTGAAGTTACGTCCTGGCAGACTCTCCTACACAACAGAGCAGAGACCGTTTTACAACATCAGGGAACCTTCCTTCACTGTTAACAGGAGTATCACTACGGATAGCGCTATGTCAATTGAGCAGACTGAAGGCTCAGTTATGGTTCCATGTCGCACACACACACACACACACACACACAGACGCTTCGACGCGGTCGTGAACCTGTTTCGGTGTGGACCAATCACAGCCCTTGCTGCTGCGTCGCCTTGACACAAGGTAAAACATTTTGGGAGGCGCACGTCAGGGCCTTGCGGTGGAGGCAAGGATGGCCCGCGAGGACGTCGTCGGTCCGTAGACCCCCCTTGCGTTGCGTCGACGTGGGACCATAACTGAGCCTTCGGTGTGTGCCCCCCGGCGGCTCCTTACTCTGTTGAACTGGGACCAGGAGATGGTGACGCTGCTGTAGTCCTCGGGGTTGGAGTTGTTGTTGTTGCTGGGGAAGGCCTTCTGCGCCAGGAACACCAGGTTGTCCTCCGCCAGGCCCCGCCCGCTGTGCATCTCCGCCTTGTACTTCATGTCCAGGGCCTCGCACAGCTGGGGCCACAGCACCTTGTCCGGCACCATGAACGGTACCCTACCCTGCGGAGGGGGGCGCGTGTAAGCCACGGGAGGGGGTGAGCCGTCGCGCTTCGTTCAGCGCGTCTCCGGCACACCGTGTACAGGCGAGACGGTGTAACGAGGTTCAAGCTCATTGTGTCGAGTTAATGGACGCACTTAAACCCCATTGTGCCTTTTATCTAAAACCTGAATTTAATTGCAGCCCTTTCTTCTGCTCAAACCCATTTAAAAAGATGAGCGTCGTGCTCAGAGCATAAAGGCTGTCCCACCTCAGAATTAACTCTAGATGAATGGTCTGAGATGAAAAAAATGTTTTGAACCAAAGTGACGTCTGAATGGAAGGTACACATTTCATTCAGTCCTTCTAGTTGCAAAGTTTGCTCGTGCTAGGCTAGCGCACGGAAACGCTCAATACTAGCCTGTTAATAAAAGAGTCTTACCCACTACACAGTACACCCGAGGTAAATCAATTATAATGCCAGACTATAGATGTAAATGTCTGTGTTGAAAGAATGTTAGAAATAAAACTAACCTTGCATCGCATGAATCATCATCGCATTTTGAGGGCCTACTTTCTCAGCAGCAGTGGAATTTAACCAAGGTATCAGTCCGCCGCTTCCGTAGCCTACTACCAGGAATATAACACTGCTGCTGAGACACAGCAAGTCCCTCAAAATGCAATGCAATGCAGAAGGACTGATTGAAATGCGTTGAAAACTGTCTCCAATAATAAAGAACACCAAGGCTAACTCGGGAATCAGGCCCTATGTCCAAAATTGCGAACTCCCCCTTTAAGAAGACGCGTGGAGGGCATGGCGTACTCACGGGCTCTGCGAAGGCGTTGTCCCACAGGACGGTGGCAGTGGCGTTGTTGTCCTGGCTCCCGTGGACGATGACCACCACGGGTAGGGATAACGTCTGGAGAAGGGATGGCAGGAGGCAAAAGCTACAACTAATCATGCACAATAAAAAAACACATCAATGGAAAATCATCCCAATGGTAGGCACATCATGTGGAGGCTGGAGGTGGAGGCTCGGTGGAGGCTCATACAACTGTTTCGATCTCTATTTGAGTTGCGATATCTCACAGACAGTTTTCCCAATCGAAATTTGAAGAGGGCTTCAGAGTAGGGCTGAACAATTTGGGGAAATAATCGAATTGCGATTATTTCGACCGATATTGCGATTGCGATTTAGAATGCGATTTTTTTTTTCCAAGTTTCTTATGTTCTGTATTATTCACTAAACAGGAGATCAATCAATCATTCTATAGTATGACAAACACAAAAGGGAAGAATTCAACATATAAACTGCTCTTTCCTTTAGGCCAGGCCTATGTGTTGAGATAAATTCATAATATAACATCTTTACTTTACTATTGAATTTATAAATGAAAAAATAAATATGAATATTACTTATCTCTAGTCAGTAACAGTAAGAAATCAAGTAAAGAAATTGCATTATTTATTTTTTTCGCAGCCTTTGCGACTTGCATATGTCGGTTTGAATTCGATTAATCGTTCCGCCCTACTTGAGAGGGTCAGCCGTGCTCGCGTGGCGCGCTCACCTTGACGTGGAACACCAGCTCGTTGCCCCCCACGCTGAACTGGGACTCGAACAGCACCGTGAACTTCTCCTCCGTGACCGACTCCGCCCCCCGGCGGTCAGAGCGTTTGATCCTCTTCAGAGACTACGGAGACAAGAGGACGCAGAACAACTGACAACACTACACCGACAGTAGCTAGGTGCTGCTACACCAGCAACACCCCACAGCAACACTGGTATCGTGGACAATTTCCTAAATCGATTCGATTTAGATTCATACGGTTCTGAATCGATTAATCACGATTCGATTCAATTCAATCTGCTCTTAAATAATGAAAATGGCTCAACTGTGTTACAAAATACAAATGTACTTTACTTTTTCTCTTAATTTTAAGCAACAGGTTTTAAGTGCAAACTTGTAAATTGGAAAGTTTAAACTTGAGCTGAAAACAAAATTGTCTCAAATCTCAAAAGTGCAATTTTGAAATTAGAAAGGAATTGCAAGTGAAAGCGTGCTTGAACTACGACATTCCATCACTGCAAATTGTATTTATTATTATCATTAGAGCTATGATGCAAATGCTGAATACTAAGCCTGCGGTGGCCTCTGTACATGGTTATAGGAGAAGGCTATGGTGATATTTGCTATAGTAAAACCACAACCGTCGGTGCACCAACCGTTATGGTTTAATTTGTATCCATTTCAGCACACGTCGTGCCGCATCTGTCCTTCTAAAATAAATAATTCTAATTATTATCCATATAAATATTATTCCTGTGCATTTTAATGTTTACTATTTTTAGTTTTAATAATGCACACCACTCACTGACGAAAAAATAAAAAATAAAAATAAAGGAAGACGGTCGACTCAGATTCTCAGAGTCGACTCAGATTCTCAGACTCAGATTCTCTGAGACGACTGCGGGGTTTCCCGACTGATGATTCGAATCAACCACTTTCAGGGGACAGCCCTACTCACTACACTAAGCTAGGGCTGCTTGATTATGGTAAAAAATATATAATCACGATTATTTTGGTCAATTATTCAAACGATTATTTTTGAGTTTGAAAACATGATGCAACATTCAGAACTTCTCCCCAAATAACACTTAGTAACTGAGAAAATCAGCCCTAAACAAAAGACACAAAAACACTAGCAACACTACACATGTACACTAGCAACACTACACAACCCTACACATGTACACTAGCAACACTACACTGACCCTACACATGTACACTAGCAACACTACATTGACCCTACACATGTACACTAGTAACACTACACAACCCTACACATGTACACTAGTAACACTACACTGACCCTACACATGTACACTAGTAACAATACACTGACCCTACACATGTACACTAGTAACACTACACTGACCCTACACATGTACACTAGTAACACTACACTGACCCTACACATGTACACTAGTAACACTACACTGACCCTACAAACACTACACATGTACACTAGTAACACTACACTGACCCTACACATGTGTACACTAGTAACACTACACTGACCCTACACATGTACACTAGTAACACTACACTGACCCTACAGACATAGAGGAAGCAGCTTATGTACACTATCAACACTCTACTGACACTTGTAATGGAAATATTAACATTGTGTGCTATAATATGAATGCAGTAGTTAACACTTCATTTCACTGCTTTGGATTCAATAAAGTCTGTGTGTTAAACATTTCAACCAAAGAACCAAAACGACGTGAACTGTACGATGTATTCACTATGCCAACTGTATAACTACCGTACCCTTCGAGAGGCAACTCAACAAACTGCAACGGGACAGAGGCCAACCTAGTCTGTTCGCTTTCTGTCATGGTTTCCACTACCCTTGAGTCTCTGCAGACATTGAGGACACAGCTCATGTACACTAGCAACACTGTAGCTAGAGAATCATCCAAAACGCTGAAAAGATCTCATGCTTTGAGAATTATGGGGAGTCAAAAGTGATGAAGTGGCGTGAATAAAAACAGATGGAGCAGCTGTCAAATATTAAAACGACCATCTCCATGCAATTGTTTTAACGATCCTATAAGGAATTTGAACGACCCCCTTTAGCAATGAGCTGTGCCAAAGCCTTGCGGACATAATCGCTGGCAGGAATCAGAACTCGACTGCTTTTGCAACAGAACCGAAGATACTTAAATCAGGTTTTGATCCTGAATATAAAATTGCATGTATACTTTCGATGAAACGACTAACACTAAACCACCATAGTGTATTGATTAATGGTGAAATAAAGCCATTCAATAATATATTAAACAAAAAGCAAAGGGTAAGGTGACTGAAGTTCCGTCGAGGTACCATGTTCCTGAAGTGAGCGCTGAGAGTGCCGGTGGCCTGATGGTACTCCATGACACAGTTGTTGTTGAGGATCTCTCCGCTGCTGTCACTGAAGGAGAACAGAGAACGCATGGTGTGGGTTAGGATTTCACCGATGGAGAGTAGAACACAAAACACTCGATCAGGGTTAACAGTCACTGTGAAGAGCAGAACACAGAACACTAGGTCAGGGTAAAGAGTCACTGTGAAGAGCAGAACACAGAACACTAGATCAGGGTTAACAGTCACTGTGAAGAGCACAACACGGAAAACTAGGTCAGGCCAGGGTAATCGAGCATTGCTGAAGAGCAGAAGACAGGTCAACACTAGGTCAGGTTGAAATGTTCCCTGATAAGATCAGAGAACACTGTGTTTACCGTAGTTTTGTTTGGAATCTGAATTGGGAGCTGAAGGGTTGCCTTGCATGGTTGACACCGACGTATGTGCATGAATGTGTTTATGAATGGGGGAATGTGTGGAGCGCATTGTACGGCGCGGCCATGGGTTAGAAGAGCGCTGCATAAGAGCAGTCAATTCACCTTACTACTGCGAATCAACCATCCGCAGCATGTTAATATCAGATGCCTTAGTTTTACTCTAGGGCTGCAACAACGAATCGATAAAAAAAAAATACTAAAAGCGTTGGCAACGAATTTGGTCATCGATTCGTAGAGTCGCACGATTAATACGTCACTCGCAGGCACGGCACTGTTTACAGCCAGCCGCCGACAGGTTGGTTATGGTTCATGCACACTCACAGCGAGCTTCAGTGTGAGCGACCACAGCTTGTATTTTGGTAATATCTTAACACTGGACTGTAGGCCTATATAAAAGTGTTGTACCTTCACTGTCTTTGGGTTAAAAAAACTCCTTCAACTCAGTATCCGTCTAGTCCAACCGAAAACTCTGTCGGCTGCTGCTGCTGCAGACGGTTTGCAGACGGGCTCGGAGTCGGCACCGCGTGCATCAACAGTCATGCAAAGCAGCGGTAGTGATAACACAACCGGACGGTGTAGAAAGTCCCGTCAGTTAAAAATAGTAATCCAGTTTCAAATCCAAGTTAAAATCGGCAGGATATAGAGCTAGTACAGTGTCAAATGTGATGTGTTCAGGTCGGCTCAGTAATATGATTGATTTGTTCAAATGCAACACAAAAAAAAAGAAATTTGACATTTTGGCGAAAACTTGTTTTCCCAGCAATATAAAATAGATAGTAAAGATGGAATTATGACCTGTTTAACGTCCTATCTTGAGCTATGATCATCTTATCAGCTATTAAAGCAAAAATACAAGTTCTATTTCAACAAAATAATAGAAAAGGTTCAGGAGTCTCGGAAAATGGCATCAATTTCAATAAAAATTAACGATCTTATCGGTTAACTGGTTAACCATGGACATCCCTTATATACTATATATAAATGTATATCATACATTGTATGTTTTTTTCTGTTATCCCAGTTATGTATTTTTATTTTTTTTATCATTTAATATAACTTTTAATAGTTACGGGACTTTGGAGCAATAACTTGGGTGTTTCACCGTCTGCACTGTGAATTTGAGATAATTTTTTTTTTTTTATCCGTTTCATCGATTAATCGAAAAAATAATCAATTATTAAAATAATCATTAGTTGCAGCCCTATTTTACTCTATTGAAGTTAAGCTGGAGATAGCCATCTGTACACTGTAACCGCCAAACATTACCTCACAGGATTTAAACCAAACATTTTGCAGACTACTGCAAAGATAAACGCATTTTGTCATTGTCAGCAACTAAAATGTACGATTTTTAACTCCCCATAATAAAAACTAAATGAGGGGTTGTTGGTCATGTTTTACTCATAATATGAACTAAATAGAAGGTTCTCGTCATGATAATGTGTCTGCTTACTTGACGTTCTACTCATCATAATATAAACTAAATAAAAGGTTCTCGTCACAATGGGGGGTCTGCTTACTTGATGTTCTACTCATATTAATATAAAGTAAATAGAATAATCTCTTCACGATAAATGTCTGCTTACTTGCGCGTGCTCTCGTTCTTCAGCAGGGCCTTGGCCTGCTGCTCGCTGACGATGACCGCCTTGACCTGGGGGGGGTTCATATGGACGTTCAGCTTCCCCCCCACCAGCAGACGCACCGTGGCCGCAAACTTGGTCTGCGTCTTCAGCACCTGGGGCGGCTGCTTCTCTATGATGAACGTACTGCGGCCACACAAGAGGACGATACACACACACGCACGTTAGAACCAAACCACAGAACCGACACACATTAACGTTGGTGTGGCACCACCCTTATTTCAATCTACCGCTCAGATATTCTTTCTTGGAGGAAGGCGCAGGGAGTCAAAACGCTGTCACAGCTCTTCAAATCTACAGGTCCATATCATTTGTAAAGCCATTAATCACAGCTCCAGCCTCAGAGAGCTTCCCATACCCCATTAGAAGACACCCCATTACCCTGAGCCAAAGAGTCTCACTTAGTTATTTAATTGGATTAGCTGGAATTTGGTGTGGAAATAAATGACTGCCAAGCCGAGGACTGACACCTCATGCACTTGAACTCCCGCCAACTGGCGCTGATTGGTCCGTCAACGTCTAGGGCAGGGGTCACCAACCTTTTTGAACCTGATAGCTACTTCATGGGTACTGAGTCATACAAAGGGCACCCAGTTCTATACACTCTTCTGAAATAACAAATTTGCTCAGTTTGCCTTTAGTTATATATTACTATTAATGATTAATGATACTCATCTATGTGAAGACATGTTAATTAATTAAGTCATGTTAATGATTTCGCACAATAACTATCAACAATGACTTAAAAGAGGTGGGAAAGAGTTGTTCAAGAATGAGTAGTGCTATTTTTAGAACAGGCCTGCGGGCGCCTCATGTGGTCCTTGCGGGCGCCATGGTGCCCGCGGGCACTGTGTTGGTGACCCCTGGTCTAGGGAGTTGTGATTTGGTTTCAATGGGGGCGATACACGCCAGGCCTACCTGGTGACAAGGGCTGAGATGATGTCGGTGATCTCAGAGTTCAGCTTGCTCAGGAGCTCCTCCATCGGCCCGGGGAGGGGCAGCTGCTGGGTCAGGTGCTCGCAGCGCCGGATCTGCTGCCTGTTCTGCCAGATCATGTCGGCCAGCTTCTCACACCTGGCGGTGGAGCACGGAGCGCAAGAGGGAGGTGAGGACCCGCTGGCAGCATTACGGCCATCGGTGGTAACGGCAATAAATTTCAACCACACAAATATTCGTAGGATTTGAGGATTAGAGCGTTTAAGTTGTAGATGGGGGTGTTCCCCTTTTTGGTTATATATGCTATATAGAATTAATTTATTCTATATGCATTACTTTGTAAAAAGAGATACTTTATTCACAAAGTATGCTAGTCTGTGTTGTAAGCAATGATTTTAATCTCTTGAATAAATTATTAATAAATGATTGCATTTTATGTTACTGGGTTTATATAGTGGAATCTCACTAGGTACTCTATGGAAGTAACAGCGCCCCCTAGCTGTTCAACCATCACTGCATCATATCACATTTCATTCCACGATTGCTGCCTTGCATTGGAATGAAGAAGAGTGATTGAAAATAGAACGCAACATTTTCAATGTTGCGTTCCCCCCCCTAGACTTCACTTCAGGGGCGCTCCGGTTTCCTTGAGGGCGAACGGCCCTGAACCCCCCCCCATAACTCAAATACGGGGTCTAAGGCACAATGCACACCAGTGGCCTCCACAGTTGTCTCCTGAGCGACAGTTTAACTCTCAACCCTACTCAGTCAAACCCACCCGAGTTAGCAACGAGAAAAGCCTGTGCGATAAAGTCACTGCCCTGCTGTGATGTTACGAGAGGGGGGGGGGGGGGGGGGGGCGGGTGCTCACGGCAGAGCCAATGGGAGGAGCTTGACCAAGCTTCAAGCTCCTCCCATTAGCTCTGCCGTGAGCACCCGCTCGGGGCACAGCCAAAGGGTGGAGCTCGACGTTGGCTCTGCGGTGAGCGGCCGCTCGAGGCACAGCCAAGGGGTGGAGCTTGACGTGGGCTCTGCGGCGAGCAGCCCCTGGGGAGGTGAACGCACCAGGACTGGAGGACGTCCAGGCCCCCCTCCGCCGGGCCTCCGTTGCCGGCCAGCTGTTGCCTCCTCTTCCACTGGATGAGCTCCTCGTCCAGGATCAGCGTCTGCTGCTTCCTCAGCAGGTTCACCGTCTTCTGGTGCTGCTCTGATAAGTCCTGCGGTGGGCCGACACACACACACACACACACACACACACACACACACACACACACACACACACACACAGACAGACAGACAGACAGACACACAGCCTGAGTACCATCATCACCGTGCACTATCAAACCCACACACGCACACTCAGTATCTAAAGCGCTTTGGTATAATAATTCATTATGAGCATTTTGTATTATCATCCATCACTGCCGTCGGCAGTTGGCTGGAGAAAAATGCTGAAGGGGGTTAGTAGGTTGGAACCAGCCGCTGTGTTCAACACCTCAGAGAGTGCATGTGTGAGTGAGTGCATGTGTGAGTGAGTGAGTGAGTGAGTGAGTGAGTGAGTGAGTGAGTGAGTGAGTGAGTGAGTGAGTGAGTGAGTGAGTGAGTGAGTGAGTGAGTGAGTGAGTGAGTGAGTGAGTGAGTGAGTGAGTGAGTGAGTGAGTGAGTGAGTGAGTGAGTGAGTGAGTGAGTGAGTGAGTGAGTGAGTGAGTGAGTGAGTGAGTGAGTGAGTGAGTGAGTGAGTGAGTGTGTGTGAAAGTGAGGGAGCGAGCGAGCGAGTGTGTGCATGTGAGAGAGTGAGTGGCTGAGAGTGAGAAAGAGTGTGTTTGTGGGTGAAAGAGTGAGTGAGGGTCGTTGTTGTTCCTACCAATTTATATTTCCGCAGGGTGTGTGTATGTGTGGTTCCTACTAATCTATATTTCTGCAGGGTGTGTGTGTGGTTCCTACCAGTCTATATTTCTTCATTGTATGTGTGTATGTTTGGTTCCTACCAGGCTGTATTTCTGTAGTGTGTGCGTGTGCGTGTGCGTGTGGGTGTGTGTGTGGTTCCTACCAGCCTGTATTTCTGCAGCGTGCTGGCCTCCCTGGTGAGCCAGGCCTCCACGGTGGCCCTCTTGCTCTGCAGGGTGGTCTCCCGCGGGGTTCGCTCCGCCAGGGGCAGGGTCGCCAGGCTGTTGATCTGGGCTACATACAGAACATACAGAGGGGGAGGGTCAGAAGAACAGGTAGGGACACAGGTGAGCTCGGGCATGTTGAGAGACCGTCATCTCAGCACCATCAAAAGTGTGTCTCTTGAGACACAAATAAATCAAAAAGTTCCTACGAGATCCAAACCCTAGAAAGGTGCATTTCCCTTCGTTCGTCGAACGGTTAAGTACTACAATTGAACATGCTTCTTGTAGCATCCTGTGGACACCCATAGGTGTCCCCTAGCTTGCGGTAACAGCAGTGGTGTGGTGGTGGTGTCACCGGACTGCACCCGCCCGTCCTCACCCTGGATGCGGTGGTTCTCCTGGTACTGGATGATGAAGTACTCCTGGCTGTGCTGCAGCTTACGCAGCTCGTTCTCAGACTCCTGGGTGGCCAGCCGCAGCTCCTCGAAGGCCTGATTGATCTGCTGGTGGCGCTGGGACAGGCTGTCCAACGCCTGCCCCGCACTCCCACAGCTGGCCTGGGGTCGGGACACGGCAGCATGTTCATAACAGACCGTTAGTATTAGTGCAGCAGCAGTGGTAGCATTAGCATTAGCAGAAGTAGTAAAAGTAGCATTAACAGAATTATTATTATTAGCATTAGCAATAGTAGTAGTATGAATAGCATCAGTAGTAGTAGTAGGATTAGCAGTAGTAATAGTAGTAGGATTAGTATCATTAGCAGCAAGAGCAGTAGTAATATCGTATTTGCAGCATTGCAGTGGTAGCATAAGTAGCAGTAGTAATACTAGCAATGGCAGCAATAGTAGTAGAACTGGTATTTTGTACTACTCAGAAGGAGCAGGTTTCCAATGCATGCTCGTTCTGCCCTTCCTCTCTCTGCAGCAGCTTCCATATGTGGACCATAAATAACCTTTTCGAGGTTCAACTCACATTGGTGGCCTCTTGCACAAGCCGCTGCTCCGAGTGGAGAATGTGTTTTATGCAGCGGACCAGCTCAAGAGGACAGCGGTCATAGGTGCCCTGTGGACACACACACACACACACACACACACACACACACACACACACACACACACACACACACACACACACACACACACACACACACACACACACACACACACACACACACACACACACACACACACACACACACTTCAAGAGAACAGTTTGGACCGGCCACCCCTGTTCACCCACCGGGGTGTTTAGAGAAGCGCTGCCACACACGTTCCCGCGGGCCCTCTGTACCTTGAGCTGGGTGGCGTAGTGGCCCAGCTTGATCTTCAGCAGGAAGCCGTCCTCGCCCACCTGGTGCTGGGCCTTCCGCTGGAGCTCTGCCATTAAGCTGTCCAGCAGGTGCTTGGCCTTTGCTTCCTCGGCCGGGTTGTCGAGCTCCACAGAGTCCCTGGAGGCGGAGGGTTAAGATCACACACCTGACCGTGGTCTCATCGGATGAGGCGGCTGAGCGGAGGACACTGGCTGGACAGACGTACAACCAGCCGTTTCTGATCGGTCGTAATATCATACTTTTTGGAAAACTAGGGTTCAACCAATCAGACTTCTCGGGATGATCGTTAAAGGTTGGGTATGCGATTTGCGAAACGCCAGCAGATTTTGAAAATACACAACTCAAATGGTCCTACCCCCTCTCCTTCAACGCTGACTCTGACTCCACCCATTCCAAGTACCTGGACGCGCAATCATGCACGAGCGCGAACAGAGATGCGCGAGAGTGAGCCAGGCTAGCGTAGGTTTTCGTTTAACAACATGGCACTACATTCAGCTGTAAGTTGCACCCAGTACCGCGGGAAGTAGGGGTGCTGGGGGTGCTGCAACACCCCCTGTCCGAGGCCCTGTCTTATCACAGAAAACGATCATTTCTAAAAAACTCCGGCCAAAGTGGAGATTTCTGAAAACGCCGGTTATGTGTTGTCGTGTCAACGGGGAGAAACGGGATTTTAGGTTCTGAAGCGTCACATTATGCACCAGGAAATGCTTAACGTCATGTGAGCGCCCGCTGTACCGTATTGGTCCGAATATAACACAAACCCCATTGTAAGACGACCTATATTTGGAAAAAAGATTTGAAGACCAGATCTTGTTTTTATGAATAACTAAATTGTATTCATTGAAATGATATACGAAAATAAAAAGCCATAGAATAAAACACTGCATTGCCACTAAACAGTAGTGCAAATAGGCCGTACTGATGTGTACACCAAAGACTATTCCTGACACTCCTCTGCCCCGCTGTGTTCGCTCTGGCTGTGGTCGCTCCGAACTCTTTCAGCCCGTGGCAAAGCGAGTCATCCTCGCTGCTGTCCAATGCATTTTGAGACGCAGCATTTATTTAATGCTCATATGACCTAGTGCTGAAAAAAGGTTACATGAAAAAGTGCGAGGGTAGCGGTGGTGCGCTAAACTTGTTCTGTGAGCAGCTGGATGTGAACCATGGTGTGAAGGAAGCGGACACAACGATCGATTTTCAACTGTGCGCGCATGCACTGGTGTAATTGAGCTGCGCTGCTATATAACTTTTTTATCAATGTAACGAGTTGCGAGTCTAGTGCAGGCTGAGGTTTTTTTTCCAGCACCCCCTGCTGAGAATACGTTCTCGCAGCTATGGTTGCACCAGATGTTATAAACATTAAACAGTCACATAAATCATTACTATTTTTAGAAAATGTATGTTTGTTTCATATAATTGTATTGGAAGTCCTGGTTTTCACTAGGGTTGCCGCGGTGTGGACATTTTCACACCGATTAATACACTCCTCTCAACACCGGTATTACCGAGTATAAACGGTATAAACTTTGAAACTAGGTCAACCGCCACACAAGCATCGGCTTTTAGACCCTTCTCGTCCTTCAGTTGCCACCAACGTTCGAAAGCAGCGCCTAGGATTATTCTTGATTTCAGTTTTTCTCTTTCAGCGTTTTTATTATCAATTACTCTCTGAAAAAGAGTTTTCCTTCTCTTTGCTGGTGGTGGTGGTGGTGGCGGTGGGGATGGTGGTGGCGTCTTGTCTGCCATGGAAATTGTCTTCTACTGCTAGGTCCAAATGTGGATTAACTAGTTCCAGTAGCTACCGCAGGATAACAACAAACAGGAGCTTGCTCTGGGTCACGAGCTCTGGGTCACGAGTACTGCACGAAGGGGTCGCGCGCGGGGCGCGGAGGAGGGGGAGTGCAGTACGACCGTTTGATTGACGTACTTACTGTCCAATGCAACTCGGTGGCAATGGAAATAATTGGCTGGAGTTTTTCGAGCCCTGCCCGTTCCACAGATGATTGACTTGTTTAATTTTCATTTCAGTACTTCTAACTCAGTGGCTGTAAGCGGGTTATGATAAGGATTTCAAGTAATTTTGCAAAAATGGCCAAAAAAGCGAATTCCATACCCAACCTTTCAACAGTCATATTCATAATTATTATTGTTAATATTCTAATTATGGTCAACAAATAAATTGTCTCTCATTGGCTCATGTCCCACACGTTGAGAGCACCTTAGGGAGAGTAAAGGCCAATTTCCACCGGAACCGGCACGGCAGCGAACCGGTCGCCGAAAATAATAGAAACCATTAAAGTCAAGTAGGCTATTCCACTGGATACGGAACCGGCACGGCACGGAACAGTCCCCAAACCGGGACTTCGTTTAAGATAATTGCCTCTTCTATTTTTGAAAGTTGCCGGTTCGCAGCCAGAACACTAACTCTATAACATTCTATAATACAGGGTCAAAAATTAAAACACCTGCCTGAGATTTTCACATTTAGCTGGTGAATAGATTCAGGGTTACGTAAACCATTGCTTGGCCGGTAGAGTTCTACATTCCAGCAACAGACAGAGAGCTGCATGTTGTACTTCGTACTAATTGTCAATATGACGACAGCCAGCCCATAATGAGCAAACCATTGTTGATATCAGGGTAGCTGTTAGTTCATTTTTGCAAAGTATCAACACAAACTTTGTCTTGACATCACTGGTTGGTTGTGTGTAAATCCATGATGGTGGTGCCCTAACCGCGAAAAAATTTAAAGTCAACGTTGACTACAAACCATTCAGGGTATCGTACCATAGCAAAGGGTGACACATGCTTACAATGACCCCCTCATCTACTCCTTTGATTGTCAAGTTAGTCCATGCACTACAATTTTAGTGTACAATATCACTCCCTCAGCTTGCTTTGCCAACATGACTTTGCATTAATCTCTCCCCTTGCCCTCCCAACATGACAGTACAATATCTCTCTCACCTTGCCCTCCCAACATGACAGTACAATATCTCTCTCACCTATCTCTACCAGCATGACCGTACAATATCCATCTCATCTTGCTCTACCAACATGACCGTACAATATCCATCTCATCTTGCTCTACCAACATGACAGAACAATATCTCTCGCACCTTGTTCGACCAACAGGACAGTTCATCCCTCTCTCATCTTGCTCTACCAACAGGACAGTTCATCCCTCTCTCATCTTGCTCTACCAACAGGACAGTTCATCCCTCTCTCATCTTGCTCTACCAACAGGACAGTTCATCCCTCTCTCATCTTGCTCTACCAACAGGACAGTTCATCCCTCTCTCATCTTGCTCTACCAACAGGACAGTTCATCCCTCTCTCATCTTGCTCTACCAACAGGACAGTTCATCCCTCTCTCATCTTGCTCTACCAACAGGACAGTTCATCCCTCTCTCATCTTGCTCTACCAACAGGACAGTTCATCCCTCTCTCGTCTTGCTCTACCAACAGGACAGTTCATCCCTCTCTCGTCTTGCTCTACCAACAGGACAGTTCATCCCTCTCTCATCTTGCTCTACCAACAGGACAGTTCATCCCTCTCTCATCTTGCTCTACCAACAGGACAGTTCATCCCTCTCTCATCTTGCTCTACCAACAGGACAGTTCATCCCTCTCTCATCTTGCTCTACCAACAGGACAGTTCATCCCTCTCTCATCTTGCTCTACCAACAGGACAGTTCATCCCTCTCTCATCAGCTTGCTCTACCAACAGGACAGTTCATCCCTCTCTCGTCTTGCTCTACCAACAGGACAGTTCATCCCTCTCTCATCTTGAAAAAAATAAATTAAAAAAAATTCAAATAATACTTGGATTTTTGTCTAAAATAAATACTTGATTCTTGACTCTTCTCTCTCTGTGTCCCTCTTACACGTACACAGATACAATCACAAACACATGGAGCTGTTTTGTCTATGGGACAGTATTTATTTGCATTATGTCTGTAAATAGATCGATATCGAATCGAATCGGATCGAATCGTGGATCGAATCGGATCCTTATGAATCGGAATCGGATCGATCCAGGAAATTCGGATCGATTCCCAGCCCTAATACTAACATGCTTCATCCACTCTCCTTATCCTGCCAAATCGACATAGTCCACCTTTTCAGTGACCGACCACCGGCAATGAGAGCCTCTCAGTGCGTCTGGGAGGGCGGCGCCCGTCCCCCTTACCAGAGCTGGCTCTCGATCCACTGGGCCAGGTAGTGGCGCACCTCGATGGGGAAGTGCTGACCGTAGAGAGCCTGCATCTGGTGCAGTGCCTCCCCCTGCAGCTGCTGGGCTTGGATCCACATGGCCATGGCCCCGCCTGCCACTCCCAGTCACCTGGTGGCCAGCGGGGAACAGCTCAGGTCAAGACACAGCGTATTCATTAATTATTCATTTCTATATTGGCTCATGTTAGTAAAAAGTACATTTAAACCCACCCACTCTTTTGAATACATGCTGATCGGTTGTACACTGATGATTTACCAAGATTTTTTTTCTCACATGACCGAGGGGTCATTGGAACAAGATATGATCTCCTAACCACATATTATGTCAGATGTAAAAACCCAAGGGGTTCTGGGAATGTTATGCTATTAAAAGGTTTTGTGATCATGAGTCGAGTCAGACACCGACGAGAGGAGACCAACGCACGCACACTCATCCAAGTACCCAGTACTAAGGTGGATTTTTAGTTGCATAATATGCACCGGTAGTCTCAGAGAGAAGCCTAATTCAGCTAGTTACCAGTCACTGAGGTCAGGCTGGAGAGTCCTCAAGCAGTGTGGAACTAGCTTGAGATGACTGACACTGTTCTGATGTGCTTTGATTGCAGGATGAATCTGATTAAGCACTGATGTAGTCTGTCACTTCCTGCTCCAAATTTGATGCGAGGGAGTTTGCTGGTTAGTGTGGTTGCAAAGCAAGCCACTGTCATTTTATTCATCAGTCTTATTTTCCGTAATGAGGGACTTGAAATGCTATATTTGAATTTCAGAGCGGATATTCAAAAAAAACAAATAATTCAGATGACCTTTTAAAATGCATATTGTGTGAATTTGAAGGTGTTGGCATTTTCTTGTACGAAAATTCAATGGCGTTTTTAATTCAATACACTAGGCAGTGATTTCCTTCCATATATGGGCATAATTTGTCACGCTGAACCGTTTTGGCTCGAGGAACCATCGATTTTTCTGTACCGGTTTTTGTTGATCCATTTTTTGTTCCTAGGAAGTTTTGAACTCTGAAAAAATTACCTCTTAACTCAAATGACACAAAACGTGGTACACATTTCCCTTAGTCATGTCCGACCTTAAGATATTTTTTTATAGTAAAAATGGCCGAGGTAGGGATAAATAGAATACCATTATGCAAATGACCCTCAATTAATCAATCAATGACAAGTCGGCTTGCGAGTAAACCCGCGACCTAAACCTGGCTGGGAACACGGTAAATTAGGTGTCTATAGCATATAAAAGGACGTCACCGTGTCAATGTAAAATCAACAATGTTGGTGAGCGCACCCACTGGGCTACCATCACTCCGAAGGTGTACAAATCCAGAGTTATAAAAGTGGATGAAAAATAACATCAAGAACGCGCGCGTGAGCGGGTCTCACTTTCAGCGACCTCGCTCATTAGCATAGTGAGCAGCATGTCTTGACACGCGCACAGAAGAACACGTGCACATAGGACGAATTGGCTCTTGCGAGCACGTTACACACGTCTAGTTACTTCTCATCTAGGTCGTCTACTATCACTGCTAACTGAGGAGTCATCACTTTACTTTCACTTTTTGACAGTGTAGCGAGAACTGTCAAAGAGAGTGCTTTCACTTTGTCTAAAATGCCCTAGATTCTGTTCAATATTACCTCCCGTCAGGAACTTCAATGTATGGGTGACCACCCGGACTAGATATAATACATATCTCTCACCCGTGAGGTTTCACATTCTCAGGTTATTATATTTTGCATTAAAATGGTTTTAGGGCTGCCTTTCGGCTTTAAGGCTTGTTGACCAGTCCCGAGTTAATGCAGGGTTAGTACATGCAAAGGACAACTATGCAGCAATGTGCAGGTTCTATGCTCCTTATGCAAGGGCACAGTGTGTAGCAATTTGAACACATGCATTTTTTGTGTTCAACGTGTCAACGTTGAACACACATTTTACAGGAAAAAGTGCAGAGTTGATCCATTGTTGATTGGTATAGATCTCACTAGAGATCAGCTGTCAATGCATTGTTATTCCTTTCCTTCCCAGGTTACCCATGGCATCAAAAGGTAACACACCTTTCATACAGGCATAAATTGTGTTCTGACATAATGTGTTAATGATTGACAAATCAGCCATGCATAATCAAACATTGGGACGACTTATGTAAACGCTTAACAGTAGTCCTAAATGAAGGTCACTTAATAACAATTTTGTATTAAATAACTATTATATTTCAATATTTGGGGACCCTTTTTGGAGTTAAACACACAAGTGTATCATTTCCACATTTCCTCTTCGTAATAACAGAACAAAAAAATACTGTTAAACCTGCCAAGATTGTACATTCAACCCCATTTTTAACATTGACTGTAGATGTGGACACGAGAAATACCGTATTGCACAACACAATTTTGGAAAATCTGAAAATTAGATACTAACGTCACCGAAAAAAAGGGGGGAAAGTCGATGATAAAGGAGTCAATGCTGAGGTTTAAATATCAAATTGTAATATCTAATGTCTTACACCCCGTTATTTACCACAAGAGAAGGAGGAAGCTGGTCGTCTCTGCGCTGACGTTTACGTCTTCCCTCACCGTGACATTTTAAACCAGTTTATCTGGCCCCAACAGACACACAAAGCATACATGTCATTCTGGGCCACGTAATTGTGTGTTTTTTTAGTTACACTCTGAGCAGTACATTGTAGCTACACGTAGTTCACTAGCTTAGCGTAGCATGCTATTTCACAACAAGAAGTCACGTTACACGTCTGAAAGTTTTACTTCTTCCCAAGTACCGGTGTTAACTTGGTTCTTACCTTTAACAGACCACGGTCGATGTGTTATTGTAGTAATACCATGGACGAGGACCGCACAGCAGTCCGACGGGGGTTTGTGTAACACTATAGGGGCTAACGATAAGACATCAGAGCGATCCTGCAAGGAGGAGGCAGCTGTTGATCAGAGCAACACCATAGAGGATAATGACTTGGAGCGTTATCCCGGTCTACTGCTATGCGTTTTCCGGTCTACTGCTTCCATTGCGCTGTATACGTGCTTTATTAGTCCACGGAAATGAAATAATAATGACA
Organism: Gadus chalcogrammus; assembly: GCF_026213295.1. Lineage (NCBI taxonomy): Eukaryota > Metazoa > Chordata > Actinopteri > Gadiformes > Gadidae > Gadus > Gadus chalcogrammus. The sequence continues at coordinate 5,947,105 of NC_079429.1, forward strand.
AGATCAACAACATTCAAGTCAAGGAGAATATATATGTATGGAATTTTCCGAAGCAATATTATAAACATAAACCCCGGCGCTCGTTCTCCCCCATGTAACTGAAAGTCCCGCCCTCTCTCGCGAATAACGTTCATTTGGATCATCCTGCTCCAGGCGTCCGTGTTGACATGAGAAAGCCTGGTGAAGAGTCAAGAGCAGCAACAGATTATTGCTGCTCATTTCCGCCAACTCTGTCCCCCACCACCGGGAAAACTAAAATAAACTACCCAGGGCGACTCTGGTGGTTGGCGATGATGAAACTATGTTTCGAAGATGGACTACTGAAAGAGTATCCAGGATATTTTGGCCCTTGCGTTCTTACCGCGTTGTTTCATGCAGGCTGTATAAACGTGGACAACTCGGTGAAAAATGCACCTTAATTACAAAGGTTGAAATATGTGATATACTTTTTTTAATATAATAATAAAGGCTCCCAGTCACAAAAGTTAAACGAAATAGTTGTCACATAGAGAATGGTTGCTCACGCTCACACTCCTGTGTCCAACCATATTTATGGACATTTATTCCAATTAGCATGATTGCATGAAAATATATTGTTGGTCATGTTGATCGTTTGTGGCTTTAGTAGCCTATTTCTTGCTGCAAAGACGGCTCTATCTATGGATGCCACTTATATAATTCCGGTCAATTCACTCAGGGCACTTCCTAAGCAATAAAGACTATCCGACCGCATCCTGTCTGTATCTTCATTGGACGTTATCTTTATCTTCCACTGTATGCCGTGTACAATGACGTCCTGTGTGATGACGAGAGAAGCACAACCAAAGCGTCAAAAGCATTTATAGCCTACATCTGTCCACTCTCTGCTAACCCGAATCAACCATACGGCAATATGGGCACTGTTACTTGTAAGTGAAGGTGCATAGGTCACGGACGGAGTCGGGCTGTATCTCTCAGCAACGTGTATTAACCGGCTGTGCACATAACAGAACTGAGGCGCGTTGACCACACAAGTACATACCAATCCGTGCCCACTAGGGGGACCTGTTGGCTGCATAACATTGCCCTACAACAGCCACTGGGTACGTGCAGGGGCCAATGAGCGAGAAACGAAAAATAAATAAACGCTTGACTGAAATATGAGACAAAGCTTTGGCCATTCTCTTGATCTGGAAATTATCAGTTTTAATCGTATACTGTTATGCTATGTTTAATGTTATAAAGTCCAAGCAGATACACTTCTAAAAAGCGGTATTAATTTTAAATCAATCAGGCATTTATTTTTAATGTGACAGATCTAGCAGCATTTAGTTTTATTATGTTGCCAGGCAGGGTAGACTACTTTGTAATTAGCCTGTTATATTGATTGAGCGATTGCTTTGTAGAGGAGAGTGCTGCTTCCCAACCGCCTCCCAGCAGATGCCATCATCTCAAGCACTTTCTCCAGCATTGGATATGCTGCATCCTGTCCTGCAGTTGGAACTGAGAAAGAAGACACTGCATTTGTCATCCAGAAGCTTTTATTAAACATTAGTGGTTAGGCGAAACATTGACATAAATCAGTTAACATTGTGTAGGAAGCAAAGAGAAACCGGGCATACGATAATTTTTTTGATCGACATAGATTTAGGCTTAACAATGAAACGTTCAAACTAATAGGCCTAGTTTATATGCATCTGCAGATTAATAATAAATGACTATACTGTGATGTGTGAACGCAATTATTTATAGGTGACATGTTATACCACCAGGTATGAGTGTGATTAGCCATTACAAGCGTTTTGAAAAGCTGCCTGCTCTGACATCACAAGTGGGCGTGTCCACCTAGATGTGTGCTGGATAGATCAGTCTACCAGCCTACCCAGTGTACTGCGGCAAAGTTGCTATCCGTCATACATCTAGGACACGCCCACTTGTGATGTCAGAAGAGGAAGCTATTCAAAACGGCTTGTAAAGGCTAATCACACTCACACCTGTTGGTATAATATGTCACCTTTAAGCATTTCAATGGTCGGATTTTGAAAAACAGCACACAAGCAAACATTGTAATTTCTTTAACAGAGCATGATGTGATTCACATTATATAAAAAAAAAAAGAAAAAGTTTGAAGAACAAACGGGTTTTTGTTTAATACATTGAAATAGCCTCGACAAAGGGTGGAGTGTGTGCAATAAACTGTCGCTAGGTGTCAGTATAGCACAAATGGATGCTGCCGCCAGGTGTCAGTATAGCACTACTGGACACTGTTGTCAGATACAGTTTGACGTAAGAATGTCACTTCATAGCTCCTTATCTCATTGAGTAGGCCCAGGCAACCATGTTTAAATGGTAGTCTAATGAAAAGTTCACAATAATCTGTTAAAAAATAATCATTTAGGAAAACCATTTGAAACTCCTTATTTTGAATGTATACCACCATCAACTTACTAACGAGTACTAACAGTTCTTACAGTAAAAGCCTTATACGGTCTGAACATCACATGATGCCAGGAGAAAACAATAACATGTAGAACACAATGGTGTGACAGTCCATTGCTGTTTTCACAACACAGCGCCTCAGACCTTCCTTTGAATAAACTATAGCAGGCCCATTTGTAAGATCTTGTTACTTGTTATTTCTTGAAAACACAACGAGGAAATGTTTACAGGATTGTTTTGATAAAAACAATACTTTGATGTAGGCCTATTTCAAGGATTACAGAACACAGTCTCGCAACGATGGAAAGATGACATAGGAATTATACAAAACGATCACAAGCAAAAACATAGATGTACAACAAACTACGCTGAACGCTAATGGACTCTTACGAATCGTAATAGATTAAACAGAAATAAACAAAGCTAAGCAGAATTCTGAGCAAGCTAGTCGCAGTAATCTATTGGTGATCATTGAACTTGAATAATAGGGAGTTTAAACAATATTTGTGTGTGAGTGATATGTAACATCTTCAAAGTATATGCAAATGAATGGACATGAGCATGAATAATTAGCATATTGAAAATTATCATAATGCGATGACCGGGCAAGCTGCAACCCCAGTGCAGTTGCTGGTTATATTCCGTGTGAGCTCTAAATACGAAAATAAAAAAGATGAAAGAAGTCTACAACAATTCTATTCACCATTTTTTGCTTTGTTTATTCTGTGTTTTGACCTATTTCGCGGAAGGATGGGGCTAACTTTTTCTGATGCCAATTCATTCCCCTTGCCCGCCTGTTTCCTGCATCTCAAGAAACGATACCGGATACAGGACACAAGTCTAAACCTGTTTTTTCTGCCTTCAAATGACAAAACCCTGAGTTTGTTCTGGTACATTTCAAAGGGCCGGTTGTTTGAACTTTACGATATTGTTAAACCACCTACTACGTAATTAGCCATCGTGGAACACCTTAATGAACACATGGCCTCAAGGGAAATATTTCTTTCTTTTATATTACTTCAGGCTGGTGTGAAGAACGTTTGTTTTGGTCTTGGCTCCCCCCTTTTCCTCTCCCAACCAAACTTCCTCCATTCCGTAGCAGCATTCTCCATGTTTTTTCTAGTCACTGTCTAGATCCTTGTTGTCCTGTGTGACCTCCTCTTCGTCTTCATCCAGATCCTCATCTTCCTCCGCCTCCTCGCCGCCGTTCATCATCTCCATCTCCAGCTCTACTCCACCCTCTTCCACCTCGG
>NC_079429.1:5955775-6065775 GCF_026213295.1 Gadus chalcogrammus
ACATGCGTGTGTGTGTGTGTGTGTGTGTGTGTGTGTGTGTGTGTGTGTGTGTGTGTGTGTGTGTGTGTGTGTGTGTGTGTGTGTGTGTGTGTGTGTGTGTGTGTCTGTCTGTGTGTGTGGGCACGGCATGAGCCACGCTGTGGAATCTTTCCAACCTCAGCCCACAGACCAACCACTCATCAACCATTTATACATGTGTCTGTACTTGCTTTACCCGGAGAGAGAGAGAGAGAGAGAGAGAGAGAGAGAGAGAGAGAGAGAGAGAGAGAGAGAGAGAGAGAGAGAGAGAGAGAAGATCAAAGGTGATAGAGAAAGGGTGACGGGGAGATAGAGAGAGCGTCAACAGAGAGAGGTGAAATAATGAGGAGTGAGGAGGAGGAAGGGAGGAGAAAGGAGGAAGGCGAAAGGAGGGAGGAGGGAGGGAAGGTTCAAGAGGAACCCTTAACACACCCATCTCTGTTTGTGTTTTCCTGGTTCAGCCCAAAAACAAGACCTCCCTCTAACTTCCACAGTGGAAAAACTTAGCTATGTGCATGCCGGTGTGTGTGTGTGTGTGTGTGTGTATGTGTGTGTGTGTGCGTGTGCGTGTGCGTGTGTGTGTGTGTGTGTGTGTGTGTGTGTGTGTGTGTGTGTGTGTGTGTGTGTGTGTGTGTGTGTGTGTGTGTGTGTGTGTGTGTGTGTGTGTGTTAAGAGGCGGGGGAAAGGGCCTGCATGAACACTATAGCTTATTTAAATATACACTCAAACATAAACATATACAGCACGCACGCACACGCATACACACACACACACACACACACACACACACACACACACACACACACACACACACACACACACACACACACACACACACACACACACACACACACACACACACACACGTAATAGTGGGATTTTCCAACCAATCCCGGAAGTCCACAGGGAATCCTCATGATCAGTAGTGATGTTGCAGCAAGCTGGTTCCTGGGTTTGTGCTCTGGTGTGAGATATCACATTTAGACTGTACCTCCAGTCATATCTATACTGTATCTATCATATCTATACTGTACCTCATATTATATCAACACTTTATGCATTATATCTATACTGTACCTCCTATCATATCTATACTGTATCATAATCATACTGTATATTTCATATCTATATAGAATGTATCATATCTATAGTTTACCTCCTGAGAAGCACAATAGCAGCTCCTCCTTGATAAAATATGCCTCCTAAGGATGATTTAAACATTCAAAGATAAGACTAATGTGTATGTGAGGGATGAATTGAGGGAAACACCCATTGGCAAAACAAAGAGGAAACAATATAGGCTGATTTAAGAAACCAAACTATCTAGGTAGGATTAACTAGGTAGGTTTAAGAAAGGATACTATGGCCTAATCCCATAACTACCCCTTACCCCTTCCCCTTACCCCTCCCCCTTGTTTTGAAGGGGTAAGGGTAAGGGGTAAGGGGAAGGGGTAAGGGGTAAGGGGAAGGGGTAAGGGGTAGAAATGGAATTGGGCCTATAAACTGTCAACGTTGAATGTGTGTGGTTGATGTCTGGCTTAAGCAGCCTCACCTGGCCCGAGTCAGACTGATTGCTCTCTGGGGCAGGGTGAGGCTGCACACCTGTTGTACGTTGAGTAATCAATGCGCACAGGTTAAACCACCCATCACCACGTGCACTCAGGGAGGTCTCCTTCATGTCAGCACGTTACACATCCTCCTCCGTCTCGCTTTACCCAACCTCTGCGATAAACAAAATCGGCTTTGACATCACCGCCCCGTGCCCTGGCTTCGGGAGAGCCCAGCGAAAGCCAACTAGGTGGAGTGTAGCAATGAACCGCGTTACAGCAGGTTTAAGGAAGGAAGCTATGTGGTTAGGTCGAACAAAGGCAGCGTTGACAATGAATCATTAGTATAATAGCATTCCTCGAACTGCGTCTCCCTTGGTTTACAGATAAGGAGGAACGTTGGCGGTGGGTCTGAGGGGGAGCCTCGCCTGGGAGTCTACAGTGCAACACAAGTTAACTTTGAAGAGATCTTTGCTTGTTAGTGAGCTCAGTTTCACTGTTCAAAGTGCCTCCCCTTTAATCATGGTCAGACGGGCCAAGAAAAGATGAAAACCGAGAGAAGAGAGAGAGAAAGAGAGAAAGAGAAAGATGCAATGAAAGAAAGAGACAGACTTTATACAAAGCAGCTTTTGATCACTTCTCTTTATTTATTTTATTTCTGCTTTACAGAGTAAAAATTGGCCCCTCTCCGACCATGGATGGATAGACACACACACACACACACACACACACACACACACACACACACACACACACACACACTCACTCAAGTCATATCTTGAAAACATTTTAATAATCAGATAAGGCAGTATTTTTAAAAATAGTTTTTTGCCACAAACACACGCATACACACACGCACACTCGAGTACCCTGAAACAATGATCAATTCCTTGTGTGATGGTTTCTTCATGGAAACTAGGACTGTTCCAATGCAAACCCATAAAGATTATGTACCTTCACCCACACACATACTGACACAGTGGGAATTCCACCTCAAAGGGCTTATTTCTTCAAACAGCTGTTATTATTACCCAACATTTTTTTCTTTCCCCCTCTCCATCTTGTGCAAAGTTCATCCCAGGTCTTCTGAAAAGGATTCGATTTGTTATGGGACAAAGTAGCCAGTTGCTGGCAGCTGTGGCTCTGCCCCAGTGCCTTCTGTCTGCCTTCATGCCTCCAGGGTTCTGTCTACCTCAGTGCCTCCATAGTTCTGTCTTTGTTCACCGGTGCCTCCATAGTTCTGTCTATGTTCCTCAGTACCTCCATAGTTCTGTCCATGTGGTGCCTCCATAGTTCAACTTCTGTCTATGTTCCTCAGTGTCTCCATAGTTCTGTCTATGTTCCCCAGTGCATACATAGTTCTGTCTATGTGGTGCATCCATAGTTCAACTTCTGTCTATGTGGTGCCTCCATACTTCTGACTATGTGGTGCCTCCATAGTTCTGTCCATGTGGTGCCTCCATAGTTCTCACTATGTTCCTCGGTGCCTCCATAGCTCTCTGTCTGTGTACAGTTCAGCGCGCACGGCTTGGCCAGCCACTGGGTTGGCCAGCCGTGGGAGGCGACAGCGGCAGTTGCCGTGGCAACCCCTTGTTGCTCTTTCCAATAACAATGAAAGAGGTCGGTGTTTATGGAGAGATTTATGGGACAGCAAGGAAAGTATCTTCTTCCTTTTAGCCGCCCCTGGCGAAGGAACCCACCCTGCTCTTACTCCTCGCCACCCTGTCATGTGGACAGCCTGTTTTGAAATCATATATTGATCAACTATTATTATATTCCAATTTGCCTAATACAGTATCACTTCTTGAGGCGACTTCTCTGATCTCTGTTTCAGCCATGTCGCAGTTTCGACTTGACTAATTTGTAATTTTTTAAGTATTAGTATGTTTAGAATCCCCCTGTAAGAATGTCGGTTGGCACAGAAGAATTGCCACTAATAAGCTGCAGTAACTCATGTCCAATGAATACATGATGATATATACTCATATTTATCGACAAATTATGTTCGGTTAGTACTGACGTCAAATATTGTACGTTTTACAGGAGCTCGGATGTCAACGATGGACTTTGATTTTAAGGGTTATTATGGCTATTTTTTAAGGGTTATTAGAAAAACCTCTGACGTGAGCTTGGATAAAGGCTTCTCTATGCTCGGTTGATAAAACGTTTGCCACATCCCTGCAGGAATCGAATTTGGAATCATATGATTGGGGAGATCATCTGATGGATGAAAAGTAATTCCTTTATTGTAGAGAGCCCTTGCACATGAGTCATCAGCAAACTCTGACTCATGCGGAAACAACTTTGGGGTTAGAAGAAAAAAGGCTCTACCATTTTGGGATATTTAGTGTAGAGTGAGTCACATGATCGCAGGTTTACCCTGCATGGTCTTACAGTTTGAAGCTATCGTTCCAATTTAGTTCAGATGAGAAGTCAAAACGATGTTACTGTTAAATGGCCAAAATAGCTAAAGTTCAAGTGCAACTGATAAATAGACAAAATAACCAGTCAGATCGAAGGGAACCTGTTAAATAGACAAAACAGCCAGTGAGTGAAAGTGTTAAAGGGACAAAACAGCCAATAAGTGAAAGTGTTAAATGGACAAAAGCACCAGTAAGCAAAAGTGTTAAATGGACATAACAGCCAGTAAACTAAAGTGTTAAACGGACAAACGAGCCAGTAAGTGAAACTGTTAAATGGACAAAAAAGCACCAGTAAGTGAAAGTGTTAAGCAATGTCAAGCAGTAGTGGAACCTTGGTTGGAGTGGAGGCTTTGAGGCCACAGGAGGAAACTAAAACTGGCCCAGAACGCTCTCTCATAAAGGCTCTTTCCTTCTCACAATCAAACAAGTATGTGATAGTTGCTACTTTTAGATGATCCCCCGGACCCCCAGCCCCCCAGAACCTCCAGCCCACGGCCTTCCCCCCCGCCTCATGGCCTCCTTTGTTTCATCACTCATTACCCGGCTTGTCGGCCAATCCCCTCGTTTTCCCCTCCTTCGAACTTCCTCTCCCTTCTCACTTCTCTCCGATTTTTCCTTCTCTTTTCCCCTTTCCATTACCCTGTGAGCCACACACACTGTCTGCCTTTCCTCTGTCCCTTCCTGTTCACTTAGTCAACAACAAGGCCTTAAACAAACCAATGATGTATTCGCTGAGGCCGTGAACACACACTACTCATGCAAAAGTCGTCGTGGCTCCAGCTCAGTGCGAGAAGAGGGAATTCTTCTTAACAGTCGTACACAGAGGAGCTTGTAAACGGCGCGGGGAGAACAGGAACGACCTCGCTCACATTTCCATATAAGGTCCTCTGTACTCTGAGAAGGAGGAATATCGCTGTGGCTGATTTACATGTTAAATGTTATGTGGTTCCCATGCACGGGGAGGGCGAAATGTCTTCTCAATCATTTAAACGTCATGATTTAAAGCGCTTTTATTGTTCTTGGGGCCTTTTGTGAAGACAGAATTACGTTCCTGTGTCTGATGAGAACTTGTATGAATATCTAAAACAACACAGACAGCCGGCTTGTTTCTCAGAGTTCACTGTGTCTTTGTGTGGGCAACAGGTGCTGTTAGGGTTGGAGAGGAAGAGTCATCATGGAGGAACAGCAGCATATCCGGATGAATGACTCCTTCACACAATCACTGCTCATGTTCCCAAGGCTGGGATGAAACCGGTTGAGGTAATAGATACTGACAACCATTAAAGATAAACTTCCATCTTAGCCGCACACAAGACATCACGTCATTCCAAAATGATTCCTTGGCTGAGCAATGGACCTGTGCTAAATATGTATTGTATCATCTAAACTGATCCCATGGTAATCAAATACGATGAGTGGAACACACCCCTTTCATCGTTTTTTGAGCTGCTACAGTAAATGTCGCCCTAAGCCAACAGCAATCGCCTTACATGTTTTGCATTTGTTTGAATTGTTAAGCTCCTATTTCAACATTTCTTACCGTTGCTCGTTCAACCTTGGCGTGTTTCGCCGGAGAACGCTAGCTCTGCGTGTACCAACAGTGCCCCTCTATCTAACTCTTTTCTCGTCTCAGTAAATAATGAGCGAACAGACAAACAAGATAAGGCTAACTGGGACCATCCCAAGTACCTGCTGAAGGTTGAATGTGTCTACCAGATGGCAGTTATGGATCCTCATTACTGTAACAAACTTCTGAACATTGTTGACGGACCAATCGGCTTGGGAATAGGAGGAATTCATGCTAACATAAATGCAAAAAATAATAGAAAAGTCAAGTCCGATAAAATCATAGGAGAAAAATGTTGGCAAGAAGTGAAAGTTGATAGATAGGAGTGAGGTATTTATAGCACAAAGGACACATAATGAGTTGCATACCATTGCGAGTTAATGTGAACAGATTATATACAATCGAGAATTGATCATAGAGGAGTGTTATGGCAGGGTGAGTTTTAGAAGACTGGAGCAGAGAGGAGGAATGAGGAGAGGAGAGGAGGGAAGAGGAGAGGAGATAAGAGTAGGGGAGAGGAACGTAGAGGCGGAGGAGTAGAGGGGAGAAGAGGAGATAAGAGGAGGGGAGAGGAGAGGAGGAGAGAGGAAAGGAGAAGTTAAGAGCAAAGGAGGGGAAGGAGAGAATAGGAGGAGTAAGGAGAAGATAGGACAGTAGAAGAGAGGCGAGGAGAAGAGGAGAGCGTAGGGGTCAGCACAGAGTGAGGTAAATGCCTATGCTGTGAATCAGCTGTCCAAATATGGACCATGTTCTTTGCTGCTGGACACACCCATTAATTCCACCATTCACGAGACGATGGAGGAGACGTCTCTCCAAATCACCCAACCTCTCTCTCCCACACTTCTGCTCTCTTGCCCTCGCTCCCTCCCTCCCTCACACCTCTCCCATCCCTCACTCGCACACACACCCTTAACTCCTACTATCTCCCTGTTATCCTTTGGCAGCCCCTTTAACAAGCTTCTCTTCTGTCTTGTGATCTCTCGCAAACACACCCACACGTGCACACGCACTCATGCACGTACACACACACACTCACTCACTCACTCACTCACACTCACACACACGCACACACATATACACAAACGGTCATGGAGCTGTCACATTCCGGTATGGATCTACACGGAGATCCTTGGCTTCCCTTCGGCTCTAGTTGGCCACCAGGCACGGCTAACATATGGAGACTCATCTGTATAACGAAACTTCCAGACCCCAGACTAAATCTAGGGATTAGCTCCTAGAAATGCCCTGGATCACAATCACAGACACTCCACAGAGGAGACAGCAGACTTGTCATAGGCTTGTTATCCTAGATAAAGTTGAATAGGATGGATGAGGTAGGATGCATCGGATACATATTTATCTCAGTGTAGCATGGCTGTTAGCACGCCTAGCTGCAGCCACTGCTTCCCCAGGCTACAAGGCTGATGCAGCTAGGGTGTTTGGACCAGTCGTGTAGAGGGAGAGGATGGTCTTTGGACCAGGCTTGCAGAGGGAGAGGATGGTCTCTGGACCAGGCTTGTAGAGGGAGAGGATGGTCTTTGGACCAGGCTTGCAGAGGGAGAGGATGGTCTCTGGACCAGGCTTGCAGAGGGAGAGGATGGTCTCTGGACCAGGCTTGCAGAGGGAGAGGATGGTCTTTGGACCAGGCTTGCAGAGGGAGAGGATGGTCTCTGGACCAGGCTTGCAGAGGGAGAGGATGGTCTCTGGACCAGGCTTGCGGAGGGAGAGGATGGTCTCTGGACCAGGCTTGCGGAGGGAGAGGATGGTCTCTGGACCAGGCTTGCAGAGGGAGAGGATGGTCTTTGGACCAGGCTTGTAGAGGGAGAGGATGGTCTTTGGACCAGGCTTGCAGAGGGAGAGGATGGTCTTTGGACCAGGCTTGCGGAGAGAGAGCCCCCCCCCCCCCCCCCTGGTAGCAGGAGCAATAAAGAGAAGACAAAGTGCTTGTGCTGCACACCAAAGCTACCAAGCGCTCCTGTGCTAGCAAACTACCCCTTCTGGGCAGTAAATACACTTGAGATACCAGCGTGTGTTTTGAGCTATCAGCTGGAGGGGCCTTGGTGGGGCCTTTCATTTTCTACTACTTTAAGAGCTCAGAGCTTCAGGAATTTCTGAATCACACCTCACACCTCAAAACCTCCAACTACAGAAACCAAGACGCTGCATTGGGAAAGGTCTGAGTAACACAAGGGGAATTGAGATGAGAACAACATGTTGTGCTATGTTATGTTACCATGGTGACCTCTGTTCTTGGTTACTATGGCATTTATTCGATGCACTCTTCTCTTCAATTTTATTTATTTGTTTATTTATTGGATATAAATAGATGCTTATTTATTTCTGACTGATCCATCTGTTTTCATTCTAGCTGAATCTATCAGGCTCCGGTAAGATTTACGAGTATACTAATATTTACTGCAGTACTCTGAGGCAGCGCTTGTGGAAAAGCGTTAAATGCCTGAGTTTAAGTCTTCGGTGGCCTTGAAATGCCACTTAGATTAAAAGTGCTTCTCACAAGTTGACACCAAGTAAACAGTTCCTGGTATGTTGGTGATGCCCGTTTTTCTACCGTGCGTTGTGTGTCGCTCTGCAAGCGGTGTTAATCTGACCTCTCTGCGCCTGTGTCACAAACAGGCAGTTAGGTGTTCAACAAAAAAGCACAACCTACAAGGAAATCAAGCACATGATCCGTACATTTTCTCTTAAGGAATTCTCCATCCAAGGTTACGGTCTGGATAATGTATGCGATGTGGGTCTATAGAAGAGCAAACCGTGCATACTAATGAGCCTGCGGAGTATGTATGTGGCAACGAGCAGTCCCGAGTGAAAACAGCGCAGGACTTCACGGCTTTGTGTCACAGAGGCTTTGGCCGTCTCGTGTTGGTTTTCACAGGAGCCTGGCCTTGAGGAGCCACAGCGAAGAGCACGGAAGTATCAAAGGAACGGCGTCTGATTGGTTGAGTGGAAGGTGGCCATGAGCCAACCGACAACTCTCTAGGACAATGATGGTGGTTCACCCAAAACTTGTTGACTAAAAACCTAAAATTGTTTTGCTCTCTCGATCGTATTTCAAAACGACATTGGGTGGAAACGTGCAGAGCTCAGCTCCTAGATGTTATCAGTTTTTAATTAAAATGGCGATTTATGGCCTTTCAGCGTTGAGAAATCCCCCAATCATCGAATTCCATTGAGTGGAGTCGGAGACGAGTCTTCCATCGTCTCTCGTTCTGCTCTGAACATCATCTGCCCTCTATTATCTGTTGCTGTGCCAACACAAGACATCCAGGTGTGGGTTGTGTGAGTGTGTGTGTGTGTGTTTGTGTGTGTGTATGTGTGTGTGTGTGTGCGTGCGTGTGTGTGCGTGTGCGTGTGTGTGTGTGTGTGTGTGAGTGAGTGATTGTGCACGCACTCACACAAATGTGCCTCTGTGTGTCTGGGTTAGATTAGAATTATACACAACAATTTCTATTGAAAAATCAAGTTACGTAAAATCCTGCTGTCTTTGATATCAGTCCAACTCTCACCAGAGTGAGTCAGAGAGAGAGAGAGAGAGAGAGAGAGAGAGAGAGAGAGAGAGAGAGAGAGAGAGAGAGAGAGAGAGAGAGAGAGAGAGAGAGAGACAGAAATGGCAGGAGAAAGGTCTGTGCGAGCCATGGTGTCTGACTCAGGGCTGGAAACTCTGAACGTTCTCTCAGGCCACTGTGTGTGCAGAGAGAGCCTGTTAGCTATTACTTACACACCACACTGCAGACACACAGGCTAAAAAAAGACCCAGAATTTAGGACTCCCCTTAATCTCCCTCGCTCTCATACGCGCACGCGCACACACACACATGGAACCACACACACGCACAGACCCACACACACACACACACACGGACACACACACACACGGACACACACACACACACACACACACACACACACACACACACACACACACACACACACACACACACACACACACACACACACACACACACACACACACACACACACACACACACATACATAGAGGAAAATGTAAATGTCTGATTCAAGTCCTCTTTTAACCAACTGTTTGCAGTGCAGGCCCTTGAGTAGTTTCCATCTCCGTTTAAAAATGTTCCACCGGGTTCTTCAAGCGATGGTGGACCATGAGTTACGGTTAGTGTCTCAAACTATAAGGAGATGAAGAGGATGTGGCAAATAACGTCAAGAGGAAGCATCTTGTGCTTTGATTTGACTGCCAGTTGAAAGGATCAGCACAACCTTTATGTGTGGGATGTAATTGATAACGCATTTGGAAGAGGGAAGAGAGCGGGGTTCTGAGCCAGTGAGGTGTCTGGGCATTCTTGGCCCAGACCGGGACGAAGCCCTCTTCCTGGCCCTGTGGCCCCAGCCTCTTGGCCACTGCCTCGCCCCTCTTTCAGCTCACTGAGACCACCTTTCCATCGTGACACATCCCAGACCGCTCCTCAAGTGGTCAGGGAGCAACGCCCACTCAATCAAGTTCACAAACCCCTGGAATCTCTCATTTCCCCTCAGTCCCTCCCAATGAAAACCACACTTTTTATTTTTTTGGATCGTGCCACACCCATTCCAAACTCTTTATCAGGTTTGCTGGCACTTATCACAAACATGCATTCACATGCAGCTCGAACAAATATGCACTCAATTTCACACGCAAACACACACGCAATCACAGTTATCTTTGTTATGCTGTTACTCATGTCGAGTCGATGAGTTGTGGCTCAGCTGTTACGCACTCCCACACAGACACACACACACAGGGTGACACGCCCTCTCACCTGGTACACCATGACTTTGAAGTTGCGTCTCTTGAGCAGCTCGGCCTCGTTGGTCTCCAGCTTGCGGATCTGCCCCCCTTGCTTCTCCAGGTTGGCGCGCACCGTCTTCACGTTGACGCTGACCTTCTGCACCTTCTCCATCATCTTGTTCACGCTGTTGGACGTGTTGCCGTGGCTCTTGGCCAGCTTTGCCAGCTCCCCCTGGATGCCGTTGACGGAGCGCTCCATGTCCTGTTGCCGGGCCTCCAGGCCGGTCTGGGTCTTCTGGATCTGGTCCACGGCGCCGATGATCTTGTCCAGCAGGGACAGCACCATCACGCCGTTCACCGGCATGTCCAGCTTCAGCGCGTCATCACCGGACGACGCCGCCACCGCCTCTGCCACGAACTCCTCCTCGGCGGACTCCTTCTCGGCAACCCCGGCGGCCTCTTCTTCCTCGTCCTCCGATGCCTGGAGGTTGATCTCGTCGTCAGAGATCTCGGTGAGAGTCTGGGGCTCCGACTGGCCCAGGCTGGAGAGCCCCATCGATTCCACGGCTGCCATCTTGGGGAACTTTTTAGAACGTAACTGTGGTGGAAAAAAAAGGAAAAGTTTTTCTTTAGAGAATATAGATATATATATTTTTTTTTTTTTTTTGGTTTCTTGTAAAGAAAAATGTCTCACCTTCTTCTTTCTGTTAAGCCTCCTGCTGTCTTCTCCTACTTCTTCTTCTTCTACTTCTTCTTCTCCTTCTTTTTCCTCTTCTTCTCCGGTGCTTTCTATCCCTCTCTTCCACTTGTTTCTCACTTGTCTCCTTCAGTCACTCATGTGCTCTCTGAGTTACCTCACTGCTTCTTCACAGTCTGCCCTCCCTCTCTCTCTCTCTCTCTCTCTCTCTCTCTGTCTCTCTCTCTGTCTCTCTCCAGTGGCCAGTGAGTAGGGAGGCGGAGCGCGGCTGGATGTTACCACATGGGTGCTGGGATGTGAATGCCACAACAGACAGAGCAGCCCCAGGAGTCTAGCAGCAGCCGCTGGCTGTTTCTCTCACAGAACTTTTTCCCCCTCCCTTTGAGACACACCCACTTGACTCTCTCCCACCACCTCTCCTCATTTGGCCACACCCACATCTGAATGAGGCCCCTCCCATGAGGGAATGGGGAAATCCACCCCCCCCCGCCACCAACACCACCACCCCCAACCACCTCTTGGTCTGCCCCGCGGCTCATCAGGATGGTTGGAATAGCTAAGAGAGAGAGAGAGAGACAGAGAGAGAGAGAGAGAGAGAGACCGAGAGAGAGAGAGAGAGAGAGAGAGAGAGAGAGAGAGAGAGAGAGAGAGAGAGAGAGAGAGAGAGAGAGAGAGAGAGAGAGAGCGGTAGAGAGCTCCTCTGTATACAAGCACAGGCACAGCGAAGGAGGCAGAAATGTCAAGGCAGGATCTATTCGTTTTTTCCACTGCGCTCATTTTAACCCCTTACTGCGCACAGGGATAAGGAGCACTGAGAGAGGGTTAACGCACAAACACACACACACACACACACGCACGCGCACACACACACACACACACACACACACACACACACACGCACACACACGCACGCGCACACACACACACACACACACACACACACACACACACACACACACACACACACACACACACACACACACACACACACACCAATCACAATAACGTGCTTATTTGTAAAACTACATTAGACTAGGTCGGATTAGATTAGAATAGACTATAGTAGACTAGACTAGACTAGACTACACAAGATTAGACTACACTAGACTAGACTACACAAGACTAGACTAGTCTAGACAACACAAGACTAGACTACACTAGACTACACTAGACTAGCCTCGATGTATTCATTTGATTCGACTAGATTCAATAAGGCTAGATTAGCCTAGATAAAACTAGACTACACTGGGCTACTAGACCAGGCTAGTTAAGATTGGATGAGTCAGATTGGATATATATAATATACTTTCTACATGTGTTTCACTGTTTATTTAATTAGTCCCACTAGACCCACAACAAAAATGTGGATACATTTGGATCGGGTCATTTGAGGTGAAATCCTCTTTCACTGGAACTCAGTGACCTCAATGTTTCAGGGGCCCACATATTATCATCAGAGAGAGAGAGAGAGAGAAAGAGAGAGAGAGAGAGAGAGAGAGAGAGAGAGAGAGAGAGAGAGAGAGAGAGAGAGAGAGAGAGAGAGAGAGAGAGAGAGAGAGAGAGAGAGAGAGAGAGAGAGAGATTATTAATCCCCCTGTGAGGGATTAATAAAATTGTATCTAATCTAATCACAACACAAGGTCTACTAACCAGGGCCTACTAACACAAGGCCTACCAACAAACAAGGCCTACTAGGCCTACTAACACAAGCCCTGCTTGTTATGAACAGCACAGGGACATTTTAATGAGGCCAACGTGGTTGTTTTATGTATAAAAAAAAGCAACTTCTTTCCCTATGCTCTGGTAGTAATTTGTGTACATTATGGGAGTTCCGTGCTTCTAAAATGGCTAGCTGGCCGTAGGCCATGTGTCCTGGTTTAACCCTGAGCAGCTTGGGGAAGCGTGAAGGAGCTATTGAAGCTTCTTGGAGAGGAAAAACCCTAGAGAACCTTGTAGTAGTGGCCTTCTGATTCAACACTTGGCCGTTTGTTTAATGCTTCTCTGCGTGCTGGCAAAGGTTTATTTGTGAGATCTGAGGAGGTGTTTGTGTTTTTGTTAAGTGATTATTCTGTCAATAATATATTTAGATATTTTTATATAAAAACATTTTTTTTTTGCGTTTGTTCTCAGATGCACATGAATATGATCCAATTATTGCATAAGAAAATAAAATAAAATAAAGTAAATGAAGTAATTAATTAATTTCAACCTTTATTGAATTAATGGAGTAAAAGACACTCTTATTTGGGGAAAGGGTCTCTTAATGTGGCACCGCTGGACCACTCGCAGCATCCCTGCAAGTCACGTGACCCGCGAGGTTTATCTCCGTGACGTCAGCGTCGACCTAGCAAGATACAGAGACAGCTGGCTTTGGCAGGTCCGGGGAAATCTCCGCCATACACATTTATTACCGTAAGAAATTACAGATTTTCTTGTTTATTACGTTTTTATTTGGGACATTTGTATATTTAGAACATGTGTCTCGTCGACGGCATATCGTGCGTTTAGTTTGGACCTGAGGATCAGGAGGAGAGAGGATGCTTAGATGTTGATGGGTTTACCGTTGCAGCGGTAATGCAGTCAATGTTGTAAATTCTATCGTTAAGAGTTTTATTTATGATTATTTATGTGTTAACCTATCGAAGTGCGGTTATGCGTTCGGTTGAGATGTACCATGTTAAAGAGAACAGGTGGGCCTACCCTGCGATATTGGGTAATATTTTGCACTGTGTTTCAAGCTATATTTACGATAAAGTAATTTAATGTGATTCATTCAATGGTTCAGTATCAAATGTGTTCGGAAACGGCTCAGGAGGATAAGTGATATCGTATTTCGTGGCTCACATAGCAGCAGACCGTTCTGAAGCGCTTCATCATGGCGTCCTTCAGCGTCATGAAGGGCAATGCGACAAGATGCTATAAATATATTTGTCTGCAACCAAAGATCATGGTGTAGGCCCATGGGTTTTGAAGCATCTGCCTTTATTGTAAATTAAAAATAATGGTAAAATAAAGAGTAAGAAGAAGGGTTCATGATTTTCTGTAATTCACCCTCTATTCATTTAGATTGTTATATAGGCCCACTTGGCAGGCCTTGTTGAGAATATAGGCATATAATAGTCGGCCTCTCTGTGTATAAGGTGTATGTCTACTCAAACCAATATCGCTGAGAAATTGGCATTAGGAGGCCAACATTTGCAATCTTCTTTACATGTAAATCTATTACACAGGCAAAATACACTTAGGGTGATGGGATAGTAATGATAATCAGAGTGACTTCCTAGCAGGAGCGAGTGTGAGTGGAGACAGGAGTCACCATGGGGGAACTCTTCAGGAGCGAAGAGATGACCCTAGCTCAGCTGTTCCTCCAGTCAGAGGCAGCCTACTGCTGTGTCAGTGAACTGGGAGAACTGGGCATGGTCCAGTTTAGGGATGTAAGTACAAAGAAATAAGATAACAAAATTAGCGAAATATTACAAGATACCTTAATAAATGCATCAATGACTAACTTTTAAGTTGCTTTGGATGAAAATGTTTGCTAAACGACTAAATGATAATGTAATGTGATCATATCCTACATAATTATGTTTGAGATGCTAGAGTGCTTGTCAGATCTCTTTCTCAGTCAAAAAGCATGTGGTGGAAATGCTGTGTCTGTTGTTTTGCAGCTGAACCCAGACGTCAACGTCTTCCAACGCAAGTTTGTCAATGAAGTTCGGAGATGTGAAGAAATGGACCGAAAGCTGAGTAAGAAAGTGTTTATTTTGTTACACTTGGTGCCTGGAAGCGGTCTTGTCAGTGACTGAAAACCAAAAGACAATCAAGGTTGAAACTGAAAGGCAAAGTGGTTGGAGGTTGGAAAAAAGGGATCTTTGTTGTTCCTTTAAGGGTTAGGTGGGTGGGGTCGTGTAGCCATATCGGCCTTCAGAAGATCATTCAAGTCCGGAGAAATGTGGGAGCTATTGTTAGGCTGAACCGTACAGAGACGAAGGGCTGCCAGTTTTTACAGACAAAGGAAAAATAACTGAGTGGAGTTTGTACTTCAACATACCAAAGGTTCAGTCTCTGCACGCAAGTGTTCTCAAAACTATCCGCCAATGAAACGGCTGTCTCCGGTTTTCTGAGACCCTGATCCCCATGACCCTCCTTGTAGCGATGGGTTTTACTTTACGGCCAAAATAATACTCTGTACGGTAATCGTCATTTATTTAGGCAACGTTTCACCCTTTGCAACATGTTCAAACTTCTCTTCACCTCATGTTATCCAATATGACACATGAGACTCTCTGTTCTTCTACAATATGACACATGAGACTCTCTGTTCCTCTCCAGGGTTTGTTGAGAAGGAGATCAAGAAGGCCAGCATCTCCCAGGTCGACACGGGAGAGAATCCAGAGGTCCCCTTCCCCAGAGACATGATTGATCTGGAGGTAATCTTTCACCGAAGGATAAGATAAACAGGAACAGCTCAAATAACAGTACTTATACATTTGCTTATTCCTAAATTATAATACTGATTAATCAGAATCAACCTTGCAAAAGTATATATTAAAAAAAAAGGAGGAATATTTCCTGCCGCAGTAATCTGCGCTGTGATTGGCTGGTGAATACGTGCCGTAAAAGTTAGCAGTGCTGTGATTGGACGATGCGTGTGATTGGCAGGCGACGTTTGAGAAGCTGGAGAACGAGCTGAAGGAGATCAACACCAACCAGGAAGCCCTGAAGAAGAACTTCCTGGAGCTGACGGAGCTGAAGCACATCCTGCGCCGCACCCAACAGTTCTTTGACGAGGTCTTTCACCCATTCATACAAGACTCACCCAAAAACACCCTTTAACAAGGTCTCTCACCCGCTCATACAGGACTCACCCATAAACAGCCTTTAACGAGGTCTCAACAATTCATACAGGACTCAACCATAAACACGCTTTGATAAGGTCTCACCCATTCATACAGGACTCACCCGTAAACACCCTTTGGCGAGGTCTCACTCATTCATACATGACTTACCTATAAACACCCTTTGACAAGTTCTCACTCCTTCATACATGACTTACCCATCAACACCCTTTGACGAGGTCTCACTCATTAACACATGACTCCTACATAAACACCCTTTAACGTGGTCTCACTCATTAACACATGACTCCCACATAAACACCCTTTAACGTGGTCTCACTCATTAACACATGACTCCCACATAAACACCCTTTAACGTGGTCTCACCCATTAACACATGACTCCTACACTTTAACGTGGTCTCACTCATTAACACATGACTCCTACATAAACACCCTTTAACGTGGTCTCACTCATTAACACATGACTCCCACATAAACACCCTTTCACCATGGTCCCCACATCACATCCACCTCTTCCTAAGCTACTGTTTGTCAGTTTAGTGGCTGAACCCCAGTCAACAGGCGAACCTCTCTGTGACAGATGGAGGACCCCAACCTGCTGGAGGAGTCCTCTTCCCTCATGGAAGGGAACGAGGTGGGACGCGGGGCGGCGCTCCGCCTGGGGTAGGTGCAACCCGCTCACGCATGCAGGGAAATTCACGCACCGCAGACGCTAGGACCACACAGGGCGGCTCGATTATGGGGAAAAATCCCAATTGATTTGGTCAATTTTGAGATCAGGATTATTCAAACGATTGTTTTTGAGTTTGAAAACATGTTGTTTATTTATTCAGCATGTCTCTCCCCAAAGTTTCTTTTTAACTGAGAACTTTGAAATTCCGCCTTAAAAAAATACACAAAATGGTTCAAAAAGAAAAATGTTCCATTCCAAAATGATATACGTATCCAGAAGATACGATATGATAAACGTATCCAGCTATTCTGCCCTTTCTATAAAACATATAAAACATATAAAACATAAAATACATAGAAAAACTAGATTATGTTAATTTTGTGATCGTTTAACGCTAAAATCGAAATCTCGATCAAATTTCGATTAATCGCCCAGCCCTAGGACCACACTGTGTAGGTGCTGCCAGGCTACTGCACTGCAGTATCCGAGCAGAGACGTCCGACAGCTATACAGCCCCGACCGTCCGTGGCCTGGTGACGTCCCCCTCACTGGAACACTCTGATCGACGACCTCGTTCTCGCTCCTCCCAGGTTCGTCGCCGGGGTCATCAGCCGGGAGAGGATCCCCACCTTTGAGAGGATGCTGTGGCGCGTGTGCCGCGGCAACGTGTTCCTGCGCCAGGCGGATATAGAAGACCCCCTGGAAGACCCCGCTACGGTCAGCCAGCCACACACACACACACACACACACACACACACACACACACACACACACACACACACACACACACACACACACACACACACACACACACACACATACACACACGCAAACACATACACACACAGACACAAACGCGCACACACATACATACCTACACACAGACACATAGACGCAGTCAGCACACGCAAACACACAAACACACACACACATGCAAACGCATACAAACACGCACACACACACACACACACACACACACACATACACACACACACACACTCACACACACACACACACACACACACACACACACACACACACACACACACACACACACACACACACACACACACACACACACACACTCACACACACTCCTTAACGGGGTCTTCTCTGTCCCACAGGGAGACCAGGTTCACAAGTCTGTGTTCATCATCTTCTTCCAAGGGGACCAGCTGAAGAACCGTGTGAAGAAGATCTGCGAGGGGTGGGTGTCGTTCACGCCTGTGTTTAACTACATGCATGTTAAAGTAACCATGTGTAAGATTGAGCTCCACCTGGTTAGTTGGCGGGCTCTTTCAGAATTCAGAATACTTATTAACAGTGATCTGTCCTAACTGACTGTGCAGCTATGTGACGCTTACTAGTGTAAATCGGCTGTCTGGCTTTGGTCAACTTTAATCAGCGTTGACGACAGATATGATGTTGTCAACGCAAGTTGCGAGTTGACAATTACTAGCAAAGGCAATGCTCGTCAAAATAGTAATATCTGTATCAGTAGCAGTAGTAGTAACATGGGTAGTAGTCATGGTAGTAGTACTAGTAATTGTGGTACTAGTAGGAGTGATTCTATGGTGTAACGTATGGAAAGGTAGTGAGGGTAACGCTGAGCCCTCCTCACCAGGTTCCGGGCGTCATTGTACCCGTGTCCTGAGACCCCCATGGAGAGGAAGGAGATGCTGGCTGGAGTCAACACCCGCATCGATGACCTCCAGATGGTGAGTCAACGCACGCTCAATGCTGCCATCAATACACGATCCATACTACCATCAATACACGATCCATACTCCCATCAATCAATCCATGCCCCCGAACTCGCCTCAATGCACCCTTCATACTAACCTTGGTACACTTGGTATCCATATGACTAGCAAAATGTAGAACTACGGCCAGTTCATATTCCTACCTTCGTTTGAAAGTCATTTTTGGGCAATTTAAGGCAAGGAATGTGTACCTGGCATATTCCGGATGTTAGTCCTCATAACAGGCAGAAACATTGAGATTAGGTCTTTCTCAGTACCAATTCTTCAATTGTTCAAGCCCCTCACTGCCCCACAAAGTAGATCTACAGTCAAATACATAATTTAATCTTTCAGCAGGGACTTTGTTTTTGTTGTTGATCCGTTCCCTACGGAACAATGAAATAGAAAATGTCCATCATGGTCAACAATGTTTTCCGGATGCAGGTGTTGTTTTTGATATGATTTATTTTGAGCTAAATTTAATCGTATTGTGCAATTGGGTACATGTGGTGTTCAACATGAATCATGGCTATTCAATGTTGTGGAACTTATTAGGCCTAGAAACCAAGCTCGGTTTTGCTTCAGTCGAGGCCTTAATGCTTACCCAGACTGACCCGGTTCCCCGAAGGAGTCGGATTTACCACAATAAAAAACAAACGATGTGTTGTGTGCTCATTTAGCTTGACCTGCCCCTCAAATTAGCCCTGCTCTTAAGTCCATTTACTGGAGCGTTTCACGACAGAACCTCGATAAGCCTATAAATGAATATGGAACATTCCACTGCAATTACCACCTCCTTTCAAGCAAGCCTCCACCGGTCCTCTTATGGTCTGTGTGCTGTCATCT
Organism: Gadus chalcogrammus; assembly: GCF_026213295.1. Lineage (NCBI taxonomy): Eukaryota > Metazoa > Chordata > Actinopteri > Gadiformes > Gadidae > Gadus > Gadus chalcogrammus. The sequence goes on from NC_079429.1 coordinate 5,974,908, forward strand.
ATGCAAGCCACCAGCCAGCCGCACTTAGAAACCCTAAAAAAGTGTTCTACTGAACAATATGCCGTTTTCTTCCCCCTCATTTTCTCGCCGTCTGGAAAAGGATGCTTTGATAATAGCTTAGTGGCGACACAGAAAGAGGGAGAGACTCTCCAGGGATATTCGTTTACGTTTCATGTTCCAATATCAGATATTGCCCTCTCAAATTCTCTGCCAAATAACTAGGTCGAAGAAACACATTTAACATTTAGTGGATTTTGCAGACACATCCAAAGCGACTTAAAACGATTCATCCACATATATACACTCATAAAAACAATCTCACACCGAAAGCAGAGTCTACCATGCAAGGCAACAGCCAATCCATTGTAAGCAGTAAGGGTTAGGTCTATTGCTCAGGGACACCTCAAAGGAGCAAGGGATCGAACTAGCAATACTTTATGCTCTACCTCCTGAGCTAAGCCGACCCCTCCATTCCTTCTTCTTCTCGGTGATGTTGTTGTCATAGCTCGTGTCTGTAGGAGTGTTTCACCCAGGACCAGGGTCTAAGGGACTCACTCTCTCCCCCTCCCCCCCCAGGTCCTGAACCAGACTGAGGACCACCGGCAGCGGGTGCTCCAGGCGGCCTCCAAGACGATGCGCGTGTGGTTCATCAAGGTGCGGAAGATGAAGGCCATCTACCACACGCTCAACCTGTGCAACATCGACGTGACCCAGAAGTGTCTGATCGCCGAGGTGTGGTGCCCCGTGTCCGACCTGGACTCCATCCAGTTCGCCCTGCGCCGCGGCACGGTACGTGGTCCTCCAGAGGGGGCGGAGCTTCAACCGGCGCCCGCCTCTCAGGCACATTCACACGTCACTCGTTAGGGACTGGAGTGTGGGTTGAGGGGCGTGGTCAGTCCACCACGCTTGATGAAATAGATTCATTTAAATGATGCTTGACTGTGATAATGTGTGTTGCAGGCTGGTGATGATAAGGTTAACGATAAAGGTGTGAAAATGTGGGTATTTCACGATTCAATTTTGATTCCTAAGAGCCACGATCCGCAAAATGTGTTATCGATACAAAACGAATCCCGATTCAAAACCAGGTTCTCGATTCCAGTCGGCTTCGCACTTGAAAAGGCGGTGTGGCAAATCACGAGATGAAACCGAAGTAATGTGTGTTTAAAACAATTTAGTTTTAATATTTGATCAACTTATTGCAATAATGTGAACACACTAAGACAAACCTAAGACAAAAGGATATCACAAGTTATGTATCGATTCAGAATCATATTAGATAGGAATCGCCATTCTAACAAGAATCATTTCCCCACTCCTAGTCATAGTTAATGAGGGCGGTCCATCAGACATGTGCATAATGTAATTTTTGTATCAAGACAAAAAATGTCAAACCTTAGTGACCAGACGGCCATGTTTGTTGTGATTGACAGGAGAGGAGTGGCTCCACCGTGCCCTCCATCCTGAACAGGATGCTGACCAAACAGACTCCGCCCACCTTCAACAAGACCAACAAGTTCACCTCCGGCTTCCAGAACATCGTGGACGCCTACGGAATCGGAAACTACCGGGAAATCAACCCAGGTTACACATCTGAATGTCCCACACCTTACATTTACGATTCTGATCCTTTCCCTATGTTCTCTGCCATTCAAATGTGTTATATTCACACACCTGAGGTGGAGCTTAGCTATGATATGGCAGGCAAAATGGATTCCCTGAAACAATCTGGGAACAGATTTCCAGATTGGTTCAGATTGGACCGAGCTGTGGCTCATACTGAAGTTGGCGAAGTCAACCAGAACAGTTATTCTCAGTTATCGCATTCAATACTAACACTCACTAATCACTGACCCATTGCTTTGACCTTCCATCAAATTATACTTGAGTAGCAGCTCTTAAATCTCACCGACAGCACCTTCCATGAAAACACTGTGCAGTCCGTCGGGTGACGTTCTCTCTCTCCCTGTGTGCCTCCAGCTCCCTACACCATCATCACCTTCCCCTTTCTGTTCGCCGTCATGTTCGGGGACATGGGCCACGGCCTGCTGATGACCTCCCTCGCCCTCTACCTGGTCATCAGGGAGAGCCGGCTGCTCTCGCAGAAGAGCGACAATGAGGTACCAGAGGAAACCAGATGAAACCCGATAAAACCAGATTTAACCAACCAGAGTTGGCGCAGAGAGGAGCTCTTCATGTAGTCCTGAAGAGCTCCTCATTCATCATACATTTTAAAGAAATGTATGATGAATTTACTGAAAAGTATCTAATGGGATGTAAATAAAATATCGAAAAATGGACAGACAGGTATATGTCAAATTCTTTCTCCAAAACCAGACCCGTGTCAACATTTTTTTTGTGATTCTGTTATACACACTAACACGGGCAACGATGTTACTGCTACTTCCATGATTTAAACAATCCTAATCCCCTATAATCCCAATACTACCTCTACCACTACTGCTACTATTATCAGTGTTACCCAAGCTTCCTAAAGAGCAGATAACACGGACGACTTCAACGGCTAAACCTGTGGTTGGTACCCCTGCTCCCTGCGCTGCAGATATTCAACATGGTGTTTGCCGGCCGCTACATCATCCTGCTGATGGGGCTGTTCTCCATCTACACCGGCCTCATCTACAACGACTGCTTCTCCAAGTCCCTCAACATGTTCGGCTCCGGGTGGAGCGTGCGGCCCATGTTCGTCAACAAGGGAGGCAACTGGACGTGAGTTCAATTCCCGTGCACGGGGCCACTGGCTCATGCCTTGTACGTCTCTCCAGAGGAGAAAACAAGTAGCCCTAGGTTGCTCCTGCGTAAAAACAGGATGTACCTCTCTGCCTCTGTCTGCCTCTGTCTGCCCATCTCTGCCTCTCTCTCTCTCTGCCCATCTTTGCCTCCCTCTCTCTCTCTCTCTCTCTCTCTCTCTCTCTCTCTCTCTCTCTCTCTCTCTCTCTCTCTCTCTCTCTCTCTCTCTCTCTCCATCTCTCTCTCCCTCTCTCTGCCTCTCTCTGTCTCTCTCTCTCTCTCTCTCTCTCTCTCTCTCTCTCTCTCTCTCTCTCTCTCTCTCATCTCTCTCTCTCTCTCTCTCTCTCTGCCTCTCTCTCTCTCTCTCTCTCTCTCTCTCTCTCTCTCTCTCTCTCTCTCTCTCTCTCTCTCTCTCTCTCTGCCTCTGCCCCTCTCTGCCTCTCTCTGCCTCTCTGCCTCTCTCTGCCTTTCCCTACTCCGCCCTGTGTTGAACGATGAGCGAGTAGCCCTGCGGGACTGCCTGCGTTATGCATGGGACGTAACGAATCCTATTGTGAAGTCGTTAGATGTCCTCACCTGTGCTATTAAAACCATTCCTCTTAATGTCTTAACGTTTTGCCTACACAAACGATTTCCTGTTCCTTGCTCTAGATTTGAGACGCTGGGTGAGAACGCATTGCTCCAGCTGGACCCTGCCGTCCCGGGTGTGTTCAACGGACCCTACCCGCTGGGAATCGACCCGGTAATGACGACTAACTAACTACCAGAATCACACTGTTTTAAACTAAGCAAAGAACACAGAGCATGAAATCAGTGCGCTGTGTTCAATTGTTAATCTTACTTACTCGATTGTGTGGGACTCAATTCTATTGTGGAGGCTAAAAAATGTGACATACGATTTTGCGTCCTGGGTTTGACTTCCCTCAATCAGCTTGTTGTGTCACTCCTAACTGAATGAGCACGTCAGTCTGTTTGGTATTAAATGGATTGGTTTTCTAGATCTGGAACATCGCCACCAACAAGCTGACCTTCCTGAACTCCTTCAAGATGAAGATGTCCATCATCCTGGGGGTGACGCACATGCTGTTTGGAGTCTCCCTCAGTCTCTTCAACCACCTGTAAGTTCCTCCTCAACTCAACTGATTTAGTTGTCAAATGTGCAAGGAAAATGTGACTTTCCTTGTTGGCAATGAAATGCTTGTGTTCCAAGCTCTCCTCAACAATGCAGGTAAGTAAGATAAACAAGTCCGATTTTATTATTTTAAGTATAAAGTACTATCAAAATGATTTACCAAAAGAGTAAATAATACCAGCATATGAAAAGAAAATGTGGAAAAAAGCACCTAACAGCTGCTGTAGAGGTGAGTTTCCAGAACTGTAAAGAGAGAGAGGGCAGAAAAGAACAGAAGAGAGCCAGAATTAACACGCTAAACAACTCAACAAAAGCCACGGCGTCCTCCCTGTCTGCTCCCTCCCTCCTGCGTTTCTCTTGCACTCAGGGGTGTTGCTGCATCCAAAAACAGGCACATTACAGATGTTATCCTGTTATCACACAGCAGTTCATTCACTCAGATATGATGGATGGCATCTCTAACACATTACACTCAAATGAAAGCTCTTCAATCGTATCTACAGCAGCTTTAAAACAACAATTACATGAAAAGGAAAAAAGGGAATTTAGTCATTGGCACAACAGAGCCATTTTGTGTTATTTGATGAACTCCATCATGATATCAGTATGGTGCTGCTGCCATAGTGTGTGATTTATAGTATAGCTTACATGACACACCCAGAGAGTGTGTTTGGGAGAGAGAGAGAGAGAGAGAGAGAGAGAGAGAGAGAGAGAGGGAGAGAGAGAGAGAGAGAGAGAGAGAGAGAGAGAGAGAGAGAGAGAGAGAGAGAGAGAGAGAGAGAGAGAGAGAGAGAGAGTGAGAGAGAGAGAGAGAGAGGAGAGAGAGAGAGAGAGAGAGAGAGAGAGAGAGAGAGAGAGAGAGAGAGAGCGAGAGAGTGAGCAAGAGAGAGAGAGACAGAGAGAGACACAGAGAGGGAGAGAGAGTCTGTGAGAGATGTGAGGCCTTGCTGGTATGAATCGAACCCATTGTCCTTTATTGTCCGTGGTGAGCTCCTTGTACAACCAGTGATGTATGATGATGATGGGGACTCATGCGGCCACACGCACATCCTAAACCCTTCTTTTGAGCTACTGGTTCTCCCCTTGGCACCAGCATGGGGGGGGAGTACCCACTGGCAACTCTTCCAAATACAATTTCACTCTACCAACTAGTTCGAAATCAATAAGCAAGTAATGTAACCGTCTAAGTTATGAATGGTTTATATCAGAAACATTGTTAAAAAGACAATGATTAAGTTCTATCAGCAGTCAATAGTCTCATTTACATTAAATGTAGGTCATTTAGGAGATGCTTTTATCCAAAATGACTTAGAATAAGTACATTTGTCAGAAGAAAGAGAAACAACAATATATCTCTGTCGGTACAGTAAAGATGTTAATGGAAACAAGAGCTAAGCCCTTACAGTTGCTGGGTTGCCATTCTCTGCATACAACAAAGATAGCTAGGATAAGATAGTCTCACAACGTCATCCATCATGAACATTATATTTACGTAGAACCAAGCTCCAGAACATTCCACTGTTTCAACATCTAAACAATATGCTAGTCTCATCCATCATGTAATGCACTCGTTTCACCAACACCTCTGCCCATACTTTGACCCCGCTGAAGATGAGGATAACAAGTGAAGACGAAGGCTAATGAGCTGTAGGGCTGCTCCATTATGGAAAAAATCATAATCACGATTATTTTGGTCAATAAAAAAAAACAACGATTGTTTTTGAGTATGAAAACATGATGCATTTTTTCAGCTTCATCCATAAAATCCTTTTGTAACTGAGAACTTTGAAATTTCCCCTTCAAAAAACACACACAATTTTCAAATAGAAAAACGTTAAAATAGTAAATAATGTACAAAAATGTATCCAACTGATCATATTTGTAATATCTATAAAACATTTAATCAATAAAAAAAGATTATTTGACCCCAAAATCGAAATCAAGATTAAAATTAGATTTATCGCACGGCCCTGATGAGCTGTCCTCCGCAGGTACTTCAAGAAGCCCCTGAACATCTTCCTGGGCTTCATCCCCGAGATCGTGTTCATGTCCAGCCTGTTCGGCTACCTGGTGCTGCTGGTCTTCTACAAGTGGACGGCCTACGACGTGTTCAGCTCCAAGGACGCGCCCAGCCTGCTCATCCACTTCATCAACATGTGTCTGTTCAACTACAACGACCCCACCAACAAGCCTCTGTACCGGGGACAGGTGATCCACCCCCCCCCCCCCCCCCTCTCACCTGCCCCCTCCCCTCGTTCTCTCTCAGCGCTCACAGCCGTCTGTCTCTAGTGTTTACCTGTCGGCCTGTCTCTTTGGAGTTAACCTGTATGTTTTTCTTTTTTAGAGTTAACCTGTCTGTCTGTCTATTAAGACGTAACACGTCTGGCTGTCTCTGAAGAGTTAAACCGTCTGTCTCTGTAGAGTTAACCAGTCTGTCTGTCTCTTTAGAGTTAACTTATCAGACTGTCTCTTTGGAGTTAACCTGTCTGTCTGTCTCTGTTGAGATAAGCTGTCCTTTCTGTCTCTGTAAAGTCAACCTGTTTAGCTGTCTATTTAGAGTCAACCTGTCTGGCTGTCTCTGAAGAGTTAACCTGTCTGTCTCTGTACACTAACCTGTGTGTCTGTCTCTGTAGAGTTGACGTGTCTCTCTCTGTAGATGTGAACCTGTCTGTCTGTCTGTCTGTCTGTGTCTAGATGGGGATCCAGATTCTGCTGGTGCTGATAGCCCTAGCATGCGTTCCCTGTATGCTGATAGCCAAAACCCTGGTGCTCCGGCGACAGCACTTGTGGAAAGCCAAGCTGGTATGTCCCCCTCCCCCCCCCCCCCTCTCTCTCTCTTTCCCTTTCCCTCTCTCTGCCCCTCTCCCCCCTCCTTTCTCTCTCTCTCTTCCTCTGTCTCCCCCCCTTCTCTCTCTCTCTTCCCCTGTCCCTTTCCCCCCGTCTCTTCTTCCCACTTTTTGAAGATTATTGATCAGCTCGTTTCACAATAATCAAATTATATTAATATAAAGTATTTGAAATGTGTATGCAGACTGTTGAAATGTATACCGTAAATGATGCACATCTGATATAACAACTTGTGTTCTCTCCTCTGCCCTTCATCTTGGTGTACATTACGCTGTAACGTTGTGCTTGGTCGTGTAACCATGAACCTCTGGCGGCGAGCGAGCCTTGGGAAGGTCCCGTCTGAAGAGTGCATTTCCAAAACACCGTGGAACCGGCGCTGACTAATCAGTCAACAAGTCGATCATTCATCGTCTCGAGAAACATCTTGAAATCTGGTCTTAAATTGATTTACGACGTTGCTGAACGCAACAAGCATATTGAGTAATACAAAACAAAAACAAACAAAAAGAATTAAGATAGTTTCACGTATTTTGGAAATGGAACTCGTCATCGTGTCCCCAAACACCGGTTGAGATGTCCCGACATCTCAACCGGTGTGTGGATCACCCCCCCCCCTCACACCACCTCCCCTAACTCCCTCCCACCTCCCCCCTCCCTCCCCCCCTGCCTCCCAAGGCTGGCTCACGCTGGACACAGCTCTTGTTGGCTCTTGTATCTAGGCCCTGAAGCGGGCAGAAGCGGTTGCGGAGAGTCTAGCGCAGCCGTCTTTAGAGCAAACAGGCGCGTCCTCATCCGTCTCCGGACTCACCCAACAGGGCACCCAGAAGTTTGGGGGCGTGCGCGTGGGCAACGGCCCCACGGAGGACGAGGCTGGCATCGTCGATCATGACCAGCTCTCCCAGCACTCGGAGGACGGAGACGAGGTGAGGCCGCGTGTGAGGCCACGTGTGAGGCCGCGTGTGAGGCCCGTGACTGCTGACATGCACCGAGAATCCCCCCCCCCCTGGGCGCGGTTCAGTGTGTGGTGTGAATGGAGACCTTATCGCGTCATCTGTTGAGATCCCACAGGCCTCACAGGAGAAGGGAGCTTATTGTTTAGTCCTCACTGGGCCTGAACCAAAATACACAACAACAACAACAACAGACGGTACTCTAAGGACCGAAGGGGTTAGACAAGGGGACAAATGACATGAATCTACCGTGGGCAACACATGAAAGTAAATGTGGTGTTGGGATACACCATAACTACCGTGACCACCCACGAAGTCGATCAAAAAGACAAAATAGGGAAAGGGAAAAGGGAAAGTATCCCCCTAACTGTTTTCCCTTACAATTGACTGGCCATACACTAATTAATCCCACTAACATCCCACTTAGTCTTTCCCTTTATCCACCCGACTGTAACGGTACCTTTCCCTATTTCACACACATGGGTCCAACACTGTCCCACATCATTTCTCAAGATCTTAAGAAGGTCAACTGTGAAATTACCGACTTCCCGAAGGGTACTCCTGCCTCCTTTCCTAAAGCGCATAGCACCGAATCCACGGTATTGTCTGTTATTTCAGACCACCCGGATCACTGCCCGGGTGTTACCAGGGCTAGGGTGCTGTCTCACAGAGGAGGGCAGCGTGGATCGGGCGGAAAGGAAATGTTGTAGATAAGGGAGAACGTAAACAGGGAGTCGGTTTGCATGAGAAAGCCATCCCAGTGAGTCAGCACAGCTCCGAGTGGAATTTCGGAAAACATCCCCTATCATATAATGTATGAATACGGTGGTTTCACAGGTCGACTCGTTCATAAATCAAAGCTGTAGCGTTGAGACATATAGACTTGCTTATATAATCATAATGATCCATTTTCATGCAAGATGAGGTCCGTTACTGGAATAGCCTGATTATTCTAGTGATATGTAGTGATAGCAGTGATATGGAGTGGTAGGGACATGTATAGTGGTTTAAGTGATATGTAGTGGTAGTAGTGCTATGTCATGGTTGTTCGGAGTAGTAATGTATGTGTAGGAGGAATCATACCTTAATGTTTTAATAATAACATCCATGCAATCCCTTTTGATCCAATATCCAACACTTCAAACTGATTAATAAGTGATCAGTGACTAATGGGGTCTGTAGCAATGTGTTTAGTTTGAATGCTCACCAATGTTCTCGTATTGCATACCTGCTTCACACTTACAAGCACACTACTCCGTGTCCTGCCGCTAACCTTTGACCTCTGCTTACTTTCAAGCATGCGGAGGAAGAGCCGGTAAGAGATAAAAAATAAATGACCCTGTTACTGCATGTTTTTGACAAAGTCTGTCTTTCTGTATGTCTTTTTGTCTGTCTGTCTATCTATCTATCTGTCTGTCTGTCTGTCTGTCTGTTTGTCCTCCTGTCTGTGCCTGAGGTCTCTGTCTCCAATCAAATCTTCCGGTACTGTCTTCTCAAGCTAGCCCCGAGCAGTGTGTGTGTGTGTGTGTGTGTGTGTGTGTGTGTGTGTGTGTGTGTGTGTGTGTGTGTGTGTGTGTGTGTGTGTGTGTGTGTGTGTGTGTGTGTGTGTGTGTGTGTGTGTGTGTGTGTGTGTGTGTGTGTGTGTGTGTGTGTGCGGCGTGCGTGCGTGCGTGCGTGCGTGTGTGCATGTGTTTGCCTTTCTCTCGGTTTGTGTTATGGAAGATTGATGCAGGGAGCGTTTCTGATGAGCATAGATCAGAACGCAAGAGGGCAATACTCTGCTGGGCTTTCATGGTACGACGCATTTATGTTTTAATGTGTATGTCTGCGATCCAACGTTTTTCATTGCCGAAACATGAGCAGCCAAGCGTGGTGAAAAGTGTCTTTGTACGATCAAATCACTTTTGGCCGAACTGTTCATTCGGTTACTTCACCCGATGGTAAAAACAACAAGAACATGATGACGGGCTGGAACGGTGAAGCCCTGATATTCCACTCAGACGTAATATCCATCATGCCAGGCGGTCGCCCCCCCCCCCCTCCACGCACTACCTCCATGATGGCATGGGTTGGCCCCCGCGTTGTTTTTATTCACCGCTTTGGTCTTACTGCCACCCCCCTCCACCACCACCACCACCGCCCCTGCCCCCCCCCCGCCCCCCCCTTCTCCGACCCAGCGGGAACAATGAGCGGTGGTTCCGTGAACTGTTCCTCTGGGGGTCCGGAGAACAAAGGACAAGCCATGGAAAGAGGAAGCCAGGTCTCCCCTACCCCTGCCCGAGCCAAGACAAACCCAGAGAGAGAGAGAGAGAGAGAGAGAGAGAGGGGGGAGAGAGGGAGAGAGAGACAGAGAGAGACAGGGAGAGACAGAGAGAGAGAGCAAGAGAGAGAGAGAGAGAGAGAGAGAGAGAGAGAGAGAGAGAGAGAGAGAGAGAGATCCACAGAGAGTGAGACGGAGAGTAAGCCAGAGAGAGATGGAGAGTAAGACAGAGAGCGATGGAGAGTAAGACATGGAGAGTGAGACAGAGAGAGAGAGATAGTGGCTGAGAGAGAGAAAGACAGGAACACAGAGAGAGAGAGAGAGAGAGAGATGGAGAGTAAGACAGAGAGAGAGAGAAACAGAAACGCATACAGAGAGATGGAGAGTGAGACAGAGAGAGACAGAGACACAGACAGAGAGATTGAGCGTGAGACAGAGAGAGAGAGAGAGAGAGAACGGTACCTCCTGGATCACACCCACCCCTGCAGCTCGGGCTGGGGAAGGAAAAGGCGACACTCGCTTCGGGAAGCAGGCAATGGTTCTAGCAGCCCTGTACAATACACAAACAAGATCCTGCCGGTGATACTGCTGTGTGTGTGCGAACGAAGAGGAGAACATTACATCCACCCATGCACACACACACACACACACACACACACACACACACACACACACACACACACAAACACACACTCTAACACAGGCATCCATATAGCAGATGTACTGTATATGGTCATTGTGCCTGGGCTGAGATGGACCTGAGGCTGTGGAGGTCATGTTGTTGCGATAAGAGGAGTTCCATGGCCGGCGGTTTCCCCTGCGCGGCAAATCTGACGCGCAAGTGATCTCATTGTTATGATTGGCCTGCAACCTGAATTCCTGGCCAATCAAGAGTGTTTCTATATAGCATTGCGTGTGAAAACAAACAGTTTTCAGCCACAGCAGTCTGCATGTGGCTGGTCAACGATTTATTGCCAAAAGAACAGCAATGGTATAGTTGGCATCACTGGTAGGAAATGGTTCCCTAGTCCCAAACAAACACTGTTTTGTGCCATCATTTCTAAGATCACTTATGAACATAACATACTAACCTCGAGAACCGTCTTCTTACCTAAAACTGGACCAAATGAACCATAAAGGAACGGAGAAGTAGAACGCAATCCTCTACCTTTTTCAGTCTCCGGGATTGGTTGTTTGTGTTTGTTTGTTTGTTGTGCCTGTGTAGATGTGTCGTGTGTGTGTGTGTGTGTGTGTGTGCGTGTGTGCGTGTGCCTGTGTGTGCGTCATCAAGCATGTTGTTCTCTGTGCTCCAGTTTGACTTCGGGGACGTGGCCGTCCACCAGGCCATCCACACCATAGAGTACTGTCTGGGCTGCATCTCCAACACTGCCTCCTACCTCCGGCTCTGGGCCCTCAGCCTCGCGCACGCACGTGAGTCCACAGAACTGTGCACGCGCACGCGCACTCGAATAACGCACCTATAGTAGAATATATTAAAACTTAGTAAGTATAGTATATTTAAGTATAGTGTCAGATAGCACAGTTATTAACCTATGCATCTGTGTATTCTAGTATAGTATGGTGTAGTTTTGTGTGGTGTATAGTATAGTGTAGTGAAGTATAGTTGAAGCAAAAAAATAAAACTGTTAACAGAAACATGCTGATACCTCCAAATATGTGACAAAATGACACATTGTATTGGCATCGAGAGATCCCAATATAAATGTGAGTAATCTAGTCGTGATTGATTTTAGATGTCCAACTGCGTTATTGTCCGACATGCTGTCTAATTTAGCCTACTGCATGCTGCAAGACTTTATTCAAAGCAGAATAATGTCGATTGTCTTTAAACTTGCAAACCATTTCAACATTAGATTGAATTTAAAATATATACATGTGAAAACTACAGAAAGCAAACATATTACCAACATCCCTAATGATGCTAAATATAATATTTGACACAAATAAACATTTATAATCATTAGGCACTTAGTGTGGCGTCATGACCTGACAGGAAGCGCTAGAGTACACAACAGTAAGAGTTCACTCACTTTGAGCGTGGCGCCTGCATTGAGGCTGTTCTGTCGGCTTTCTGTGAGGGACTGTTCTATTATACCGCCTCGAGAACACTTCTTGTTCTCGTTTGCTGGCGACAAAGCCATTCTTTCTCTCCTCAACTTTGGCTCATTGTGTGGAAAACAAGCAGAACTTTACACCCCGCCTGCAGTTGTAAAAGCCGGGGAGAAACCGGTGCAGAAAGTGCAAGACTTGGTTTAACCCGAGCGATGTTACTCATTACTCAGAGTATACCTGCCAGCTCCTCCAGGATGTCTCACAATAGGAACATCGTGTCTGAGATTCACCTCAAAAGACCAGACTCTTGCTTACCAGGACGTTATTTGGTGCGTTTCACAGCTCTTCAATTCAATTCAATTCAATTGTATTTGTATCGCCCTTAATCACAGATACAGTCTCAAAGGGCTTAACAGTCCATTTATTAAAGTTATACACTTTTGATCGACTGAAATATCGACACATCTTGCACAAATGCAGTTCATTTCTCAGGTATTTGTTGGTACAGTTTAAAGCAGCACTAGGGCCAACCGCGTAGCAGGTGGTTGGTGGTGCCTGGTGGTACACGGTGGATCACCCCTGTATGTTGCGGTCCTACAGAGCTGTCGGAGGTGCTGTGGACCATGGTCATGCACCTGGGCCTGGCGTCCAGCAGCGGGGGCGGCTTCTTCGCGCTGACCATCATCTTCGCGGCCTTCGCCGTGCTCACAGTCTGCATCCTGCTCATCATGGAGGGACTGTCGGCCTTCCTGCACGCCCTGCGTCTTCACTGGTGAGTCCAGCTCGCTCAGAAAGACACACACAAACTGGCCCACACACAGACCTGGGTGTTTCTGTTTGGGTGTGTTCTCTTCATGTTACATTTGTATATTAGTACTATCGTATTTGTTGCATGCTGTCTGTATCTGTTTTGGGCAGATACGTCCAAACAGGATTAGGAGCAAAGCTGATAGCAGAGAGCCATGAAGTCACATGACTGAACTGTGGTCATCACATGATGCAGGAGACACATTCAAAACAATGGGAATAAAATATGAACAGAGTAGCACATCGGACAAACAAACAGAGACTTGGATGTTTAAAGGGGTACACACACAAACACAGACGCAAACCATTACTTATTATCAATTAAAAATGAATTTTGGTTAAAGCCAAACCTTTAACCAAATTTGGTTTTGAAAACATTCAAGTAAATGTCGATTTTGCGACTGTTTATTGGAGGGGAACGATGTTACTTGTTAGTTAAGGAAGCTGCGGTGTAAAGCACTTGGGCCAGTAGCTCCTTCTGACGGCCGACACTCTGCAGACCTGCTGGCCTGTTTCACTTCTGTCAGGTCTTGGCACCTTCCCCTCATTTCTCACTCACTCTCTATCTAGAACAAACTCATCCCTGCAGCCATTACCATACATCTGGGAACAAGTTCAACTGGTAGTTAAAGAGAACTGGACTACACTGACTACACTTAACGATTTAAAAGGTCCAATCTAAAATACACAATGACAATTGAAATGGTAGAACACATCTTGACATAACAAGCGAGTCAGGTTAGTTTACACGGTAAAGGACTCCATGGATTGACATCAAGTACAATGGCAATAGCTCAGGCTATAAGGTTTTTTTTCTACGTTTGTATTTGAGATTGTACCGCACAGTGTACACTGTTCAGTGAGTAGTCATTCCTAAGATTGCTGTGCCAAACCTCTTTTGCTGCAATGGAACATTCTGGCGCCCGGGATGAGTGAGAATGCCCTGTTTATTTTCTCTAAGCCTTCGTGTTTGAACGCAGCGCCTTACCTCATGATTCTGTAGTGAGTGTGAGTGTGAGTGTGAGTGTGTATGTGTGTGTGTGTGTGTGTGTGTGTGTGTGTGTGTGTGTGTGTGTGTGTGTGTGTGTGTGTGTGTGTGTGTGTGTGTGTGTGTGTGTGTGTGTGTGTTTGCGTTGGGGGGTGGAGGCCTGCAGTGTTTTCGTTGGATAGAAGAGAAGGACTTAATGTTTAAAAGCTTGTGTCTTCTCCGAGGTTGATTTATGTTCACAGGTGGATGGAAGTGGAACTCTTCTTATCAAAGATTCACACTAAACACGTGCTCTAGTCAAGGCAGGGAGGCGAAGAGGAGAGACAGATAGACAGAGAGTAGGTTAAAATGCCAGAACGCGGCGATGTACTTGTTGAGTATTCGAGCAGTTTAAGATATGTCTGTCCTTGGCTGGCTTGGGACCATCTGTGGTGGTGTTGCTCTCAGGGATTGGGAGTTGATAACAAAAAGGTTTTTCCCAAACTATTTAGATGTTACCCGTCTGTGAAACACCGACACAGGCACAAACACACACACACACACACACACACACACACACACACACACACACACACACACACACACACACACACACACACACACACACACACACACACACACACACACACACACAAACACAAACATAAACACACACCCAGCCTGCACATGTTCTCCCCGTGTAGGATGGGGTTTGGATGTCATGCAGCGACATGATCTACGTCTGACAGTGAACAGATCCCAGAGCTGTAAGGATTTGCTGTGTTTGTCAGGCCGAGCTGAGGCCCATAGCTACTGTGTAGACACAGCTATAGCCCCTCCCACTCTCAGGTAGCTTTCACCGCTCGTACCAGGTGACGTACAATCCAAGTAAGAAAATACATCTTGATCGGGATAGAAAGAGGTGATCAGAAACGGTCGGAATCCCTTCTTTGCTGGCGGGGTTGCCATGGATACAACATTCCAGATCCGGACGAATTTCAGAGTGTGGAGCAGATGGGGTAATGATGTGTTTACCCATCTGGGCTGGACTGAACCGCTGTTATACGCACGCTCGCACGCACACACATACAGATAGACACACACACAGACACAGACACACACACACACACACACACACACACACACATGCGCTAGGTACAGCCTGGTCAGCCCACATGGATCCAGCCTATTTTCCAGAGTGTCCAGCAATGGGAAGAGGAATGGGAGTGCTCTTTCCTAAATGTCGGCTCAACTCTGGCAGGAGAAATATTTACCGGGTTTCGGAGACATTCCTGAGCACTCCCATACCTTTGACCTTTGCTCACAGAATGGGTATTTTTTAATAGATCTTACATTTTCTTCTAAACGAGTTCCCTGACGATCTGCTTCAGATCGTTTACTATCGGTTTAAAGGGATCCCTGCCCCAATTCATAATGTGTGTATGTGAGCTGCCATATTCAGTAATGAGGACGGAATATGGACCGAGGTCATGTGACCCAGATGCTGACCTAAAAGTAGTGAGGGGGTCGAGACTATCCGCAGGAATAATGAGGAGAATCCTCAGAAGTCTTGATTATGATCTAATCATGTGTGCAGGCTCAGAGTTCTCCAATAAGATGGTTGACTCTACTGGAAGTCAGGGCTCATTTGGTTCCCTGAATGGAGGCATCTGTTGAGGAGAAGTCTCAACTAGTGACCGGTTTGTCTAGTGCTCTGCAGCAGTGTGATCATGCTGTACTTCACCGAGACGACGCAAGCAACACGCGCGGCAGGTCGGAGTTCCACAAAGTAAAGCAACAACCCAGATATGGTTGGACTACAGGAGTCTGCGTCTTCTTCAACAGCTACAATAAACAATCAACCCTTTGGCCGTTCTTCAACAAGGAAAGAGGCCGATGCTTTACAGTAGTTGCTCTTTAAAGATCACGTGTGTGTTTCAGTCGCTTCTTCTCTGCTGCTGTGTATTCATCAGAGCTCCCAAGGCCGATCTTACAATATACATCCAAGCTGAGCCTAGATGCTCATCCAGACTGAACACATGAAGTGCCCGTAGAAAAAGAATAAAGAAGAATAAACCCTTCCTTCTTTCTCTCGGCAAGTGTGTGAGCCCCGAACCGAGTGCTGTTGTACCACGGCCGGTGAACATGGGAGTGGGGTGAGAGGGGTGCGTTATGTAAGGAGTAAACCACCAGTGTGTCCCGTTATTCGAAAACACTGTACGACAGGAGGGGGGGTTGTGTGACGCAGAACAGGTGACGCTCATACGACATCTTCCACTGAAGTGATAGTTGAAGAAGAAGTGGTGACACATTTTGAAGAAAGGAATGCCTCAAGTAAGGGAATCTGAATCGAATAAGGAAACAATCAGTTTGATGGTGTTTTGGTCAGAGCCATTCTTCATCCTTAAACTATTAAACGAGGCAAGTGTGAGGCAGAATACATTCCTGGCCCTCTCTCCTCCCTCTCGTTATCCGAGCCCAGGAATCCGAGTCCAGCCGTTGTTGGGATAAGTCATGCTGTACACAATTAAAGTCCATAAAAAAACAAAAACTTTGCACTTTGCTTGAACACATACCCTCCTCACAGTTCAACATCTGAAGTCATCGGTTAGCTGGGTTCAGCTGTGATGGCGTGATGTCGCCTCGTGGAATTCAAAAGAGTGCCACCTGTTCCTCTTACAACCACCCGCAGCCCGGCTGCCACAGTCCCCCACTCTCTGTGTCTTCATGTATGTGGAATGATATGATACGAGCTGACCTCCTGTTTCTGTGTGTCCATCTTGTCCCCAGGGTGGAGTTCCAGAACAAGTTCTACTGCGGCCAGGGCTTCAAGTTTGTTCCATTCTCCTTCGAGAGCATCCTTGACGGCCGCTTCGACGAGTGAAAAAAACAAACAAGAGGATCCCCAAGCATTCCTTCCATGTGTGTGAACGTCTTCGTTTGTGTATGGGCATGATTGCACTGCAGGTCCTCTCTCGCCCTCTAGTGCACATAAAGTGTTTGTGTTGGTCGGAACCCTTATGAGAGATAATTTCACTATCATGTTACGTGACTGTGTTAAAGCTGCTTTTCCGTGGTAATAAAGTAGGGGGAAAAAAACGTCACATTAATAATTATTATTTATTTACATTCCAAAAAACAGAGTTGAAGTACAAGCTTCCAAGGCTTAAACTTCGTACTTATTAAAAGATAAATATAAGACGGATTGATCGATGATGGAAAATCCAACATTCACTGCCACAGGGTAAAACCAAGATTCGATTGGCCAATGGTTAGGCGAGAACTGCATATTTCCACAATCCACACAAATCATAGTATAATGCATGGCTGCCCCTACTACCTTTATGATCAAATGTAGGCTTATAAGTAAGTAGCACCATGTTAGCCTAGGGGCTACTCTGTGGCTCGTTGTTAGCCATCAGACAGAGCCGTTGTGAATCTATTGGTCAGGTGACCGCCCCCTCCCCGTCCTAGAGTACAGTAGATGGTTGTTTGTGTGTCGCGTTGTGGCATTCCTCTCAATCAGTTGTGCGTTGCGGTTTCTGTGTTGTTCAAAATCATCCTTTTGCTGTCACCGTGGTAACAGTGCATGTGAGACTTTGGCGGTTGCCATCATGAAATGTGGTAGGCTATTCCGTTTGTGATCAGGAAAATGTGAAGTACGAGTACAGAATAAAAAAAGAGTTCTTGAAGCGAATCATATTTATTTATTTATGACGGATGTTCATTTTGTGGTGGTGTGTGTTTCGATGTACATGAAACTGAAGGAGGAAGTGGTTCTTGTTCAGCTGTCTGGTCTGTGGCGCCCAGTTGCATGCACATAGACGTTTCAGTGTATTGTGATCAATATTAAAGGGACTTGGGGATTCAACTGTGTCCTGTCTTATGTTAACTGTTGAATTGTTAATGTTTAAACCAACAGGAACAAGCATACAGTACCCTGAATAGGTTCTTTGTATCTGGAATAGATACCAGCAAATAACTTTCAAAATCATCATTGTCATCATCATCACAGAGTTTTGGGACATTTCGAAGAAAGAAAAAATTAACCCCTGATTAGAAATTGACTTGCTCAAGCATATATTTTTTTGTCTAAATGTGCACTAATATCTAGTAATTAAGCATCTGCCGTGGTTGGGGAAACAAAAAGAGTTGACTGTCTTAAGATAGTAGGCCTACCCTTGTTATCCCCTTCCAGGCTAGGCTAAGGAGTACAATGCTACAAATTATAATCCTAATGTTAATAATCACAAAAGTAATCCTGAGCATGAAAATCCTCTAATTTTGATGATACGAATGATGATTCTAAATGATAAACCTGATGCTAATCCTACAGAATACCCCAGTGACGCCACACACTGACATCTGCGTATTAAACCGAACACCGAGGTATAAAAGACAGTTGTGGCCTAAAGTTGACCTGGAACATCTGAATATGTACAGATTTAACCGTGAGAAAGAAGCCCTACAGGCAGACTCCATACATCTGAAATGCCTGAGGGGAACGTGTTAAACTGAAACCATCGAAAACGAGCAGCCCTCGGCCTCAGCCCACCGCTGGACGAGGAACATGTCTTTACAGCACACCGCTGTCAGTGGCCACCATCACCCATGTGTTCTCTACACCGATCACCGTCTCACTTAATGTGTTCCTTCCACCGATCACACTCTCACTCTGGTGTTCTCCACACTGATCACACTCTCACTCATGCGTTCTCTCAATTGATTGAAAATAAACACTCTAAGAAACTATACAGTCCCAAGCTGTTCACAGGCGTTCATTCAAGAACGACAAAAGGTTTCCAAAGGTTGTTAGAACATTGTCTTTAACATCTGTTATGTAAGATTAGATTATACGGAAGAAGATTAGGGCCATATATGATTTTTTTTCCAC
This sequence comes from Gadus chalcogrammus, assembly GCF_026213295.1. NCBI lineage: Eukaryota > Metazoa > Chordata > Actinopteri > Gadiformes > Gadidae > Gadus > Gadus chalcogrammus. Next base: position 5,993,586 of record NC_079429.1, read on the forward strand.
ATATGGGCCCGATCCTGAGCCTAAACTCTGACTTTAATGTCAGAACTCAAAAGAATAATCACATGTGGCCCTAATCCTCTTCAGTATGATTCTGACACCTGTCAGTTTGAAAGCAAGTTTATTTAGAATTCTTTTTTCTTTCCAGAAACCGTGGAGAAGGATTTCTGGGCCGGATTGCTGGTCCCCTTTACACCAACCATTACATTACATTACATTACATGGAGATGCAGGTCAAAACCAAGCGTGTCCTATCAAGTGGCCCACTTTCATCAGACTACCCAACTCTTCAGTCATTTGAGTAGTAGTCTGTTTGAGTAGTGGTTCATAGACACTTTCATTGAATTTGATTTGAATTCAATTGAAAGATGCAAGATCAAAATTTGACTGACAGGTCATGACATAAGAAAGGTTTGATGAGTGTTGGCAGGAAATAGGTGTTACATAATCTATAATTCTTGATTTAGAAATGGCAATTGTGAAATGACAGATTATCAAAGAGGCTATGAATAGTCCTACACTTGCAGTGACATGCAGGCCAGGCCAACATTTAAATTAAAATGAGCCGTCACTGAGCTCTACTGCCTGTAACATGTACTGCAACTCACTTTATTAAATTAAAGCCTACTTCTAATATCTAAAGCAATTATAACAAAGATTGAAACTTAACTTTTGTACAGTATTTGAATACATCTGCTCATTACCATGTGTTACCTTTGCTAACATCCATATCTTAGGAAATGTTTGATGAAACATACATGATGTAGGCCTACTTATGCTGAATCAAAGTAATAGCGTTTGATCACGTGTATTGAAATACTAGTGTACTTCAATGCTGGAAAAATTAAGACTCTAAACGGTCTAATTCATGTAATAGGCCGGAGACTTAACATTGAGGAAGGGCTGAAAGTGCAGAGAGAAGCGCATTTCCTCCACGAGAGAATCTTGGTTCCTCTGCTCCGGGAGCGGAGTCTCTGACCATCACTAAAGAAGGTCTGAAGGTCAGATCGTTAGAGGCTCCACGCTAAGGAATCCTCCCACCAGGACATTGTGTCCATCGCATCGCCTTCTCTCACCCAAAGACCAATGTACAAGTGAACCACTTGGGAGAGAGAACCGTGTGTTTATTTATTAGATGCCTGACAAGAACACCTATTAATATATTTTTCTTGCTTGGCTAAACAAAAACCGGGACAAAAACCCCGCAAAACTTAGAAAACACAGCAAAAAAAAAGTGCTAAATCAAACGGTATTGTTAGGGCTTCAATGGTTTGACGTTCTCGTGTGTTTATTGATCCCCGGGGGAAAAGGGTTGGTTGATGTGTCTGTGTACGGACCGGCTAATGATAGCAGGGCACGCTTCCCTTTTACCAAAACATCATCAGGCTGATGTTGATAACAAGAGCATACTTCAGATGGTACACAAGGTGGGGTCCATCCGGTGTGTGATGGAGCAGAAACATAATTAAGCAGTTGGTTGCATGTGAACCTCCAGTTCATGTTTCCATGGGACGTAGTACGAATTAACACCAGGGCGTTTGGCCTTATAAAGTATGCACTCATTGGTGTAGAATAAAGTTTTTGTATTTGTCTTACATACATTCAGATCATTTGTAACCGATTCACATCCCCCTGGGATTGCTGAAGCAATATTTGACCAGTTTGACCGTTGCTGTCGAGTTGTGTGTATCAATGTTTAAGCTGCGGTCTGTCCAACATAAACCTTTTTCACAAGAGGCAAATACCAGTGGAGCATATATACAGAGCTTCAGAATCTTAATTTTCTGTAATGGGCTACAACTGTGTTGTCCTCTGTGATGAAGGCCTGTTAGAGGTGTAGTCCATCACCACAGAGGTGTCTCATTTCCACACTCTCCTTTTTTAGCACCACAGTGGTGTGTTCATCTCATCCAGACTGATGCTCATGCTCTCCGGACCCAGCGGCTTTCAGTTCAACATAATCTATCTGGCAATCGAGTTCCCTCCACACTCTGGGTTCTCGTTTCACCCCTTCCAACCACCTTTGTTCGGCCTTCCTGATGGTCCCCAATGCGTACTGACGTTTTGGTCTGGACAATACAGTGTAGTATTGATTCTTGCGGTTTGATTGAATTAATAATATTTGGTTTAACAAACCCTTACCATACTGGAAAGCGAAATACGTACCAGTTCTACAAAAAGATAAATTACCTTAAATAAAGAATTTAATGGTTGGTTTAACGGTTAGAGTTGAATTTACTTTACTAGTCTTTATGGTGGACTATGAAAATTAAAGTGTTGTTTTCTGTCTTATGCAGTATCCATGTAAACATATTTAAGAGCGACTTACTAAATACGTGTTGTATCTTTATCATCAGCAGTCGTGGATGACGGACAGAATGGACCTGCCACACTAGAAATGTTTCATTCTCTCACCAGCACACAATGCAGGGCACCAACCTAAAGAATGTTACGCAACCAGCTGTATGTTAGTTCATTCGGCTAATTGGGTCAAAGTTGAATCTGCGGTTCTTTAATTTGATCCACTCTAGTTTGTTCTTTAAATAGCATACCTCCCATCAGATTTTACAGTTTAAACTCAAAGCCTTTCTAATGAATAACCCTTCAATTGACCTCAGAGGTTGCAAAATAAGGGGTGACATGCGTCTATCAGAACAGCCCATATTTAAAAAATAAATAAAAACACAGATAAGAAAATTGGTAAAGAAAAAAGGAAGTGAGCTTTTATGAAGACACCACTAATAAGGCAGTAAAAAGGTCTGTTCAACTGCAACTTTTAATTGCCTGAACACCTGCAGCCAAGCCCAATCTTTAGCAAGTGTCCTGGGTAAATCAGGGGAATTAATGAATGAATCCCAGAAAGGAAACTACAGTGACTGTCTAACCCTTCCACTGGGGTGCTTGTGAAGAACGGACAATGGTCAATGTCACATCCGCTGCCAGAACAAGCCCCCCCAAGGTCGGACAGGGGGTTTCAATACCAAAGAAAAACTTCACAGCATGGGTTCACTGATGCTTTAATACTGTACACAAAACATGATAAACTATTCATAATAGAAGCCCAGACATATTAAGATGCGTGATATAAGGAATGTTATAATGTCATTGCTCCCACCAAGTGGACATCAGGAATGGGTTAATTTTCTTAAGGGTCCCTCATTGATGACATACAAAGCTATATTTAAAAACAAAAGCGCCAAGTCAGGATATATGGCTGTTAAGTTTCGACGGTGGTACACATTGATGTTTGTTACTTTATTTATACATACTACTTTACAGTGTATTGTGACTTAAAAAAAAATCTGGTTTCATTTTTCTTTTTCACATAATTGCATGCTTGAGGGTCCATTCCTTGGCTAATTTGTTGTATCTGTAAAGGGGGAAAAAAATATGATATATTAGGGCTGTCAGTGTGTAGCAAATCCATTATAGAATAAATGTTATGTTTTCACTTAAAATAACCCCAGGACTCACTCTTGTAACGCCACGTGAACACAACCAGAACAACAGACCCTTCTTGATTGAAAAGCAATTTATGAGGTACAAAAAGTGCTACATTAAGCCTTGTATGCTAGGCTAGCCACAAGCTAGCTTGCATACAAACGTGTAGCCACAAGCTAGCTAGCATACAACGTGTATGCGTGTTCAAATGACCGTGGCTGGGCATTGTCAGATTGGAGGTTCAAATGGGGTGCAGAATACTCACTTCTCTTTGTCGTTCTTGTAAATATGGGCTATGTCCGGGACTAAGGGGTCATCTGGGTTGGGGTCACACAGCAACGAACATATGGACAGCAACACTGGAAGAAAAATACGTAAAAATGAACGGTTGATGGAGAACGTGCCAAATGTTCAGTCTGCGTAGGTACGGACGCACGGACGGCGGCGTTACCTTTGGATACGGTAAGGGCCGGGGACCACTGGGAGCGGAGGATGTCCAGACAGATGCTCCCGTTGCTGTTGATATTTGGGTGATAGATTTTGGTCGTGAACGTAATCTGTAAATAAACACAAAAATGAAACACAGTGTTAAGTCACTTTTTGGCGGAGCCAGTTTTTCCACATGTTCTCTGGTGATACTCGATACCCGATCCCGGGCGTATAGAGACGATGACGTATGCGTCTGACAGCTGGAGGCCCTTTCCATAGGGACGGACAAATCGCGGGGTTTTAATCAACCGGACAATGATTTGAGTCACGACCAAATCCCGCGCGTCAAGAAGGGATTAGGTGATACTGTAATCCCCCCCGGTCGGATCCCACCAGAGTTGTTTGGGTACAACTGCGTCCAAAAACAGCCACAGAACGGGATGATAACCCCTCACATCTCCTCAATGATAGGCTGAGACAGACAATGCTGGTGCCATTTATATAGTATATGCATAAAAATCCAAACCTTTCCATATGGATAAATTAAAGACATTACAATGATTACAAAAATTGGTTTACTGGATTCTCCAGCACTGGCCATTAATCAAAATGGCACCCGTAGGGCCCATCCTTCAAAGGTGCCCATTTGTAGAGGTACATTAGGCATGTGAAAAGCGGTTTTTGTGTGTGTTATTTTAACAAAAACTTCACACGTGACTTTCCTTTGCAAAAAATACCTGACCTGCAACATCCACCGAACAGTCATCCGGATGGTGTATTCAGGTGTCAAGAATCCTGAGAAACTTGATGGATTAGGCTGCTTTTTTTTTTGCACTCCTGCCTTCTTCCGACTGTGATTGGTTGACACACAGCAGGCTTTCAAGAGCGAATCCCTGTGACCCTGATAAGAGTCAGACGCTAGGATGAAGTACGACGCTAGGCACATAGGGAATGAATGCCATCCCAGAGGCTAGGTTGAGCTCCCACACTAGGCCCATAGGGAATGAACGGCAACGCAGAGGCTAGGTTTAGCTCCGACATTAGGCCCATAGGGAATCAATGGCATCACAGTAGGTTGAGCTCCAACGCCAGTTTGAGCTCTGACGCTAGGCCAATTGGGAATGAATGGCACCGCTGACAGTGGGCTCTGCTGGAGGTTAACTTATCATTGTCATGGAGCTTTAGACATGGAGTGCTCACCTTGGGGGGCTTGAAGGGGTAGTCGGTGGGGAAATGTATGGTGAGGAAGAAGACTCCCCCTTGGTATGGACTGTCATTCTAACATGGACAAGATAACAAGAACAACGGATTTGTTGAAATGCACAATAATGGAATTTTGTTTTTCAAAATGGCACACATCTTAAAATGGAAGCGGTCAAAAAGAGTCTAAGTAACGTCTTTGCGATCAAGGATAATGATCGAAGAATAATCATGCTTGGTAGTAACGCATACACCTTGTGAATAAGGTTATGACAGCCAGATGTGATGATGGCTTTCAGAATGAAACTGGCCGAATCCTCCCAACCAAAAACACGACTACTGATGTTTAATAGTATTAAGCATACCAATTCAAAAGTAAGAAATAAAAAGGTTATGACCTAAGCATAGTATAATTAGAGAAAAAAGCAAAAAACAACATATTTGCCATGTTCTAAAATGGTTCACAAAAATGTCAATTTTTTTAAAGAATGCAGTTGGTAAACAAAGTTCAGGGGAACCTGAATTGTAACTTATTACAACCGGTTGTTTTAATACACAAGTAATACGAGCTATTGTTCAAATTACATCTTTATGTTGGTTGCAAGTTCACCATTCATCACCATGATGATGTGTAAATAAAACAAACACTTACTGGGCCCATTATGGTTGCCTGCCAATGAAACACTAGGTCAGAGAGAGAGAGAGAGAGGGGGAGGGAGGCACGGGAGAGACAATGTAAATCACAAAATCCCCATTATTCATTTTTAGAACTTTTAATAGGTTTATAGGTCATTCTTTGCCTTTTTTGAGGCACCTGACTACCATAGCATGCTTCACCCATCGATACATCTTTCTAATTTGCCTTGTGGTAATTACAAAATTATGAAAGCAGTTGAAGAGATCCCAGTCAAACAACCTGTTTTTTTTTTTTGCAAAATCATCAATATCATAAAATTTTTATGATGACTCTCAACATATTCAAAGGCATCCCAGAAGAAATTTCTTATAAGAAAAATATGAATCATATGCTTTTACTAAAGAGAGGAGATACAGAAAGATAAAACATGTAAGCTAAGCTATTTTCTTTATTAAAAGACTTCAAATGTTTCAGATGCTTCCCTGTGTGTGTATGTATGTATGTATGTATGTATGTATGTATGTATGTATGTATGTATGTATGTATGTATGTATGTATGTATGTATGTATGTATGTATGTATGTATGTATGTATGTATGCATGCAGGTTATGTTTATCTGAGACAAGACAGTTATATACAAAGTCCGGAGATGTGCTTACAGTCGTCCGCAGCTAGTCCAGCAGAACACTGTGCCGGAGGATCTTTCTTTAATTCGTCCAGCTCCTTATTATCACACACAACAGAATAAATGAATTAGGGTTATAAAGAAATAAAATGTTAGAAAATATTGAACAGATATTAACTTTTATTAAAAAGCAGGCAACTATTTGACATCTTCTCATCTACGTATGAGCCTATCGATTTAACATATTCTTTTGCAGACCCAGTGGCTCATCTTGTCCCTAACTTCAACTCAGATGATTTGCCACAAACTGATAAAACACCCGATGACGGTGGTCTGAAATCATGTAAAACGAGTGAGCATCTTCAATGTACTGAACGCACCGCAGATAGGATCTGGATGGGACGTAATAAGGAGGAAGTCAGGTCAGATAAGAAGCGAAACCAAACAAGAGGCACATTAACAACGCGAACCCAATCCAACCTCCAAGGGTACATATACCGTCCCATGGAGCTGAATAACACACAAATACATCACAACATACACCGTGATGATGTGTGTGAGTTACATAAAGGCAGACAGAGATAGAAGAAACTGCGACTTGCGTGTGTCAGTGATTACATCACTGATGATCAAGGCTAGGTCCAAACTTTAAATCGTCAGACGTCATTCCGACCCCACGACACTTTGAGACACGTATCGGGGAAACATGATAACGACCAACACAGGAAACACGATCAAGTAGCCTACAACAAATGTGGTTTCGACTGACGGGGCTGCAACGAAAGGCGTTTAACAACCAAATATGCTAAAGAAATAGCTAATGCAACGGGGACAGTATTTGGAGATGCCTTTGTGGTAGATGTGTAGCAAAACTTACCCTCTTTATTCTTTTCATTGCCATGATGACCGACTTCGACTACCGTGTCGTCGCAGTCTGCCTATCTGGAACTAACTGCACTGGAGAGGGGAATATTTCTGGAAGGCTACCGTAGCAGGGTGTCTATGTGTTCAGCAGGACCCTCCTCGTTTCTACCTTAGCGGTGTATGTTTATCTTTTTAAGAAGACCTTCCTGGTATCCGCATTCTCCTGTTTACGGTTGAACCCTTAAAACGGGGTGGGGGCAGTGGAAATATAGTTAGAAATAAGGCTGAGAGAGGGTATTGACTTGTAGCGTTATCCCGGTCTACCTCAGCGCATTTTCCGGTCTCTTACTTCCTGCGCGCTGTGTACGCAGGTTAACAGTCCCCTGATCGAGGATAATAAGAACATCTGAAAAAGTAGAGTAACAATTATGACAAAAGCCACAACAACAAGGATAATTATCATGGAGTTTTGACCAAATAGTTGACGAAGCAATATTCGAAATGTTTGACGGAAACGGATATCCATCTCTCAGAAGTCCCGCCCTCTCTCGCCATTCGCTGCCAAGCTCACGTAACTGAAAGTCGTCGTCGTCATCGTCGTCCCCCTCTCCATAACGCTCATTTGGAGCATTTCGTTCCAGGCGTTCTGTGTTGAGACGAGAACGCCAGGGAACGAGGTTATTGTAGGCCTAAACTTAATGGACCCCTTAGATAACTTAAAAACGATTTACTAAAGGGACTATAGATATATGTCAATGGACGTTTACAGGAAGTATATGCATGTCAAATATGTAATAGGCCTACAGTGATTTTTTTAATCCATCAGGCAACCAATTGACTTTTCCAAGACGGGTCAAATAATCTTTATAATGTTATACTTAGAGTTCTCTCTAGTCAATTATCATCCATCTTTCAGATGGTACACTCGCTTTTATATGTTGAACGTTGAACAGCATAATGCATGTGTACCAAATGCATAATGCATGTTATATACATACATAATAACAATCCTCATACATATGTTTCAGTCAATATGGATGGGTCATTCATATATGTTAAAATAAAAGCTATTTTTTTTAATGTTCTATGTTCCTGGCAATTTCAATCTTAATAAAATAATTCTTCAAATAATGTATGCTTGCACAGTCTATGGAAAATAAAGAGAGGAATGACACAATGATGATTACAACAGAATTGCCTCCTGCTGTAAACAACACTATGTTTACTGTTCATTTAGGCAAATTATTATAATAGCTGATCTTTCCAACAGATAATTGCTAAAATGTGTTTCCATTCCTTTTGGGAAAGGGCTGGGAACCAATACAACGAAGAGCCTGATCTGTTATTTCATTTTTTTATGTAGTTTAATTAAACTGCTGAATCATTAATGTATCTACTCCTTATTCGTAACTCTTCTCATAAACTGATGGGGGAAGAGTGACGTCGATGACGTCGTGTTTTGAACCACGAAGGCCTAGATTAGGTTGTGGGACATGCACATGCTTGTATGGTGGAGTCCACTGCATTGGATACGATAAAGATTGAATGGATACTTTAATTTGCATAAAAGTGCAGAGTACATGGACGTGACGTCACGTGATGTATCGAATTAATATTTGCCATAAATGATCGACTTTTACGACAGTGTCGAAACAGCGTGTCGCAAGTGTAGGAGGCTCAGCTCGTTACGTCTACAGCCATTGACCTCCGTTCTGCCAACATGGTATTTTGTGATGGTTTTGAACATGACAACGCACACTTTACATCGTATTTTTAACGCACAGCGCTCGAGGATTAACGGTGCACGACAGACTGATGTCATGAGAGTCGGGAGGAACAGTTGGGAGACTCGGGGACACTCGGGGGGGTTCGGGACTCTCGGTGCCTGATGTGATAATGCTCGAGATAGCCATCGAAACTGGAATAAATAAAGTTGCTTGCGTTTCGGACAGTGATTGGAAGGTAATCTCCCCTGTTTCCACTAATGACTGCCAGGATATCCGTGTCATCAAGCGAGAGCTGGGCAGATCTCCACTGAGTATGAAGGGAGAGGGGTGTTTACGGCTCTTAAAAGCGAGGAAGTGGGATGTGGCTACCGTGTATTTATGCTGCTGTTCAAGATATGAGAATCATTGAATCAGCATTGCTTTGGATGTCCTCCCTCGCCGCTCTCACCGGGGTCGAATCGGTGGGCTCCCCGTCGCTCAACACACACACCGTGGGTCTGTGCTTCGGACCCGGAGGGAACCCATGAAGGCTCCTCGACTGCTGGACGAGAACTTAGACAACTACCTTGTGGTTGATTCTCTTACCTAAAAGCAATATGTGAATCCACAAAGTTCCACAGTTGCAATTATTTTTTATTTTTTTTATTTTTTGTTGTGTGAAGGCTATATTTTGCATGAACGCCATAAAGCCACCTTTAGGCCAGCATGGATTCGTCTTTATCCCTGGGCAGACTGGAACTAAACTCTAGCCCGACACTTGGGGTAAATCTCAGCCCGCGTCCCTCTTCAGGACCCCCGGTGGAGGAGACGGGTCTCCCTCAGGGCCCGTCGCACCTCAGCGGCTGCGTGCCGCTGTCCCATCAGGTGGCGGGTCACAAGTATGGCGTGGACAAAGTAGGTGAGTGAACACACTGACCCACCAGCTCAGATGATCTCTCCAAACCAGAACAGCATCCTCCATGGCACCTGCCATGTCCCTACGCCCTCCTCGCCTGTCGTTTTCACATTGGATCCAGGGCATTCTAATAACTACACAAACTTGTATGATTTGACGTGTTCTTTCTTTAAATGCCATTCATCGACTCCTCCCGGAGCCACTACCAATGCAATGATATCATGTGTGACATTGATTGGATGCCGGTACAAAGCTCACCCTGGTCGGTATACACCTGGTCAATCAGTAACTTTTGCTGAGAAGATACATTAACGTTCCACACCTCCACTGTCACACCGAGTTTTCTTTCTGAACAACCGATATCGCACGCACGTTTATGTTCCTATTCCAACACTTGCCCAGTTGGTAGGTTGGTTTAAATTATCCAGTTGTGATGTTGTTATAGTCAGTAAGCACCTGCCTGTTGCTTTCCGTTTCAATTTCTAAATATAGGCGAAAAGCCCTGCATCAATTGAGGAATTGCTGCTCCCTAATGCTGAGGATGAAGTTCTTAGTTCCTGATCAGTAGACCTCAACTGGGAGAGTTCAGAACCCAGTATGGTTGATCAGATGTATCAATAGACGAGCCCAGGACAAGGGAATTCTTATAAATGACTGTCTCTGTACATTATTTACATAGCTCAAGATGAAGTCATGATGTCAGTTGAATTTGTTAAGGAGTAAGATTCAATATAACATTAGAAAAGGTGATGTTTAGGTATTGCCTATACGAAATTGTGAAGTTTTAGAGTTCAAAGTTAAGGATGTGGGAGACGCACAATTATTCACTGACGGATAAGCAAGCGAGCCGCCGAAACGTCGGACGGATATGCCTCCCTATATGGTCATGGCCTGATGTCACCATCCCAGACCTGATTTGCCTTGAACGCAGATTCTGTTGGAACCGGTTGAAATCTGATTTTCAAAAATACTGATTTGCCAACATTTCACTGGTCCAAAATTAACACCTACCACCAGCCAATAGGGGGTCGAATTTGATCATTTGTTAGGTGAATTAATTCAGGGTTGCATCTTAAAACAAATGCTTGGCTGCTCAACTGTCTCACTCAGCAGCTCAAAAGACTAACAGTATAATAAATGCTTTGTAAATGCAATAGTGTGGAAAGCAACCGTTACCCGGTTGAATTGAACGTGTTTTAATGTCAAAGTCATCTGAACGGTTGCCCTGGTGTGAATACCAGATAGGCTGGCTGCGTACCAGGTTACTGTTTGTGTTGGAGGGTTGGGATTAGTTGAACCAGTGGGTTCAGTCTAACCAGTTGTGGCCAGATGGCTCTCCTCACGAAATACGGCCGCGATACCACTGCCCCCGCGAGATTGACCAGTCCGGGCTCACCCTATGTTTGCTCCCCGATCATTAATCCCGATTTATGGGGCCACCTGTAACCCTACTCCTCAAGGTGAACTGCATGCAAGTTGCCAAAGAATGCAAATAAAGTATTGAAACATGGGTGTGCTATACAATCCCTAATGAGTCATTCTCTTTTCATCTCACACGCACACACATGCACACAAATTGATAAAAGTCTGTCCAAGTGATAGAGGGAAGAGAAGACAGAGATCTTGTTTCCACGGTGTGGGGAAAGTGTTGCTGGAAACGGGGCATGGATCCCACTTTAGCCTGACAGTGGTCGCGGCAATAGGAAGTTCTCTGTGATAATGTTGTGGGCATTATATAACAGCAGAACAGCGTACATTTGTAATCCCTCAGGGCCGTCTCCGTCCTCTACCTCGGCTACTCTCGTCCCAACGACAGCGTCAGGAATATTAAGCTGAAAAGACGATGTATTGTATTGAACGCTGCTATCTGGAGTCCAGTCACACCCCATGGTCAAGCCTAAATTCACACTAAAGGCTTTACCTGTTCGGATTGACTGCAAACCCATTTCGAAGGTCTGCTGTGTTACCGTGTAAAGATTCAGATCACACGTGCTTGCAGTTTTGTTTTTAAGGTTTATCGATGTGTCACTACCGATGTACCGCACTATGATGTGATGCTCTGGGGTGCTAGGACCGATCACGTCTACCTGCACATGTGGGGAAGGAAGGGGAAGTAATCCACAGGTCCATGATGGCTCATGGGTGTTGAGTTGTTGTATTTTGCTTTAAGCATAATGGAATCGTCTCAGCGATGGATTGATTAATGAGATGAATGGCTGTGAGCAATAGGCCGTGGATTTAACACTTCATCGAGTACTAGATGTCACGTAGGGAATGTGCAGTTAAAGCCATGCTGTGTGTGTATGCTATCACATGTAAACACGCACGCACACGCGTAGACGTGTCTTTTTAAAATGATTTGCCTAATGTTTATCCCTGTTTTGGCGGCAGGTATTTTACAGCACCCGGATGGAACCGTCCTTAAACAGCTTCAGCCGCCACCAAGGGGTCCACGAGAGATGCAGTTTTACACCAAGGTAATGGAAACAAAGTCTCACGCACGCACACATGCACAGCAGGGGTGGGGTTAGGTGGACTCTGTCTACTAGTGATATGCAACGGTTTTATATCACTATGTGTGTGACTGTGCATTAATGCAGCACAAATTGTTTGATTTATTCGCCCTAGCAAACATAATGTATTAACACCCGTGCAAGAACACAGTGGTACACACAAAGAACCAAACTTTATACACGTGTTTATACGTTCAAAACACACCTTTTACACGCCATGTACAGGATCATGCATACCGCCTGTTAAACGACCTGATGGCACGTTGCTACACTCGCAGTTCCCCCATAGGATGCACCCGCATGTATGCGTGGCATGCACATTGGCGTTGTACCACACGTCACAGACAACAGGCGGAGCGTTGCTACTGCGTGTTGCTTCAGGGCTTAGCGGGTCGGTCTGCCTCAGCAGCACCCCGGATCTACAGAACAACACACACTTTTCTCTGCTGGCAGCTGGTATTGTATTGGCTGGGAGCGAAAAAAGTGATTTCACCATGCCCCCTTCTTAGACCATAGGCAAGAAAGGATGGTGCAATAATCCACCAGCTTATTTAGTAGTGCAAGTTTCCGCTAGATCGTTTTTACTAGGTCAATAATCCAAAAGAGTTTCACAAAATATCAATAATGTCATTAGGGCCGAAAAAAAGTAATCTCTGAAATAAGGATTTATAGCTTCATAAGTTGTAGATTTATAACTTGGCAACGCATGACTATACTATATGTGGTTGCCAATGGAAGACAATCAATGACTTATCATGTCCAATAGTTGAATCCTATGGATGCAACTATTTGAACTCCCCTGCTGTCTAAGCCACTGAATACCATGATTATCCTGAATACTGACTAAGACTAGCAAACCGGTTCAAAGATATTTAGCATAGCTGTGTCACGGTCTAGTTCTTCCTCCCCCAGGTCCTAGCAACTTGTAAGTCGATCTGTACCCTTCATGGTAATTTTGACTTTGCATGCCAACATGCAGGGGTGTTAAAGCGTGGCTTCAGAACAATGTAGGAGAAGCTGCTCCTCTAGTCTTTATTTCTGCTTCTTTTTTTAGCTTTATAGGTCGTCACTGTCCAATCTCCAATTCAGTCTCTGGCAAAGCAAAGTCACTCTATAAAGGAAAAACGCAGAACTGACACTGTGTGTGTGTGTGTGTGTGTGTGTGTGTGTGTGTGTGTGTGTGTGTGTGTGTGTGTGTGTGTGTGTGTGTGTGTGTGTGTGTGTGTGTGTGTGTGTGTGTGTGTGTGTGTGTGTGTGTGTGTGTGTGTGTTTTCCCCAGGTGTATGCTAAGGATTGTTATGATCCGTGTATGCTGGAGCTCCAGAATCACCTGCCAAAATACTACGGCACCTGCTGCTCCCAAGACAGCCCTAACGGTAACACTGTGTGTTTGTGTGTGTGTTTGATGCGTGTGTCCCATCTAAAGTGTGAAATGTCCCAAAACAAACCAACTTTTAGTCTAGGTTATTTTCTTTGTTGATGGTTGCAATTAGCTTATTCCCAAATCTATAACTATGTGCTAAACACCAATTCCTCTTTCATATGTGTACCATGAAACAACATCTCCACCTAGCTGTGTGGTATTTCCCCTTATACATAATGTTTAGTTTTGTGTCATTTTTTTAAAGTAGCAAAGCCTCGAAGCTAGGCTAGAAACCCTACGTTCAGTACATCTGTCAGGTTTTCAAGTCATAATGATCTTTGCATTGTCCCTGACGGATAAGGGACAAACACATACAACATCATACAATATGTAAAACAAGCGCTCGCTCTCGCTCTCGCTCTCTTGCCCTCTCTCTCTTGCCCCTCGCTCTCTTGCCCTCTTGCTCTCTCGCCCTTTCTCTGTCTCTCTCTCTCTCTCTTGCCCTCTTTCTCTCTTGCCCTCTTTCTGTCTCTCTCGCCCTCGCCCCCTCTCTCGCTGTGGGATTCAGACCTTTACCTGAAGCTGGAGGACGTGACGCGGCGCTTCACCAAGCCGTGCATCATGGACGTGAAGCTGGGCCAGCAGAGCTATGACCCCTTCGCCTCGCAGGAGAAGAGAGAGATGCAGATCTGGAAGTACCCGCTGATGGAGGACATCGGCTTCCTGCTCCTTGGCATGAGGGTGAGTGGGAAATGTAGTCCCCATCGCCCCCGCACATGGAGACATTTGTAGTTCATTAACTTTTTGTGATGACACTGTTGGAATCCCATGTTGGATCTGTTTTGTTAACGTGGGCTGAAAAGTACTTGACAGAATGATCGAGTTAATATATGACAACCTGATTGCGGAGGAAACAGAGAAACGCAGGCCCCACCAAACTAATTTCCCGACACTGGCCCCTCCAAGATTTTATGCAGATAGCAGCAAGGCAAACATTGTGTGGGATGAGTCAGAAAACCAAGATGGGTGGATCTGAACTCCCTTCTAAACACAGACCCCACTGGCCTTGACTAACAGAGGCCGGTACCGAAGCTGCATTGAGTTTAAACAAGGTTGGCTGCAAAGATGATCATCTTCAGAAAAAGTTCTCCATAACGTCAATTTCAGCCTTGTGGGCGGAAATGGTATTGGTAATCCCCGCAGCTATACCTAAAGCTAATTCGACACATCAATATGGAACAAAGCAGTCAGATCACTTGTGAACCGGACACACATTCTTTCAGATGTCATAAATCACACACGTAATCTGTATTGCAACACCGTTCTGAACCATAAGCAAATTCTCAGAGCTAAATGTCACCTAATGTGTTGCGACACAATGAAAACACATCCCCAGGTGGGAGGTATGGATTTCAGGTAGGTTAATATTTACCTGCGGTGGAGTCATGTGTTCCTCTTCAGCTGAACACTGTGGCCACACAGTACCAAGCATAGCATCCACTTGTTCTTGTTTCATTCCTCAAACACACACACACACGCACACGCACACACACACACACACACCATAAGTCAGGGCCACAACTCGAATAGTTTTGTTATAATTTTGAGTTGTTCTTCATCTGTTTCTAATGGAGTTCTTTAGTGCTTTGAATCGATTTTGACACCAATATGAATGTCATCAGTAAAACACAAAAGAAATTCAAGAACAGGAAGTTGACAAGTTAGGAAACTTGCTTATAGCCACCGCTCTGTAGACCGTGTGATAAATACACTACGGTGTGTGACCGTACACTAGTGTGTTACCGTACACCACTGTGTGTTACCGTAGACTACTGTGTGTTACCGTACACTACTGTGTGTTACCGTAAACTATTGTGTGTTACCGTACACTACAGTGTGTTACCAAACACTACAGTGTGTTACCGTAAACTAAAATGTGTAACATACACTAAAATGTGTTACCGTACTCTCAAATGTGTTTGTTTCATTCTACGGCCATTTTCTCCGCTCTTGTTGACATTACAATGACCTTTTGTGCAGAGAGCTTGCAGCGATGCGTTGAACTAGCCAGCGCACCAGTGTCCTTGGAAAGGGCTGAACATGTTTGTCTTGTATCCAGATCCTTTGTCATGCGGTCATTCAGAGCTGTGTAAATGGCAGTTTTTGTTGAAACTTTGGTCCACACCCTCTGCCAACATATCGTAAATAAGGGGCTTGGTTCCGCGGTGTCAATCTAGACCCTTGGTGTCTGTGGCTGTTGAGCAACAGGGGCTTGTATTGGTGCTCGATAAACAATGCTTCATTCAGGGATTAGTCTTTAACCCGATCCCATAGGGGTTCCAATGATAAAGAAATGATCCACGAGAATTTCTGACGCAAAGTTGAGGTCAAAGTATAAGGATCGTGAAAGGGTGCATTAAATAAGATGTAGATTGTAGTTAAGGAGTTTTACGAGCATAAGGACACGATACACTGTTACTAACAGTGAGCAGTTTTGTTTTATAATTAACCCTCTGGTGACGTCACACATGGGCGCGTCCGCCCAAATTAATGATAGACAGATTAAGCTACCAGTTTACCTAGTTGACTGAACCAACAGGTAGGCTCAGCTACCCATCATGCATCTGGGTGGCCCTCCCATGTGTGATGTCAAAGAGGTCAAGGTCAATTGTGAAATGGTTGTCGTTCTGACGTCCGGAAAGCTACGAGTGTCAAGTGGATTGGTCGTTGTTAGCCTGTTGTGTTTTTGCCCCCCCCCTAACAAAGCCTTTTTGGATGGAGCTATACACACAACACAAGCATGTGTTGTGTGTTGGATGTAACTCTGCTACAATGTGTTGGTGAAAGTAACTAGTCCTACAGAGGAAGTCACTCTACTAGAGAGGGTTGGATTGAGGTATCTCTCTTACAGGAAGTAATTCTACCAGGGGAAGTAACTCTATTAAGAAGTGATGGTTTGAGGTGTCCTCCAACTCTCCTGGAATGTGTTGGGGGAGTAACCCGACTCGAACTTGTTGGGGGAGTAACTTTACTAGAACGTGTTGGGGGAGTAACTTTATTAGAACATGTTGTATTTATGTCCCCAGTAGATGGAGACAATGTTCCAGTCTATGTTTGCTCATGAATGGAAGACGGCGATAATTTATCAGCTGTAAATGTTATGATTATTATCCCGTTCTTATTGTTCTTTATGTTTTCCGTCAGGTTTACAAGGTGTGCGATGACAGTTTTGAGACGTACGACCAGCACTACGGGAGGGGACTGGTGAAGGACACTGTCAAAGAAGGTACGTACCCGCTGGTCCGACCTGGAGTACGAAAGAGACAGGAAGTCCGTCTCTATGAAAGCCAGCCTCACTAACGGCTTTCTGTCATGAGGTCCCACTTGAAGCTACGGTTTTAAATGCAATCATAATTCAATATCCATACGAACCAGGTATGCACGCACCCTTAGACTCCATCAGTTTATCTTTAACTTATTAGAGGGCTAAGCTGAACGCACTCCTCTCCATGCGCGTGCACACGGGTGTGTGACCTCAAAGCGGCCGCTCCTCCATTTGAATCCTAATCCTCGACGCTGTGGTACTTCCTTCCTCGTGAGAGACGTATGTTTGCCAACGTGTCCCTTGTGCCCCCCCCCCCACCCCAGGCCTCTCCAAGTTCTTCCACAACGGCGCGGGGCTGCGTCTGGACGCGGTGTCGGCCAGCGTGAGGCGCGTGCGGCGCATCCTGGCCTGGTTCCAGTCCCAGAGGCAGCTGGTCTTCTACGCCAGCTCCCTGCTCTTCGTGTACGAGGGCCACCCTTCCCCCTCCTCCCCCCCCTCCTCCCCCCCCACGTTGTCCCCCGTGGCCGCGCCCGGGACGGAGGTGGCGGCGGAGGACCGGGACGTCCGGGACACGGGGGTCTCGACGGGCGGGGGGCGGGACGAGGGGAGGTCGGACTCGGGGGTGCTGAAGGAAATGTCCGAGTACAACAATAACAACATCCAGGGCTGGACTACGGGCTTCAGCCTGGCCCACCAGTACGACAACCAAAGGAAAGCCGCGCAGCATTACCGCCACGCCGCCAAGGCGCATCGCCGCGGCAACCACGGCGGGGGCGGGGGCGGGGGCGGCGGCGTGCCCATGGCCGCCGCCCCCCCCGCCGCTCCCCCGGCCGCGACGGACCCGGCGGGCGGGGACATCCAGCTCCAGCCCAACGGCAACGGGGTGGTCCTGATGCAAGCGGACGCGGAGCGGCGAGCAGCGAGCGATGGAGGTGAGACGGAGGGGGGAGGGGGAGGCGGCGGGGGGAGGAGGGACACGGGGCCGACGGAGGGGAAGGGAGGGGAGGTGGAGGTGAGGATGATAGACTTTGCCCACGTGTTTCCCAGCGACAGCCAGGACCATGGCTACATCTACGGCCTGAAGCACTTGTTGGCCGTGCTGGAGGAGATCCATGACGATGCCTCCTAGGACCCCTCCCTCCCCCCCCCCTTAGATACCCCCTACCTCCCCCCCTCCCCTCTCTCTAACCTTGTATCATCTCCTCTCTGGCCCTTTGGCAGCTGCTCCCACACACCATATGTCATAACTACGCTACTTTAATATTTAGTGTTGGTTCCTCGATCTCTCGCCACAACACTCTCATTCCCTCCCGGCGGACTAGATGTAGTATAGAGTAATAAAAGAACCAGAGTATTCAACTCGCCATCCAATCACCATGGCAACGCAGCGGTCGCCTACGTTGTCGTCGTCGTCGTCACCATCATCTCACGCATTAACTGCCTGGTCGCGTGCATCTGTGTGTGCGGATGTTTTTGTCTCGTGTCTCCCCCCCCCCCCCCCTTTGTAAACGGAGTGAAACTCCACCAGAGCCAGTCTCTCCCTTTTTTTTGTTTTTGTGAAACAAACATTGACTTGCACTGTACTGTATGAAGGTTTGTTGTGTCCATGACCACGTCCTTTTAAGGCATTTGTAGTCCCGCCCCCCTTGGAACATAACTGGCAGAACGGTCGAAGGGCTTGTTGTCTCTCGCACACGCTCAGATGTGTTCTGAGGCGCACCCGAGAGAACTCAACTCGGGGGGAGTCCACTGCCGACTCGGTGGAACGATAGGCTAGTTAACCGGTCGGTTTTTATTTCCACCTCCTTTTTGTGGTGTTAAAATGTTGACGTTAAAAAAACAACAACCTGAATCACAATTTCAAAGTTTACAGGCTCGTCTACTTGGCTGAGGGACATGCCTAACCATTAACTCCTTCAACACGATGAGACTAGTTTATATTGAGGTAGTCAAATGGACGTTTTAGTTTATTTTGAGAGAGCATGCTTTAATAAGTCTTACCGGCCCATGCTGTAAAAGCGTTGAGCTTCACATGACCAGTGGAGAAGGGACTGCTGGTCATAGTTTCCATGCATCTCTTTCTCAGTTTCTCTTATTTTATGTTTTAGTTGTTTCAAACGACTACAGGTATCTAACTCAGGTAAAATAATTACTGTAATCAAAATTAATATTGTCAATATCGCGATGTTTAACAACATGATTCTCATCTGATCTGCATATACTATTCCAAACAACATTTTTATAAACAATTTGTGGACTCATTGCGCTTCGTTGAAACCCCTGATCTCGGTTTGATGACCTCATGATTTTTAGTGATGATTCCACTGTTCTCATGACATGTTCTTTTAGCTATTTAAATGTTTTTTCTTCATTGTTGCTGCCAAATGACCTGTCCTTTCCGAAGACCATGACATTTTTTCATTTTATTCACCCCAATCTCAGACCTTGTTTGATCAATATGATGTGACATTGTCATGTGAAAACCGTTTTAATTCCCTTTTTTTTTAATTCCCTTTTTCATGCAAAAAAAATGAGGCCACTTTCTATTTCATTAGTTATAAGTTACCACTGTTACCTGATTTGACGTAGTTGGAAGAAATAAGAATATAGTTTGTCAATTACCCGGTTAAACCCATCCATGTGATATGACAATGGGGGGAAAAAGGTTTCATTATGGAACCATGTGTTACGGGACCATGTGTTACAGAACCATGTGTTACGGGACCATGGAACGATGATGAGGACTGTATGATTGTTCAGACGAATCTGCTCTGTTGGTGGCCGTTGAGGAACAGAATGCTACAGCGCTGTTTACGTCAAATCAAAGCAAAAGTAGATTATTCACTGCAGGCAATGCTATATTAGTAATTTAGTTATTTTGAGCTTAAGCTCAATTATTATTTTGTTTTGATGATCATTAACATTTCCATTGTAGCAGGCTAAAATTGTATATTTTAATCGGGCAATAATAATTAA
Source organism: Gadus chalcogrammus (assembly GCF_026213295.1). NCBI lineage: Eukaryota > Metazoa > Chordata > Actinopteri > Gadiformes > Gadidae > Gadus > Gadus chalcogrammus. The sequence continues at coordinate 6,013,579 of NC_079429.1, forward strand.
TTTACTATTTCTATTTTATTCGTCCCCGCTCATTTTGGCCCGGATAAACTGTCTTGATTTTAACATGTCACTTGTAGCTTGTAATAGATGAGAGGTACATTATATAGAAATCAATATTTGCGAGGTAAATACATATTTAATTGCTTAATTAACTCTGTAACCTGAACTAGAGAATATATGATCTCATATCCTTGTCGATAAAAACTAACTTGATGCATATTGGAAGTGTTCAGAGGAAGCTTTTTGGCATCTGTTGAAATGTTTACAAGAGTTTGGTGGGGGAAGAATGACTTTTAATTCTATATTTTTTTTTTTGTACCAATGCCTTATTTCTGTTGCTGTTTTTCCTCAAGTTGTCTTTGATTATAAATACTGAAATGTAATCATCCTGGCAGCTGTGCTCATATACTCCTCCTGTGTCTCTAGTGGTAAGGCTGTATCGATGCACCCCAGCAGCAACACTATCCAGCATTTTCATTCAGGGCATTGAGTCCCACGAGTCGGCTTAGGATCCTTCACCATTGATTCATTTGAGCAAAATGCAATTTTTTTTTTTATGCAAGAAACGTCTGACTGTGTATCATGTCCGACTGTGTGAAAGCATATGAGGGCTGCGTGTTGTCGGGCAGGTTTTGTTACCAACATATGTGAATCGTGTTTAATCACACGCTCGCGTGTACAACCCCAACCCCTCCCTCAACCCATAATATAATACCTACTTAATACGACAACCTCATCGATTCCTGTTCAGTAAACTGAGCGGATAAAAGGGAAACATGAAATATAATCGATCCCTTACAATATAAACATCAAGCCCAGCCGAATGACTGACCGACAGACGTACAGACCGACTGGCCATAGAGAGAGAGAGAGAGAGAGAGGGGACCAGCTAGTCCCCTGATATATTGTACATGATGTGTTTATTTTCTTGTCCCCTAACCAAAGGACCCCGGCAGAGGGCCCACCTTAATGGCAAGAGTAATGTATATATGAATGCACCTTTACTCGGACTGGTATCTTACTCGCGTGAGTTAAACCCTAATCATAATACCTGAGAATAAAGAGCCGAGGGCGTCAGAGTCTGAGATGCTACTAGTTTTTTTGCACATGTAAGGGACGTGGATGGAGTCACTGGGGGCGTAGAGCGAGGCACCACCAGGCGACGCCGCAGAAGGCAGAAGGCTTCTGAGGCGTTTAGGACCACTGAGGCTGCCGAGGCAAAGACTCAAAAAATGACTTGTTTACACCTTTTAACAAAACTTTGAACAAAGTTGGCCTTGCTTTTTAACTAAAACAATTCCATGACCTAAACAGCTAGTAAAGATAATTGTTTTATATGTATTAGCTGTTTATGTCGTCGGAAAAGAGTATACCTATCTCGTTTTTAGGGGAGGCTGGAAAGGAATGACTTTGCTCATTTGATTCACAGCGATATTCTGTGAGGCACTAGAGACTAATTAAATAGCCCATGTTAATTCAGTTAACGTCGCTATAAACACATGAATGAAACGGTCCTTTTCCTCTTCTGTAGTCGGGACAAAGTTGGAAGGTGTGGTAATGACGGACCTGTCCTCATAGCTAGTGTAGACGAGACGACTTGATGGAATGCGGCCATCGAGGTTTAGGCTTTTGGACGAACGTCGCATACAAACAGATCTCAATGGAGATGGCTGCATTCCATCCTATCTGACATAGGAACATTGACTTGTCAAAAGTGTTTTTCAACAACTATTAATGCATTGACCCCACATAACACATGTTTCTGTATGAATCTGAACGAATGGTTGCATAGAGATTGTCTCATTTGTTTTGTTTGAGTGAAAATATATTGGTTGGTTGGTAAAGGTGATTGAGATTGATCTGGTGTACCAAGTGAGCATATGTTTTTAATTCTCATTACATTATGCTATCATTGTAATACAGAGCTGCAGTGATGATTTCAATATTATGGAATAAATGTTTTGAAATATAGGGGAGGTTTCCTTTGCCAGTTATATTGGGGAACAATATGTCTTATATGTCTGTTAATAAATACAATTCCAGACGATGGCTCCTTCAGTCACTTCATATGATCCAGCCTAACCCTGCCATTCATCCATTTATGTTAGAAACATATCTTCTTCCTTTCAATATCTTTGACTCTAGACTCTGATAGAACTGGGCTAAAAAGGATAAGAAACTGCCAGTATACCATTGAAGAAACCAAAATACATCATTTTTGAAACTCCAAATAATTTCTTAATGTAAATGTGTTAAATTGTTAAACCCTACAAAAAAAGACAATCACCGTGATGGTATTTAACCTTAACCTAATGCAAATCCATGTCTGTTTAGTAATGCCACACACAGACATCCTTGGCTCTTCTTGTTGCAACAATGACGATTTCAGCAGATCCTGTGCCTTTTGGTTTCAAACCAGTTCTACCGGTATCTCAATTAATTCAGAAACTCGGAAGTAGGGCCCTGGCAGCTTTATGCAATGTTTTGGTAATCCACACATTTAGTTTTACAGGCCCCCACAGAACTAGATCTAAAAATGTTGATCTTTTTTTCTTCTTTTCAGTATGCCTTAATTATTGTCCTTTCATGAAAAAGTATCTTCGGAAGATAATGTATCCCGGTTGATTTATTTGGATCAGTTTAACAAATGGCACGCTTTAATTAATGCTCTTTCAAGGAGCAGACAGTATGAAAAGACATTACAAACAAGAACTGGTTCACAAGGAAATGATTGACACGGATTTACAAACTTCCTGAGGTGTCCCACAAACAGCTGTTTTTAAATGTGGGATTTCATCATATAAAAGTTATTTTATGTTGTAATCCAAAGTATGAAAAAATTAAATAGCACAGATGAGTTTTGCTCAATGAAGAAATTAAAAAAGAAATCTGCAATACCGACTTGTTTGTCAAAGCGAATGCATTTCACAAACAAAATAGAAAAGGCCAAGCGTCTCATAATTACATTTGACTGGTTGAACGGTTAAATGATTAAACACATTGAGGTTGATGGGGTAGGAAGAGAGAGAAAAACGTTTTGAAATGACTAGGAAGTGAAAACATAAGAAAAATTTAGAAATTAGGTGTGTTAAGACCCAAAATGGAAATATTCTCAGTTACTGGGTCACAGTGATTTTGTTTAATCATTGAGGTAGAATAACAAATTGTTGTAGCTGCGCTATGGGTTCAGAGAGGGACATTGACCTGGGTGCCCTCATCTCAACTGTTACGTGACATTTCATTAGCCTCATAGAATAATTGACTGAATCCTGTTCTAAGGTTCATCTTATCTAATTGCCAATGAGGCAATTAGATATCACAATTTGGCAAAAATATGACTCAGGTAATTATGCTATGAGGCTAACCATTTGTTAATCTAGGGTGAAAAAAACCTTTAGATCCCCTAAAAAACAAATCAATATTTTGCTCAATTTAAGATAATAAAATTGACAACTATTTCTTTCAATAACAGCAGCTTGATTAAACATCCTGTAATGTGTTATGACGTATAGTACAAGGAGTATTGCTAATGCTAACCACGGCAGACGGCAGTGACCAACTGTACTTCAAACAACTGGTTATTTCCCTAACTGATGGCAGGGAAATAGAAAAAAAAAAAAAAAAAAGTACTTTTACAATACAGCGTCCTTGACGAACAACCCTTGTCTGTAGTAGTTAACGTTGGATTATGACAGCGTCTTATCATTGGAGACAACTACTATAAGTACTCATGTGTCCTACTTGGTATCGGCCAGTACCAAAAAAAAGTAAGGACTTTCAGTTAAAAAAATAAAAACACTTAAATCGTTTAATGAATTAGGAAGTGGGAGACATTCTTGGTGCTGTACATGTTGCGGTGTCCCCCGCTATAACCTCTTCATGGCCTGTGGATAGTACTTGAGGAAGATCCTGCGTGCGATCTCGTAAGTGTCTCCGGTGGGTTCCGAGGGATACTTCCTGCCGTTGTACACAAAGCCCTGCTCCACCTTAAACGCCTCCTGGTTGAAGGCCTCCTGCTTGAACGGCAGCCCGGTGTGCAGACAGTCCACCAGCGTGTTGACGAACAGGCCCCAGCGCTGGGCGTAGTAATCCTCCATCAGACCGCCCCACTCCTTGCTGGCGTAATCCACGATCTCCCCGCTGGGCCCCCAAAGCGTGATCTGGTTGCGGGCGTTCATGTCATACAGCCGGGCCTCCTTCTCGCCCAGCGCCAGAGCCTGGGCCTGCTCCAACCACGGCCCCAGCAGGAAGTTCCCGTCGCTGGACAGCAGGCGGTCGAGCTCGGGGAGGAGGTCGTGGACCAGCACTCCGCCCGCCGTCAGCAGCTCCGGGAGCTTCTGGTTGCGGAAGGACTCGGCGATCTCCAAGTAGTACGCCGAGGTCAGCACCTGCAGGGCCTCCCGCGTTATGTCCACCAGGTCGTGCCGAAAGGTCCCCTTGGACATCAGTGGCGGCGCGGCCTCGACCAGCAGCTTCCAGGCGTCGAACAGGTCGGACCGGTTGTACCAGACCTCCGTGTTCATCCTCAGCGACGGCCGGCGGACCAGCGGGCTGTGGTTGTGGTTCCTGTAGTGGGGAACGGTGCAGTTGTACACGCTGAAGAACAGCAGCCGCCAGGCCGCGCCCAGGCTCTCCTGCGTGCTGCCGTAGCGCCGCATGGCGTACAGGGACACCCACTTGGACAGGTTGACCGGCTCCTTGCGCCAGGCCAGCTCGCTCATCAGCTCGTAGATGACCGGGTTCTGTTCGATGCCCTCGGGTGCGATGCCCAGGCCCACCAGGGAGGAGTTGGGGAAGGACAGAGCCTGGAAGGGCCCCGAGTTGATGCTCTCCACCTGGCCGAAGAAGCCGCTGTTCCCGCCGAAGTTGTGCAGCATGCACCAGATGAAGGGCTGCCCGTAGAAGGACTCTGTGTAGGAGAAGATGGGCTCCGTCTCGGCGAACAGGTCCAGCACGATCATGCGTCCGATGGGCACGCCGTGGAGAAGGGCCTTGATCTGGGGGGGCCTCCAGAAGGAGGCGCTGCTGAAGAACAGCCAGCCCTGCATCAACCAGATGGCCTGGGGATCAACTGTGGAGGGAAAACAGGATCTGAGCGAGGGAGGAAGACGTGGAACACAGAAGGAGGCAGACTGGAGGAACCGGAACCGCTCGTCTGTGCAAAGCATTCGTGCATCGGGTCAGGCCTCAATTGTTGTCACAACACCATTCACAACTTTTAAATGTATGTGTCAAATTTGTGGGTGCAGTTCATCAACCATTGTGTGAGGTTGTTTGAATTCCTATCGTATAACCAGTAATACGACAGGCGATCGTAGTGTAATGATCGGATTTCAGTCAAACACCTGTCCCTACGCATACGTGTAAAAGGATCAGTCGGCCAAACACACGATCACACCACTGTCTCCCACCAGCCCGACGCAACACCGATCCTTCTCACCCGCAGTCATGGAGGCAAAGACGGAGCGACTGACCGCCGACAGATACTCAGGGTCCGAGGAGGGCGGAGTCATCTCATTGAAGGTGTCCGTGTTGTAGACGTGGTCCGTCCCGAACTGCTTCACCACCTGGGACAGGTACATGGAGCCGATCTGGAGGAACAGGGGGTCACGTGGGTCTAGGATGTAGGCGCAGGAGAAGCTGCAGTTAAAGTGAGCCCAGGGTCCCAGCCGGGTCACGTTGGCGCTGGGATGCAACCTGAGAGAGGGAAACGAGGACAACGGTTGGTCCCAGACGGTGGCTGAGGAGGTGGTGGTTTTTTAAATGAGACATCAAACGTGGAACTAACTGCAGAAACGTTCAGCGTTCCCTTGATTCACTTTTCAACCGTTTTCTGAGAAGCGTAAAGTACCAATAAGCCACTTGATTTTCTATCACGCATAATCAATCATTTTAATTTGTCAAATTATATATATTGAGTAAAACCTTATGAATTATGCACTGATACTAGCAGTCAGTGTCACTGAAGGTGTTTCATTTACATAGTAGTTTCACAGTCTAGTCATTTGCAATGCGTTAAGATATAAATTCTCTTTGCCATTTGTGCGGTATGATTGCCTGCAGCCCCTAAATCTCCCACTTTTCAGGATGAATATCCCAAGTCAGGTAACTCCTTGGTCATCCTTGCAACTCATTAAGCTTTTTAATGAGCAGTTTGAAATACTTTGGACTCACCTGAGAATTCCTTTTGGAATATTCCCTGAGAATGCTGGAAGGACCGGTATCATTCCGAAAGACCGCATTCGCTCCAATATTTTAAACTGAAAGAAAGTTATTTCAATTATGAAATGCTTCAATAGAAATCCATAGCAAAATGGTATGAAAAATGTAATCACTTCAACAGTAGTGATTGAATATGTTGTGCTGAAATGTTTTCTTTGAAAAGTATTGAACAGAAATGGTCCTACCTGGAGGTTAAGTTTATTCACATGCCAAGACTGGGGTAACGGACCTCCGAACTCAAACATGTTACCCATGCGGTTCCAGGCCAGGAACGCCGGGCCAGAGAAGAACTCTTCCATCTCTGTCTGGTTCAAACCCAGCGACCGGTACACCTGAAAAAATACAACAGGTCAACAAACTGGATGGTTTGAAATACAGTTAACATGTTGGAATAACAAATCTACGAAACTGTTATTGATCAATAACAAACGAAAAACTGTTTAATTTGGTATCCTAGCATAGCATTATGCAGTCATTGTACACTTGATCCGTTCAGTACAAGAGAGTACAAGGCGTTGCATTGAGTTAGCTTCCTATCTCCTCCAGAAGACAACATGGAAGCAGTGTTAAAACAAGGCTGATTCAGTTAAAGATTAGACCACGCATGGCGTTATACCCTTCATGTAGCCCAACTGCTAGGAACTCTGTAGAGTGAAGGTAAGGTGTACATCAGTGAGAGCGAGGGGACACGGGGGGGCCTACCTCCTGCCAGAGTGCCTCCTGGCCGGTGAAGGCCAGAGGGAGGTTGATCCCGTTCAGAGCCATCCAGTCGATCTCACGCTCCCAGCGGGGCCAGTCCCACCACACCGAGGAGTAGCTGACGGTGCACACGTTCTGGTAGTACCGGAACCTGGACGGTGGAGGAGGAGGAGAGCGTTCAGAGATCAAGGGGAAAAACAAAACACTGCAATATAGATAGAAAAGTGTAAAACAGAGATTTGAGATCATGGAAATAATTTGACAAAATAAGAAAAGGTCAGCACTACCAGATAGTGTCAAAAAAACAACTTTGTTCTCTCATGTGATTCATATGTCACACTTGATGACACATGGCAATGACCGTTTTATAGAACATGGAATGGAGAACCATGAGGGGAATGCTAGAGCTTCGTCAGAACAGACAGCCTGACCCAAGCTGTGGGTAGGGAGGGATCATTCACAGACCATGTTAAATAACCAGACATCTTGGCAGCAATGGATTGGTTTAACCCTTCGATCACCGCACATTGTTTGGAGTTTGACGACTGCGGCGGAGAGATGCATAGTGCATGCCTACAGACGTATAGCGTGTTGTTAGCAGGCGGACTGGGCCATGATGACATAGCTGGAGTGAGGCGATGCGAGGCTAACGATACGCTCGAGGGGTCTTTTAAGTTGGGCCGGCGGCCACAACAACCCCGCTACGCTCAGTAAACAATGCGTGACAAGGCTTTGTTTGTGGGGTTGTACCCTCTTCTGTTGCTGCCTTGCAGAACACAACACGGGCTGACATAAACTATCCTCCACAAGGGCTTCTTCCATGGGAACAAATCATATCACACTGAAGACACTTCCTCTAGCCCCATTGAAACAATTTGATCGACAATTTCAGTCCATTGAAGTAAAACTAAGATTTATATTTTCTCTCTTATCCCCCCAAAAAAGAGTTTTATACTTTTTGGATCACTATTAAAATAGTGAAATGAGATGGGATGTATCCAATTCACTTACAAATGACCTAGTTAAGAGAATACTTTATTACCACTGTGGAACACTGTGGATATGGTGGGATCTGGGCTGATTGGAGGTTATCAACAAAACTCAGGCAAGGTCACTAAATATATTTGGGCGCCGGTTAAACATCTAGCATTTTATAAGACAAATTAATAGCTTTTATTTAGCATTTTATCTATGAGGATTTCTCTGCTGATTTCATTGCATTAATTAATTATATTTGTTTTCATTCCACTGTTACTTTGGTTTTTGTGTCTTATCATTTTTTCTTTTAAGCTTTACTGTAGGCTACTGCACTTTGAGCTGCATTTGTTTGCATTACAGGTGCGATATAAATACAGTTTATTACTATATTATTATACCTGTGCTTGGTGTTTATCCGAAGGACCCCGGTGACTTGGGGCAAAGGACGAGGGAGGTCCAGCTGGTCTCCAGACCAGGACACATGGCAGTTGCAGAAGTATTTCAGGTAGTTATAAAGACCAGAAGCCACGGCCACCCCAGTACTCCCAGTGGCTACTATCTGATTGTTTCTGGTCGACCGGAGCTCACACACATCCAGACTGTCTTTGGACATGCTCCGGTTGACGGAAATGATAAACTCAGTGGATCTGTCCCCCAGCAGTCGCTTCAGAAGCTGGATCACTGCTCTGGCTTGGGTCTTCTCGCTCGCCTGTGGCTGCAGATGATCCAGAGTTGGGAATCTGCAGTGCGCTGTGAGGATAAAACACATGAAACTTAACCCAACACACAGCGCAACACTGCGGTCTTTTCTAGGATGCATTTTGAACCTCGTCCACCCGAGCGAGAGCCTGCGTCCGGATTAGAAGTTGTGTTCCATTTGCAGGCAATAAGGAAGAGTTGGTTCACTGAGGTGATTTAGGCCAATCACGGGACGTTGTACCAGCTCATGGAAGCTCAAGGCCAATCAGAATTGCGGATGTCACGTGATCCGGCGAACATGTGATGAAAGCTTGTTTTTCGAAAAGTGATATGAGGTTGTGCGTTTTATTCCCATCACATGATCACTTATCCAAGTTAAAATATCAAACCACATTTTTTGAGGGTTTGACCCTCCTTGTCTGGGTCTGACTTTGCAGGTCGGTTTCCGTTTGTCTCTGTGGCTGTGAAATTGAAGTGCCTTCTGTAATCTTTGATTTGACATGTGCCGAAGAGGAGCTGTTCACTAGCAAACCACCAGAGGGCGCCACCACCCAGTTTATTGCACTTGCTTAGTCCAAGAGGATATTCAAACACGCACGTAATGCATTGTATTCAAAACCAAGAACAAAATACCTGAAATGAGCAGAAACATAACATGCATACAATGAAACCAAAAACTAAATCAGTTTTGTTTTTTGTACCGTTTTGCAAACACTTTTTACAGAACGACCGAAAGGTGGAGTCTTCAAATGAGCTGTCAAAACATTGGCGTTGCGGGTCTCACGGTGCGCCAGTCTGACAGTGTGCACATCCCGGCTCCTGCGACCGAGGCTCCCAGACGAGCAGATTCACTCCGGTCCGCTGCTCATCGCCTCCGCTCCAGTCGGGGACCAAGCCCGGGGATTCGTCTTCAGTTCAGCTCGCCTGACGGTCCCGCGCCTGTGGTTTAGTCGTCGCCACATTACTACTAACAGGTGAGATGTTTAATGCATTCGTTTATTTTTTTCTTTAACTTGTATTAACTTTGCCCGGGTCACGTAGCCGGTGTGTTGTTTTGTCCCAAGATTAGATCCCGTCTGTCTTTGTTTGTTAGACACGCAGGATGACGATAACAAACTCTTTAAAGATTAGGATTTATCCACCTTGAACGCCGACAACACACCACTAGAGTCCCCGGTCTGTTTCTACGCCTCTGAATAAGGTTATATGTAATGTAATGTTATGTAATGTTTGGTTTGATTTAGCGTTATCAGAGTCGGTTTATGTTCAATTCGTTGTTAATACTGCGCCCTGTGTTGTGTGCAGGGTTTAGTAGTAGGCTGAGTTACCCATTTGGTCATTAAATATATCTGGCTTAGAAGTGCATCATGTAGACCAACTTGGATATGACTTGGCAAAAACATGCATTGTTTTTTGACGATCTTTCCCATACGGATGCTCTTAACGCTACCCTAACACCAGCAACAACATAGTGGTTCATGACAACTACTCCTGCAGTCTAAATTATGGTTTGATCTTGATCAGCACCTTGTTTCTGCTGTAGGCTATCTGGTCCACTGGAGCGGTTTGTTCCGTCTTGTTATACTCTGTCTCAGTAGCAGATCCAGTTTGTCAAACACTCATTTATTTTTTCCCTGATTCCACCCTGTTTTACATAACATAGTCGGTTTAATGGGGAACTGCCATTCACAGTACTTTCTCGAGGGAAATTCGGTTTGGAGAACTATTTGCATGCGTTATTTTTGAAATATAATTGAGTGTGCCTGAACAGAAATACTTTTGGATTTCCTATTTGAGATGAACCTCAGTGACAAAGTCTGTCCCCCCCCCCCCCCCCTTCAAGGTCTGGCTGGTGGAGACTGACTGAAATGGACCATTGTGGACTCCTGCTTAACTTAGAATAGATCCATAGGCTGGTCTCCATGTTGAGGCTTGTGAAGCTTCGTCCATGAGAGGCCTGGGGAGAGTCGACGAGTGAGGAGCTCACGAGCCAGTATCTCCCGTCTCACCCACACTCTCACCTGAGAGGTGAGCGCTGCTGGCTTTTTTTGGGCACAGCAACACAAACATACATGCATAGTTACATGCACACCATGCCCTCGCAAGCACGCACACACTCACTCACTCATGCACGCATAAGGATACACACTCACACACACAAACACATACACTTGCACGTGCATGCTTGCAAGCATGCAAACACTCACTCACTCACTCACTCACTTACTCATGCACACATAAGGATACATGGATCCACACTCACTCACTCACAAACACATGCATGCACACACGTGGACACAGACATACACACACTCACTCACTCACTCACACATGCACGTGCATGCTTGCAAGCATGCAAACACTCACTCACTCACTCACTCACTCACTCACTCACTCACTCACTCACTCACTCACTCACTCACTCACTCACTCACTCACTCACTCACTCACTCACAAACACATGCATGCACGGACGTGGACACAGACATACACACACGCAGTCACACATGCACGCACGAGGTCTCATGCACGCACACACTTTCATCTTGCGGGGTTGAGCAAAAACATCGGGATTAGGATTCACAGCTAAGGAGACGATGTGGAAGCACTCTTGATGTTGTAAACCAGTTGGAGTGGTTACTGTGGTAACGGCTGTCCCCGGTTGTGTGTCGGTGTAGCGATGGGCAAGGAGCAGGATCTGCTGGTGGCTGTGAAGACCGGGGATCTGCTTCTGACCCACAAGCTGCTCACCAAAGTCAAGTGCAGCCGGACAAGTGAGTCAAACCTCAGACTGACCGTTCAAACCATTGTTTTGCTTTTGCAGGTTTAAAGATTGTCCCCTTTGGTTTGCCCAGTTGTGTTGTTAGGCGCCGCCACATTGCACAGTGTGGCGTCATTTCGAACTCAGTTTCAGGTGGAGGTGATGTTATGGGACTGAAAAACATTTGTGTGTGTGTGTGTGTGTGTGTGTGTGTGTGTGTGTGTGTGTGTGTGTGTGTGTGTGTGTGTGTGTGTGTGTGTGTGTGTGTGTGTGTGTGTGTGTGTGTGTGTGTGTGTGTGTGTGTGTGTGTCATCTTGGCTGGTGCCAAGAAGTGGAAAGGCCAATACAATATAATCACTGCAGTAACGTAGTCAATCTATTTGTCAAATATGTTTTCTTCGACTTTTTACTAGCTGCTTTTTTTTGGACTGATAATATTGGAATGGGAGTCAATCAGTTTTAGTGGAATAAGCGTCTTTGTTATTCCATCATAGCCCTGAGACCCAATGACCTTGAATCAAACAATAAACTTTCTTAAAGGACCTTATCTCATGGGATGATGAGGCTCGGGACGCCTAATGCTCTTCTCAGAATCGCTACAATGAAGTAATTTAGAGAATTTATTATTTATAATTTTATAATCGTCCAGTCCACACAGTTTGGAGGGTGTGTGTGTCGATATCAGCCATTATCAGGCGACAACGTGAACTCAATAGTATCTTCAGTGGACGGAAAACACACACACACACACACACACACACACACACACACACACACACACACACACACACACACACACACACACACACACACACACACACACACACACACACACACACACACACACACACACACACACACACAACCCCCCCCCTCCCTCTGGACTGGGTGTCACCGAGGGGAGACCATTACAGGGTGGGTCTTCAAAGACCCCCGTGATTACAAGGTCCGTTGCGGCAGCGCATGCTCGCTTTCATCTTGAGTGGTCACTGCCCCACCTCGGCCCCTTTGCAACCATCACGTTGACACAGCTTCACCCTTACAATACCTGCAGTTTGACTTCCCACTCCACCCATTGTATGGGGAGATCCTACAGTATATGGCCGTTGTGTGAGTATGTGTGTGACTGTGATAAGGAAGGGCGATACCAACCGAAACACCATCAGATTTAGTTTGTTTGCATTGTTTCCAATGAACGGCGTGTGCTTGTCACATGGGCTGCACTGAAATTATAACAACATATTTAGATCTTTCTAGCAGACCCAAAAGATGCAACGGTCTGGACTGTACTGTCAGAATTACTTAATTTGACCCAAAAAGAGTATTACTGCTCGTCAAAGGTGGCAGCTTCTTGCAAGCATCTTCCCTGCTTTATGAAGTGTGCGTGTGTGCGTGTGTGCGTTTGCGTGTCCCCCCCATGACTCCACTATCTTGTCTAGTGCTGCGTTGGTCTCTAGTCTTCTGTCGTCTCCTTAACGACGTGCCGCCGCTGCCACTTAGCTGATAACTGGCTGACAGGGGCGACCAGCTTTAACCAGCCGTTCAGCCAGCCGTTCAGCCTGCAAAGGGGAGGAGTCAAGTTCCCCTGCTGCCCACACACACTGTAGGCACACACACACTAATCCCAACCCCTTTCTTTCCCTGGCAGATGGCTTATACGTCGTGTGTGTGTGTGTGTGTGTGTGTGTGTGTGTGTGTGTGTGTGTGTGTGTGTGTGTGTGTGTGTGTGTGTGTGTGTGTGTGTGTGTGTGTGTGTGTGTGTGTGTGTGTGTGTGTGTGTGTGTGTGTGTGTGTGTGTGCGGTAGGAGTGTCTCATTAACTATTACTGGTTTTACATGCTGCTGGAGGCGGTGCCTACCTAGCGAGATGTGTAGGTGGCCGCTGGTCCTTATTTGAGCAGTGAAACGGTCTTTAGTATGACTGTTGTGTTAACAACTTCCTAAAAGTCAGATGCACCTGGCCCTTAAGGGATTTTTTTTTTCTGCCTCGCTTTACGTGAGCCATAAAAGTTATATTTTAGAATCATCGATAAGCTCAAAAGACTTCTACACATGTTTTCTGTTGGGCAACGTATTATGACCTGTGGTCGAATCGGAGCTGGGTCAGAACACACCAGACTAGGAGCACAGTTCAGGTGTGCTCACTGCTCAGGTGTGCAGTGGACTGTATTGAGGTGTGTGTGTGTGTGTGTGTGTGTGTGTGTGTGTGTGTGTGTGTGTGTGTGTGTGTGTGTGTGTGTGTGTGTGTGTGTGTGTGTGTGTGTGTGTGTGTGTGTGTGTGTGTGTGTGGGTCCTCTGTAGGAAACATGAAGCCTTTCTGGTGAAACTATGCATAATCTGGGAATGTCTGGAGTGAAGGCTTTCCGGTCTCTATCCACATGTGGAAAGCACGTTGTCCTTGCACGTTGTGTTTCAGCACTTAAAATATTTACTTAGTTACTATCACCCCTGCACGGTTGTCACGATGTACACACTGTCATCCTCGCTTCTGAATCTGAGTGTGTCGAAATCAGTGTGAGGCAAGGTGTGAACTTCAAGCAGGTCACATCACGCAGATCTCTCTCTCTCTCTCTCTCTCTCTCTCTCTCTCTCTCTCTCTCTCTCTCTCTCTCTCTCTCTCTCTCTCTCTCTCTCTCTCTCTCTCTCTCTCTCTCTCTCTCTCTCTCTCTCTCTCTCTCTCTCTCTCTCTCTCTCTCTCTCTCTCTCTCTCTCTTATATTTATACATATACACCATACAGATCACTGTCTCACACGCCATAGAGATCACTGTCTCACGTGCACTGACTCACACACACATACAGATACATCACAAGACAATGCAGGGATGCACACAGGTGGTGGGGGAGGGGCTAGAGAGGGAGGGGCCAGAGGGGGAGGGGCCAGAGAGGGAGGGGCCAGAGGTGTTTACTCCGTAGCGACTTCAGCAGCCACAGAGCGATCACAGAAGGATTTAAATGGTATGTAAAGTGTGGAGGCCTCTCAGGTCGCGACCTGTTATGTCATTACAGACCTCCAGGTGGGCGTCTACTGTTTATGTCATGCGTGATTATGTGCTACACACACACACACACACACACACACACACACACACACACACACACACACACACACACACACACACACACACACACACACACACACACACACACACACACACACACACACACACACACACACACAGGTGTATCCCATCCACATATGTACACAAATGGATGTTTGGATGGGCGTAGTCAAGGGTTTCTGTTGCTCTGCTGCCTCGTCAGTATTGTGAATGTGTTTTGAATTGTGAACAGCAGGGGATTCACCCTTTTGCATGTCGTAAACAAAGCACTGTGTGTGTTGGAAGGGATGACTCTGCTCAACTGGACCTTGAGGGGTTGGAGCCGTACTATTCGACATTTGGTTTTGTGTTAAACCGCTGGTCTGTGAAACTCCACAGACCAAATTGATTTGGGAAGTAAATCCTGGACTGTTGTGGGTGGAAGGGCTTCAGACTCCCTCCCGTATGTTGCATAATGGCTGCATAATGTTTACAAGGTGCAGGTTTCTGGGGAACTTGGGGAGGTTTTCCTTCATGAGTTGACTAATACGGGTTGATGTGTGTGTGTGTGTGTGTGTGTGTGTGTGTGTGTGTGTGTGTGTGTGTGTGTGTGTGTGTGCGCCCCCGTGCATCGGGATTACATGGAAGAGACATTTGAGAAAGATTCATGAGTCGTGTGATGTATGCTTAGTTATGAGGTATGAAGTAGTTATGGTTGTTAAGTGGGGTATTCTGCAACCGCAAATCTGTCTTTCTGTCTGTCGCTGTCCGTCTAACTGTCTGACGTGTGTCCATCTGTCGGTTACTATATCTATCCGTCGAGAGGAGACTGTTAACATGAAGTGTTAAAAGATTTACCGAAGAGTGAATTAGAGAAACCCCCAACACACTCTGCGCCAAACCAAATGATTTCTTTCTCTACTCGCAAGCGATACCTCTTCTCCCTTTCACACTGCACGCAAATACACACCAACAAACGCACACACTAAGTAAATAAGTCTTTCAGCCCACGACCCCTTTAAGTGCCTGGTTCAGAGGGTTCAAACGTTTCTCTGACCTCCACCACATCAGAGCCTTTCTCTTCTTTTACTATTGCCTCCATTCATGAAAGCTGTAAGTATAGTAGATGCAAACTATATTCATTGTATTGTATAGTGATATTAGTTTCACTATATTAATGCTGATGAAGCCGAAGCTAAATGCTGGTATTGAGGATCTCTCCTTCTCACATTCCCACTCTATTCCCCATCACCCCACATTCGTCTCAGTCTTTTTACAGATAAATTAGATTCAGGAATGAAAAAAATCATCCAGGGTGTCGGGCTATAATAAGCTTAACACTTAAGTTTTTCTCTCTCTCTCTCTCTGGCTCTTCTTTCTCACATTGTGCGATAGACTTGACATGCCGGTCTGAGAGTTCTGTTTAACGCCCCCCTAGCCTACGCAAGACATGTGATGTACAGAGAGAAACATCCCTCTTTATTGTGCACAGAAAGGCACCTGTTTATTCATGTGGAAAAGATGTTTCATCTGCTGTTTATTTAGTTTATTTGTATTTGTTTGATTGACGTCACTGACTTTTCTTAAGCAATTTTTTCCAAACCTCATTCTTTACACCTGTTATAGTTCATAATGCATTATCCATTCTGTGAAATAAGAAATACTAATTTGTCTCCTGGGGAAATGGGGAGATAAGACTCAATCCTTTCGGTAGTTTTTGTGTCTATTATTCACTTGGATAATAGTTCCTCTTCTTAGGTTTTGCATTTTACGAAGAGGAAGTAGGGAGGAAAGAAAGACCCGTCTTGTTATTATTTAGCCACTTGAGACTGCAACGCTAAAAAGTAAATGCAACAGCACATTCCCTTTATGAGCAGTACTCTTAGGGTTCAAGGGGCCTTAGGTAACATTTTATGAGCTAACATTTCCATGTAATTTGTTTCAAATGACCTAGCCGTCCATCAGCTATTAGTGTGGGAAATGCTCCGTGAGAATATCTGTTCTTTTGGACTGCCCCTGCCTCTCTATGAGACAATTAGGATTTCAGAGCGCTCCCACTCCTTTCCTGACCAATCAGGACATCCCGGTTCCCTGATTGGTTCTGGGAATCCATCCTGCCTGTCAATCACGTATCATAGCCAAGTTCCACCCCGGGTGTGTGAAAGCAACACTTCTCAATGGCGAGGGAAACCCAAGGAGGTACTACATTTCAAAACCTTGCTCGCTCTCGCTCTCAATCTCTCTCTTCCTCTAAACAACTCTCAAATCGTATCTAGACCGGTCTTGAGCTGTGAACATGGAACGGCACCAGCTTCTCCGGAGCCTCTGTGGGTGGAGAGGAGGTGGGGTGGAGGTGGGGGTGGGGGGGGGTGGTGCTCACCACTTAGATGGAGTTAAGTGATCTCCCTTGGTGTGGTCCTCCACTGGTTATGAAAGGGACAGAAAGAGGATACCTCGGAATTAGCCGTACAAAGCGACTCCGTCCGCGCTGACCCTCTCGCTCTCTCTCTCTCTCTCTGTCTCTCTCTCTCTCTGTCTCTGTCTCTCTCTCTCTCTCTCTGTCTCTCTCTCTCTCTCTCTCTGTCTCTGTCTCTGTCTCTGTCTCTGTCTCTGTCTCTGTCTCTCTCTCGCTCTCTCCTCCACCCGGAGCCACTGGGGATGTCACCATGCCTCTCAGCTCCTCTGGTCATGTATTGCTGTTAAATGTCAATGGAAATTACTTGAAAATACTAGCCAGTATTAAAAACACTTAAGGGAAACAGTGTCTATCCAAGTGCACTCATAATATGAACACAATGCCAAGCCATGAGCCCAAATTACACATGGCTCTTCAGAGGCCTGTACACGCCCCTTTCCAGGTCGTACATGCATACATACGCACATGAATAAGCGGCTCAGCAAAGCTTCGCCCTTCTCTATGGAGGTCCGACAGCCAGACACGTGAAGAACCCAAAACACAGTATTTATCACTTTATAAACATATTCTCAACAGAGCAGAGTCAGACTCCGTCTCGCAGTTCTTGTTTCTGGATGTGCTCGTCGGTTGGTGTACATTCATGGTTGGAGAACTACACCGCCCCCTGGTGTCCACGTTAAAGTGGCGGGAAAGTGTTAACGCGGGCAGCTCTGTGAAGCGCTGAGTCACGTCTCTTGAGTCCCGACGTGGGTCTTCACGAACGTGTGTTTGAACCCGGCTTTAGGATACAAAATGGAGTAAAGCTAGAGTTTTAACGGGACGTCTATTTAGGGACCCAACCTTGTCATGTTCTTCATGCTCTCAAAAGGGCAGCGCGAGGCTTGGAAGTGGCGCGGGCGGCGACGCTGTGCAGGCTAGTCGAACTGACACTTGGCTCACAGCGATGCTTCTTCTGCTTGTTTTTCTCTTCATCAGATCGCCCTCGAAAAGGTCAACTGTCAGCAGGTTGCAGTGTTTCTTTACTCCGAAGTCTTGGTTATACTTTACTCTGTAGTGTTCATTATACGTGACACGTTCTTTACTCTGTGGTTTTTATTATACTTTACTCTAGATTGTTTATGAGACATCACTGGTCTCTGTAATGTTTCTGGTGTTTATTATCACATCCGCTACTTCAGAAAGAGAAAATGGAGAAATGGAATTGAAAGCCGTAAGGTGCAACGACGGTGAACTGAGCGGCTGGTTTCCATCAGCCAGATAAGGCCAACCAGAAACACGCCTTGTACCGCCATCGCTAAGAACAAGCAAAGGTCGCACAAAATAGGTCTCCGCAATGGTGGAACAAGCTCCATGCCGATGTCAGGACCGCAGAGTCGCTCACCACCTCCGGCAAAATGTTCTGACAAAGGTACCTATTGTAAGGTACTTTGGGTAAAAGTGACTGATAAATGCCCTTAATGTCAATGTAAATGTAAACAACCCCAAACTCTTCCCTGTCTCAATGCAAAACCTTTTGTAGTTAGTGTCAGACGTTGGAATCATCACACAAAACCATCTCATAATCTTTTCTGACTGGCGTGTTTATTTTGCACATTGTTGAAAGTGAGTTTGTGTTTGTGTACATCTTTCAACACCCAGCAGGGCCAGCTAATGAACGGTTGTGTTCTTTTCCAGGGAAAACCATTTCACACACCGTATCGCACACGACCGCAACGCAGCAAGACACACTGCGTACTTAATAGACCCCGATGTCAGATAAAGACCCCCCATTGTTGAGTTGAAGGAGGAGGCATCCATATCCGAGAGAGAGAGAGAGAGAGAGAGAGAGAGAGAGAGAGAGAGAGAGAGAGAGAGAGAGAGAGAGAGAGAGAGAGAGAGAGAGAGAGAGAGAGAGAGAGAGAGAGAGAGAGAGACAGAGACAGAGACAGAGACAGAGACAGAGACAGAGACAGAGACAGAGACAGAGACAGAGACAGAGACAGAGAGTGAGAGGACAGTAGTGTGATTGTTCAGACTCGGAATGAAAGGTTTTGAGATTGGGTGGAAATGCTGCTCACCTTTTTTGTCTAGCCAACTTTCATGACAGAAATAGCAGCCGCTTGAGCTAAACGCTTCAGGTGTGGCAGTGGGATAACGCTCAGTAGGAAGTGAAGGTATTACGGCTCAGTCAAACATTGGAAACCGAGAGAAGGGGGGGTGGGAGGTGGGGGAGAGAGAGAGAAAGACATTGATTGAGTTGGGGGGAGTGTGGTGGGCGTGCAATGTGAGGAATGCCGCTTCGTGTTGTAACTGGAATCTCGTGCTCTGTCTCTCTGTCTCTCTATCGCTCTCTCTCCTCACCCCATGTTCCACGTCTCCTGTTCTTTTCTTCTACTCAATATCCTCTTTCTTCGCTGTCAGTGAGCATGCTGGCTATGTCCTCGGGCTCCTGATTTCCTTCCGACCCGCCACCCAGTGCATGAAGCGATGGCGGGATATGTTGTTGAGTGAAGTTGGAGGCCTACCTAACCCTAACCCCTAACCCTGAGCCATAATACCTTTACATCCTACTGACATTATACCGTGCCCCCCCCCCCTCCTGCTGTCAATCTCTCTCCATCTTTCTGTCTTTCACACTCTCTCTTTATGTCTCTCTCTGTCTCTATATATTTATGTCTGTCTGTCTCTATATTTATGTCTCTCTCTTTTTGTCTCTCTCTTTTTGTGTCACATCAGTTTGTGATATCTCAAGCTGATGTGGGAGAGAAGGGCAGCCATCTTGACTCAGATGAATGGCCCTGTATCCCAGGGCCTGAGCAGTGTGTGTGTGTGTGTGTGTGTGTGTGTGCGCGTCTGTGGGCTTGAGGCCAATGGAATGACGGTAGCTCTGGTTCTAGTGGGATGTCTCTCCGGACATTCACAAGAGACGGACACAACAGACACATTGGATACCCTTTTGAGTTAAGACTGAACCAACCTCTGCGTCTACAGTGTGATAAAGTAGGTTTCGGGTAGTCGCTGTAGGCTGTTGCCGGGCGGTGTTGTTGTTGAGTAAACCGCGGTTGGAAGGCCCAACAAGGGTCAAGGGTAGCTGCATTGTTGCAGTAGTTGGTGCTGACTCCGGTAACATCAGGTGACGAGATGGGCGGTGGTAGTGGGAGTGTAGAGAAGGAATGAGTGAAAGGGGAATGGGGCAGTTGGCGGTCTTTCTGGTCCGTGGTGAGTACCTAGCTGACTCAATTGTTACAAATGTGAATAAGCTGTTATGGATATAAATGGTTATAAAACAACCCATCTTGACACATTGGATATGGGTCGTGAAAATGGCGAAATATCTCTGTCGTACTGTGTTTTAAAAACGTTCTGGGTAGGCTAAGTTTATGAGTACCGACTATTTTTTGTGTTTTTTATTTAGTAGATTTATTAAAAATGATTTGCAAAAAGGTAAACTCATGTTTGACAATTCATAGAAATGCAAATGAGTTGAAACCTCTTATGAAATAACGTAAGACAAAAATACAAATCTGTACTTCTAACTCTTCAAAGTAAGTAAAAAGGCACAGATGGAGTACATTTCTTTTTTGTCATAGTAGTTATTTTCATGGGTCTATTAGATGTTGCTATTGTGTCCTTGTATCGCTCGCCCTCCCTTCTTGGAAGTTCCTCCACTGGGGCTTGTTCTCCTGAACGTTCCCCTCATTCCGTCCTGAAGATCATAATCCTCCAACAAAACCTTGAATCACTCTCTATCCCAGCAGCATCTAAGCGATAAGAGAGTTAAGTGTTGTTCCCAATCAAACCCCATATGTCTGATATTCGAGCGTGCCCTTAAGAAACACAGCACAACTTAAAACTAAAATAGAAAATCCTCCTGCATCTCTTCTCTTATTCATGCGGGGAGATTATACACGATGTGAGGAGGCTAGGAGGAAGCAGCCTTAGCAAGGGGAGATAGGGTGAGGCTGGACCACTAAGTCACTAAGTACTTCATAGTGCCACAAAGAGTGCTTAAGGCTACGCTTGTTTGAATTTAGAGCCCAAGTAGGAGAAAAGTATACGACGTATGCTGGTGCTGATGTGAGGAACGTCTGAATTACACTGCCTTCTTCTGCCTCCTATTTGATTTATTTTGGCACCTAATTCGCACTGATTGGCTGAATTGCTAAATAAATATTCAGAAGTCCACTTTGTATGCTTGTATACTTTACTGATTGAGTATAGTGTTTGTAATCAAAGCGTTATGTTCAAGGTACTGCAGGCAGTACCTGATATACTCTATTGATGCGAAGGTGGGGAGAGGTGGAGGGGTGAGGGTGGGTGATGCATATATCACCCCACCCTCACCCTTCACCTCGGGACTTTGTCAAGGCTGTCATCCTGAACAAACTCCCGCTCTCTCAGAAAACACACAAGGCTCCTGGCCCAGACAGGAAGAGGAGTGATCTGATTGGACAAAGACTAATGTGTCACTGGAATACCATTCATCTTTTTCCATTGCCCCCCCTCCCTTTCCTTTCCTTTCCTTAGTTGCTTCCTAAACTTTATGCTCATCGCGATGTTTCCTTTCCTTCCTAGAGTTGCTGGGGTCAACCAAGAGACTCAGTGTCAACTACCAAGACTCAGATGGGTAAGTGTGTGTGTGTGTGTGTGTGTGTGTGTGTGTGTGTGTGTGTGTGTGTGTGTGTGTGTGTGTGTGTGTGTGTGTGTGTGTGTGTGTGTGTGTGTGTGTGTGTGTGTGTGTGTGTGTGTGTGTGGTGGGTCTACAACTTCCCTTGTACTTAAGATGTGTATCCTCATGTTTGCATAGCTGTGGACACACACACACACACACACACACACACACACACACACACACACACACACACACACACACACACACACACACACACACACACACACACACACAGCACACACACTGTAGAATGTGGAGACAAGTCCGCAGTGTGGTGGCACGCCTGTGATTGACAGCTCTTCCCGGGTCCCGCCCTAATAACGGGGTGGAAAGTATGTGCGGCCGTGACGGCGTCTCGTGTTTATCTTGCGCCTGAACAGAATGACTCATAACACATGCATTCATACGCAGACCTTACACACTATCGCTATTTCACACACACGCTGTTCCAACACACACACACACACACACACACACACACACACACACACACACACACACACACACACACACACACACACACACACACACACACACACACACACACACACACACACACACACACACACACACACACAGCCAGAGCCAGGAAGGCATACACTCATGCACAACACATATACACATACATACACATACACACTCCTATGCATATACACATTAAAACACACACAGACACACAGATACAAATACGCAGATATACATATACACACACGCACGCACACACACACAAAATCATGGCAGAAAGTCCCATGAAAACACCCTGAAACAAAGTGTATTTTTTCCTGTCCTTGGAAAACAACAAACGAAATAATGAACACCTCAGAAGAAGCTGTACACTGTTTCCAGCGCCAGCGTGTGATAAAAGTTCAGAGGTATCCGGCTTGGATTTCTGTTCAATATGGCCACAATCCCCAAGACGTTAATGATGTCATATCGATGACTGTACCAGGATTCCCAAAGTTAGATTTCTCTAATGCTATTGTGCGTGTGCTACTGTGCATGTGCTACCCTATAAGAGGCAATCCCATCCGCATCTGTGCGTCCTGTGTTCATACCAAAAACCTTGAAATCAAGATCTCTCGCTCAGCCTGAACCTTCGCACACTCACACTGTGCACTACAGTATAATCCTACACCTATTCTATAAAATATAACAGTAATATACCTCTCCCTTACAGATTCGATTAAGGCTTCAAACAACCTCTGAAAACAACTTCTCTGAGGCACACAAAGGTGTGTGTGTGTGTGCGTGTGCGCATGATGAGGGGAGGACGGTAAACAATCATTACATAGCGAGCCATCGCTACCCCTCCAAACCACACAGGCTGTAATCCGGCGTGCGTGGGTGTTTGTTGTCTTTTTGCACTTTCTCCCCCCCTCCTCTCTCCCTCATAGATGGGAGGCAGCGGGGGCGGGGGGGGGGGGGGGGGGGGGGGGGGGGGGGGGGGGGGGGGGGGGGGGGGAAGTGACTGAACCTCCGTTGAAAAGACAAAGTATTGGGGATAAGTAGAGGGTGTGAGAGATGGATTACAAATGGATGGATGGACCGACTGGGGGACGGACGCAGGGTGAAGGGAGGAATGGATGGATAGGTCGGTGTATAAAAGGCAGAGACGGACTACGGTGGGCCGGTCCAGGCAGGCACCACACACACCCTCCTCTCACCCTTTGTGCCCAGAGACGGCCAGCAGGAGAAACTGACTCTGTTCAGGCGGTTAATCCACTTCTGAATTCTGTCCCGTTCTACTCCAGGACACAATATATCCCAATATAATCTAATCTAACATAATGTCATGAGAGCTAACCGATTTATTTTGTTAGCTGAAACGCAATATCGGAATGCCCGTTCCAATCAACCTTAATATTTTAATCATCTAGTCATGACAATTATATAGAATATTTCCCAAGCAGTGACATTAGAGCAGACATTACAAAAATAAGTGAAAGAACAAGACATGCAGCCATGGAGAGTAGGTCACATTAACAATAAAAGCCAGAGATCAAATGTTCACCTATAGGCCTATTCTAGTGGTCAGCCAGGTCAGCGTGCAAGAGGCTTGAGATACAAATCTATTGTTTTTTATGCTTTTTATGCCTGTAAAATGTGGACCTTTTTAGACAGTTGTGCGTAACTAGGAGACAAACCTCCAGTGGTTTTCGATCATTCCATCTCCGGGCAAGTGGAGAGGAGGAATCTTAATGGTAGGTTAGCAGCTGGAATAGTACGGGAACCATTCCTTTAAAGCCTTGGCCCTCCACGTCTCAGTAAACTAGTTTTCAGTTGGTTTCTGCTGGAGTCAGGCAATTTTAGTTTTGTTTAACAATACTGAAACGTGCTGAACAACGACAGATCCTCTGTCCACACACAAACACACACCACACGCAAGCACGAACACACACACACACACACCAAGCACGAATGCACAAGTGAACACACACACACACACACACACACACACACACACACACACACACACACACACACACACACACACACACACACACACACACCAAGCATGATTGCACAAGTGAACACACACACACACACACACACACACACACACACACACACACACACACACACACACACACACACACACACACCAGGATACTTAGTGGATGTCTGTCACTACATCACAATAGTTAGCAGTGGAGCTGAGCTGGGGGGGGATGGGGGTGGGGGGGGGGGTCCTATAGTGGTCCTCATCCATGGTGTTTGTAGCTCAGTGAAAAGGTCATAACACATACACACACACAAACACACACCCCAGGCAGACACACACACACACAACCCTGATAGATGCATACACTCACCTGACAGACGCACACAAATCCCTGACAGACACACACCCCTGACAGACATACACAGACACGCACACACACACGCATCCCTGACAGATGCACACACATCCCTGAAAGACACACACACAAACCCCTGACAGACGTACACAGACACACACACACACATCCCTGACAAACACACACACACCCCAGACACACACACCCCTAACAGAAACACACACAGCACTGATGACAAACACACACACATCCCTGAAAGACACACACACACCCTGACAGACACACACACACACACACACACACACAGACACCCCAGACAGACACAGAACACACACTCAAAAACAGAGTACTGGACATTCGTAACCTGAGGCAAAGTCAAGTGTTTGTCAAAAATGTAGGCATTTTGTTATTTACCATTACTGTCACCTCATCTAATTATCATCTCTCTCTATTCTCTCTCTCTCTCTCTCTCTCTCTCTCTCTCTCTCTCTCTCTCTCTCTCTCTCTCTCTCTCTCTCTCTCTCTCTCTCTCTCTCTCTCTCTCTCTCTCTCTCTCTCTCTCTCTCTCTCTCTCTCTCTCTCTCTCTCTCTCTCTCTCTCTCTCTCTCTCTCTCTCTCTCTCTCTCTCTCTCTCTCTCTCTCTCTCTCTCTCCCTCGCCCAGCTTCTCTGCCCTGCACCATGCGGCCCTCAGTGGCACCGTGGAGCTGCTGTCTCTGCTGCTCGAGGCCCAGGCCATGGTGGACATACGGGACGTCAACGGTACCCATCCTACCCCCCCCCCCCCCCCCCCCCCCCCCCACACACCACCTCACTACCCCTCACACCATACCCCCTAACCCCCACACCACCTCACTACCCCCCAAACCATACCCCCTACCCCAAACTACCCCTCACCCCTACTCATCACCTCACTACACCCCATACTCTCTCTCACAATTTAATTCAAAATAACTTTATCGGCATGGAAACAAACAAGGTTCAAGTTAGCTAATTCTCTCTCTCTCTCTCTCTCTCTCTCTCTCTCTCTCTCTCTCTCTCTCTCTCTCTCTCTCTCTCTCTCTCTCTCTCTCTCTCTCTCTCTCTCTCTCTCTCTCTCTCTCTCTCTCTCTCTCCCTCTCCCCCCCCCCCCCCCCCCAGGCATGCGGCCCCTCCACTACGCGGCCTGGCAGGGGAAGGCTGACTCTGTGCTGGTCCTGCTGCGGGCGGGCGCCGCGGTTAACCTAGCGTCCCAGGACGGCCAGGTCCCCCTGCACCTCGCCGCCCAGTACGGGCACTATGAGGTGGTGAGTACGTGCACGTGTAGATGTACACACACACACACACACACACACACACACACACACACACACACACACACACACACACACACACACACACACACACACACACACACACACACACACACACACACACACACACACACACATATATATATTCGAGGATGGTTATAATCTTGAATCAAACATTCATATCCCCCTTCCCCTCCCACTATTGATTGTTGTATGTCCTGGCACTTCATGTATTACATGCAACGTAAACTTCATGTATGTTGAATTTACTCATAGTACTTAATTGTGTAGCATTAGCTAGCTATCATTGCCCTATACGGGGAATGGGTTAACCTAGCGATTGTTAGTGCTTGCATTTAGCTCTAAGAACATCCTTACTGTACCGACAGCGGTATATTGTTTCACTTTCTTATGACAAATGTACGCATTGAAAGTTGCTTTTCATAAAAGCGTCTGCTAAATGTAAATGTGAAATGTAAATGTAGAACATATCGCCAAGTCTGCCAGGGAGGTGGGCATTGTAGTTTTCTTGTCTTTCTGATTCAAACCACAAATCTGTCAGCAATGCACACGCATTCACCAAGCGATGCATTTGTGAATCATGACCGGGCTGTTACACGTTAGATTAGATTAGATACACTTTATTCCTCCCAAAACTGGGTGGTTCACCCGCATGCACGCACACGCACACACACGCAACCACACAACCGCACTGAGACATTCCATGACATCACATTCCAAGGAGCCCGATCACGGCGCGGTCAGGACACAACATAAGCAACACGCTGATAAGAAATTTGCTGTCATTGTCAAAAAGGAAAGAACGTGTGACAAACACCGGCGACTACCGGAGCTATCAGAGGACCATTTATGTGTTGGCAATTTGTACAGCGGAAAGGAAGAATTACGTCCTAAAATGCCCAGTAGAAAATCCAGGCAGTATTAGACGGTCTCTCAAAGCAATGGCAGATTCATATTTAACGGTGGACGGTCGTGCTCCAGTTAGGCTGAGAGGATGCGTGGAGTCCTTTTGGCTGGGCAAAATTGGGAAAATGTGCAATCCACGGTATTGCTTCATTCCCGCCGGCGTACCAGCTGCTAACCCTCCCAGTGGATATTGCTCCATGGCGGGTCACACCCTCCCTCACCCATAAACGCACAGCCGCCTTATCTCACTCCAGATGTTCTGTATCGGGATGAGAATTGGGACTGGGAACCATGCTGGAGTGTAGCCTTTGCCTTCTGGTTCTGACCATTTAAACCCTTCCCAGAGTCAGAACTCAGGAGGTGGGAGGCCTCCAGAGACAGACTCTATTTTAGGACAGATAATGGATTCTGATTGGTGTTAGAAAACATGTTTAAATGTGCCGAGGTGATAGCTGCTTGATGTGCGACAGATCTGCCATCGCAGAGGCATGCCTGCCTCTCGCGTTCTCCTCCCCCACCCTTTGCACCCTTTCTTCTTCTTTGTTATCTCGTGGAATGTTATCGACACACACACACACGTGCACGCACATGCACACGCACACACACATGCTGTTCCAGGCGTGAGGATGTTTTGGGGTGATTGACATGCATGTGTGCCGCTCCCTGGGAAGATACCAAGTCTTTTGTCCTTTTCTTGTGTGTGTGTGTGTGTGTGTGTGTGTGTGTGTGTGTGTGTGTGTGTGTGTGTGTGTGTGTGTGTGTGTGTGTGTGTGTGTGTGTGTGTGTGTGTGTGTGTGTGTGTGTGTGTGTGTGTGTGTGTGTGTGTGTGTGGTTGCGTGCGTGTAGTCTGAGATGCTACTCCAGCATCAGTCCAACCCATGTCTGATGAACAAGATGAAGAAGACGCCTCTAGACCTGGCCTGTGAGTTCGGCAGAGTCAAGGTGTGTCCGTCTGTCTGTCTGTCAATGCATTCCTGCTATTCATTCTGTGTTCTTTAGCAGATGTAGTCCCGTTCCTACATCAACTTTTACTTTGGAAAACCCATTATTGGAGTTCCTATATGCTAATCTATAGACTGTGTGTGTGTGTGTGTGTGTGTGTGTGTGTGTGTGTGTGTGTGTGTGTGTGTGTGTGTGTGTGTGTGCGTGTGCGTGTGTGTCCACAGGTGGCTCAGCTCCTGCTGAGCAGCAACATGGTCACATCACTGTTGGAGGGGGAGGGGCGGGACCCTCAGGACTCCGCCTCCACCACGCCCCTCCACCTGGCCGCCCGCAACGGACACAGAGACGTCATCAGGTCGGCCATCTTGGTTCCGTTTCGACCTCATCCTGGTTCTAAATGCGAGCTGGGCTGGGGAATCCACGTTCTATACACTATGCCCCCACCCAGCTAGCATGAAGAGCCAAGCTGCCGTTTTGACACCTGCTTCGTTACACTCATATTGGAGAACTGGCTTTTTACTAATTTAAGAGAGGAGCTGCTTTATACACGCGTTGTAAAAAAGAACACTTGCTTTATGGAAACAGCGTTGACGTTGTAGAGCGTGATTCCTTTACAACACGCGTCACTGATGGTTTGATAGGAGTAGTTTGGTGGTTCGGTGTCACCGTAGCCAGTCGCCACGGCCGCACCCCGCGTGGTGATCGGTGTAAGGTGTGTGAGTGCTGAAGGACATCTTGTGTGTGTGCGGGGTCTGCAGGTTGCTGCTGAAAGCCGGCATCGACATCAACTGGACCACCAAGGCCGGGACCTCTCTGCATGAGGCCGCCCTCTACGGGAAGACGGAAGTAGTGCGCCTGCTTCTTGACGTGAGTCGCCACGACCGGGAGACAGAGTGACAGAACGAGCTTTAGCCAGCGAAACGTTGTAGCATTGCCGTGTTGAATTGTGACAAACGCGGCATCAGACTTGTGTGTCCGGTTTTACCGTTTTTAGACGTTAATCACTTCACGGTATCGTCTTGAACTTTCACTGGAGCGTATCATTTGATAAACGGTAGTTAGGATCAGCTGATGGATGTGTCCGTGGCCGTCTCTCTCTGTAGGCGGGCGTCAACGTCAACACGCGCAACACGTACAACCAGACGGCCCTGGACATCGTCAACCAGTTCACCACCAGCGGCGCCAGCACAGAGATCAAGCAGATGCTACGAGGTTCCCTCAGACACCCCTCGACACACCGCAATCAAAAACCCTGCTTGAGCGAGGCCCCGCCCACGCACAACACTAAGGCCCCGCCCACACTGCACTAAACCACCTGCTTCAGCTAGGCCCCGCCCACACCCAACACTAAACACCCTGCTTCAGCTAGGCCCCGCCCACACACTAAACATGAAACACCCTGCCTACAGTCTAGGCCCCACCCACTAAATAATTTAAGGCGGGGCTATATGGCCGTTCAGGCTTTCATTGTCTCCACTCACTACAATCAGCTTTGGGGGGAATATTTGATAAATATTATCTGGCCCATAACAGACAACCCCACAATAGCATGCATTTAACCATTGATGGCAATATTATCCTAGTGTTCTTAACTTGTGCATTTAAGTTGAGGTCCGTGATCGATCTACTGCACAGATGACGGTGGTGAACGTCTGTAACTCTTTTGTTGTCTCTGGGGTCTAGATGCTTCCGGCTCTCTGCAGGTGCGTGCCGTGAAGGACTACTGGAACCTCCACGACCCCACTGCCCTGAACCTGCGGGCAGGGGACCTGGTCGTGGTGAGTGTGTGTGCGTGTGCGCGCGCGCGTGTGTGTGTGTGTGTGTGGTCGTCTGTGTTGTTGTGGGCATCTATGTGGGTGTGTGTGTGTGTGTGTGTGTGGTCGCCTGTGTTGTTGTGGGCATCTATGTGGGTGTTGGTCTGTGTGTGGGTGTGGGTGTCTCTGGTTGCATTCATTAGGGGGCCTGATTTTTAGAGTGCAGAGTGACTAGATTAGTGGTTTAGGATCCAGGAGTCTTACGATGTTATAGCACAACATCTGGGGCGGTAACTGCAACTGCAATGGGCTGAGTTACGACTTGTTTAGTTTTTATATCCTTTTTATATTTTACAGAATAAAAGCTCTTTCTCACTAGTTGATTATGCTTTTAGAAGGTGATTTGAATGTGTGTGTTAATGCAGGCAAGGCTACATGGTTTACAGACACTTTTTTTTAGTTTAATACCGATGCAATTCAACACCAATTACACTCTTACAGATGCCAACCTCAAGCAACATGATTGGTCTAAATAAATAGGAAGTGAAAGAAAGGAAACGTACCTCAGAAATCAGACATGAGTCTTGGATATATGTGAGGCTACAAGATCACTTACTCAGACTAGTAGTAGCACTTGATATCGTAACTAAATAAGTTAATTTGATATTAATTAGGTAATTGGTCAAATATTTGTTCCATTGTGGCTTTTCTGTTGGTTGTGTAATATTTTTGTCTGGTTTTAAAGTGTAAATAGTCTGCACACCAACATATTGATGCCTCTGATTAAATCCAACCACTCTCATCTTCAAACTCGGTGCTTCGGTTCTGTTTTCCCTCGCTGCTGTAACTTGTATTATGACGTAGCATCAAACGGATTATGTATTTAGTTTAACCATGCTCACTTGTTAAGGCTGCTTAATGCTTTGTGTTCTTAAGATCTGTGAGTGTGATTTTCCTTAGAATGAGTGTTTCTAAGCTGGAGGCTCTGAGTTGGAATCTCTTTTTGAGTCTTTCCCGTTCTGGATAGTTGGTAGCTCAGCCCCTATTCCTAGGAAGAGGCGCGCTGGATCCATGGGGATTAAACGATCGGCTGATGTTGTTCAAGTTAGAAGTGTTCTGGGATGTTCTTCGCCTAATTATGTGTTTCCTTGAACGAGACCATGGTGGGGAAACAGGTTGGAACGTGCCACTGTCAAATCCATCCTCAACACACACACACACACTCACACTCACACTCACACACTCACACTCACTCACACACACACTGTGTGGGCCACCGTATGTTCCTAACTCCCTGTGATATTTGTGTTGCTCATCGGACTCTGTTTTAACTTGTAGCTTGACTGTGGTCTTTGGCTATGTCATCGCTGCGACTGGACTCTGAATAGGTTGGCTCTCTTGTTGTGTCTTGCTGTTTATGTAGAAGTGGATTTCAGGAGGACAAAGCCTACTACCCTTAGGCTAGTAGGCTTTAGAAGGATAGGGGTTGGGGCATTAGGGTTGGTGTGTGTGTGTGTGTGTGTGTGTGTCTTCTTTCTATTTTTATTGTTGATTTGTTAAGCCTCGTCCATATCTGTCATATAATGTTCAGTTGGTGACACTGCTTTCTTAAACAATTTAAAATTGCAGTGGCGTGCCGTGTCATGCAAATATCAACACAAATTTGAATCGTAATCAAATATTTTGATTACGCAATACAATTCCGAAAAGCACGTTGAAACGGAAAATGAACTGACATGTCATCATCTCCCTACGGATGCCTGTTTCAGAAGGCATCAGTGAATCATGTACTGTACATGCATGAGGTCAGACCGCCGGGTTGACCTGAATGTGGTCGTCTGCTCCCTGGCAGGTGCTGGAGCAGCACTCTGACGGTCAGTGGAAGGGCCACGTCCAGGACGGGCAGCGAGGGACGGAGCGCATCGGCTTCTTCCCCCCGTCGGTGGTGGAGGTGCTGAGCAGGAGATCAGGTAACTTCAGCCGGAATCGAACCAACCCTGACCCTATGATGCATGGAAATCAAACCAACCCTGACCCTATGATACATGGAAATCAAACACAACCCTGACCCTATGATGCATGGAAATCAAACCAACCCTGACCCTATGATACATGGAAATCAAACCAACCATAACCCTAAGATTCATGGATAAGTGTGTTCCCACTGCCAAAGATTCTCGTACGGGAAGGAAGTTAAAAAAATAAATAAACAGGTAGTCCAGCTGTGCCCAGCCAATCAACGGTGAGCAAATGCCCAATTAGTCCCTTAACGAGGTAGCTGTGCCGTTACTGACAACGATGCTTTCCCAAAGAGACAACTGTTCTTATACTGGAGCTGATGTTCTCTGTTCTTATTCAATTCGTCTGCACTGTGATGCCCGCTGTTGTCTTTTAGAGGCATTGTACCAACATGACAACATTGTGATACACCATTAAGTCGTCGGAAGGGAATTTAATGAGGCGAAATTCCGTCACAATGTTGTGTTTAAATTATTCAATACCACACCATATTCCTAAGGGACCACGTGAACCACAATGGCCGCTTCCTTCTGCACGTTCTTCAATTGGAGCTGAGGGGAATAATTAAATAAACCGTTTCCACGGCGACGACGGTATACATGGTACCCTATTCTCCCGCCCTCTTTAGGATTCTCGCTAGTTCAACACGCTTGCTCTCCATCTTATAATGTCATTACCAGCCTAACACGGCAGTGGCGGCGCTTATCTTTGTCTGCTTTGCCATAGCCAAGGCTTGTGTTTCCATTGCTGGGGAGCGTTTCAGAGTGGCTGATGCCTGGCCCATGGGGTTAGCCCATGTGTCGGCTCCTCCTGACGCCCGGAGCTAGAGCTATACTTAGGGACAAAAAGGCTGGGCGAGGGAAAACAACCTCAGGTCGATATGTGAAGGAGCGCTCCAGGGAATGGATGCTACGTCGTCTGGAGGTCCTTGTTTTGTTGTGTGGTGGCAAATAAAGTTGGGCCGGCTGTAGCTATATGCTAAGTCGTTCTAACCTCATTGACAAAAGGGGATTACCCCCCCCCCCTCCAACCTATACCACACACAGACAAGCAGTCACACACACACACACGCACACGCGCACGTACGCACGCACACAAAATCCTACAACGCACACTCACACAACACACTCGCACAGAGACGGCCACAAATGCGCACACGCCGGTACATTAATAGGATTAATGTGGCGCGATTAGGAAGTGTCAGCTCTGTTAAGAGTCTGCAGCGGGCGGCTTTGGTGCCCCGGCCGCTCTGTGTGTGCAGCGGGCTCACGTCGGGCGAAGAGAGCGGAGGAGAGGGAGACGTAGTGAGGCAGCGGGAGATGAGCGAAACGGGGTTTGATTTAGCGCCCTATAAGCGTGTGACAGGCCCTTTTCTGCTCCCGGGAGCCAAAGTTAGCTCTGAGAGAGAGAGAGAGCGAGGGGGGGGTGGGAGAGAGAGAGCGATGGAGGGGGGAGGGGGGGGGGGGGGTGGGGGAGTGTCTGCGTTCAATGATAATGTCACCGTGTCAGCAGACGCGGATCAACACAGAAGCGTTCTGCTGCTGAGGCGTTCTGTCGAGTGAGGCTCTGAGCCTCACTCGACAGAACGCCCCAGCAGCAAAACGCTTCACTGAAGCCCTCTTATGGTAAATGTTCAATGGACTGCATATATATAGCGCTTTTCTAACCAGAGACCCAGTCAAAGCGCTTTGCAATAATGCCGAGCATTCACCCATTCATGCACACGTTCACACACCGACGGCGGTGGCAACCATGCAAGGCGACAGCCAGCTCGTCGGGAGCAGTTCGGTTACTGTATGTGTCTTGCTCAGGGACATCTCTGATGGACAGACCTTAAAGACCATGGACAGACCATCGCCACGTCAACTCACAAAATGGCTGCCCCCCCTCCATTTGGGAAGCATAGAAGTGTTACTCATTCGGTTGGAAGTCATGTTTTTTGGGGGTAATTGTTGAGCAATTCGTTGCGTAATGATTTGTCATCATGGGTGAGCCTGTTGTGTTTGAGCTGGCGCTGTGTTTTCTCATGCAAGACTTGGCAAAAACAAAGTTTTGAGTTGCCTAGGTTACGGTTTATTTACCTTGATTCAGGCCTTGATAGTGCTACAACTCATCATAGGCTTATTGAAGACCTTTTAGACTTTGGGGGTATTTGAGACCTCTTTTCCCAGTAGATGAATACTTGCGTATTCATCTACTGGGATGCGGGATGCAGGTTTTCTGTTGAAGCTCGTGGTTGTGCTTCTTCAGCGACGAAAGGGTTATAGTATATCAACAACACACCATTATGGGACTTGAGTGAGTGAGAACCTAGAACGTGTTCCTCCTCCCGTTAGCAGGCATGTCTCCTCCGGTCTCATCAGCTCCTTCTGTGTCTTCAGGAGGCGGGACCCTTTCCCGCCAGGCCTCGTTGCCATGCCAACGCAAGCACTTCCTGTCTAGAGCTCCCCAAGCTAGCCTGGGCACTGGGCCGCAAAGCCAGGAGTTGATGCGTGCTCTCTGCTACCAGCAAGAAGGTACACACTCGCTCACTCACTCACTCTCTCACTCACTCACTCACTCACTCACTCACTCACTCACTCACTCACTCACTCACTCACTCACTCACTCACTCACTCACTCACTCACTCACTCACTCACTCACTCACTCACTCACTCACTCACTCACTCACTCACTCACTCACTCACTCACTCACTCACTCACTCACACACACAGACACCTTCTCTCAACTCACTCATGTTGCTTTCCTATTTTCACACGTTATCTTTTCTAACCAAGCTGGATGTTGGTGACCTCCGACCCCCCCCTACCGCCCCCCCTACCCAGAGCCAAAATCGAGGGGTCACCCCTTTCTTCGGGTCCCCTAGTGAGCACAATGTGTACGTGTGTGTACGTGTGTGTGTGTGTGTGTGTGTGTGTGTGTGTGTGTGTGTGTGTGTGTGTGTGTGTGTGTGTGTGTGTGTGTGTGTGTGTGTGTGTGTGTGTGTGTGTGTGTGTGTGTGTGTGTGTGTGTTAGGTGCTCCACATGGCAGTGAGCTCTCACCTCCAGCTAGTCCCGCTAGTCCCACTGAGGACGTGTGGGTCCTCCGGGGTAACCCCCCCACTGGTAAGAGTGTGTGCCCCCCCCCCCCCACCCCAGCCTGTGTGGAGAACACCCTGACCCCCCCCCGACACCCCCTAGCAGCCCCTCTAACCTGATCCTGACCCTGTACTTATGGCGTTTTTCCCTTCACACTTGCCCGTGCCGAGCCGTTCCGTACCGTGCAGATTTGAGCGCCCACTACCGATTTACGCATGCCGAACGGTGCCGGGGTCGTGACCCCGAGATGCACCATCTCCGAGGTCGCCCCTACTCCAAGCCTCTAAGCGGGCTGAGTTGACGACCCCCGAGGCTGAGGTGACGTCAGCCTATTAGGAGCGAGGAGTTTTCTCGAAAGTTGTGCGGCTATAGACCTATAAAAGTACATTAAACTTTGCATGCGTATGTATATGACACATCGCCATGTGCGATGAGTTCGTCTCGAGGTTGTTTGCCTGATTGAAATGGGTAACGAAGGTTCAGCAGAAGGGCAATGCGATGATGTAAGTTTGACGATATTCCCGAAATAGTTTGTTAAAATAGGACCGATTATTTCAGATGGGTCTAATATTTCACACAATAAGATCGCTGATTTCGATATTCAACACGTCTCTTTCCTAAAACCAAGGACATCGTTTGGCACTAGGGAAATAATATCTGTGAAACATTGTCTAATGTTTAAACAGAACTATTATGAAATAAATCGGCTCTCAATGAGCTTTTGAGATTTGGAGTAAAAAAAAGGGGAATATTAACGTCAAACTGAATTCATCATCACGAATATCATTATGTGTGTTGCTGTCCATCTGAAACAACTCAAATATATAAACTGTCGAATCAATCCGACTTTAGACTAGGCTATAATATAAAAGTAAATAGGCAGTAAAAGGGTAGGGTCATCACTCAGGACAAGTGCGTGTCGCCGTCCTTGCGCGTGGACTGAGCCGGGGCCGTGCAGTATAGTGGAAGAACGCCATTAGTAGCTCTGTAGTCTAGACCAGCTGGCAATGTTGACAATGGAACCTAATCAGAGTCGCCATCATTCATATCACAATCACAATCACAATCATTGTAATTAAATAGTGCACTTTGAGGCACTCGGAGTACTGCATACTGAGTGTGTGTGTGTGTGTGTGTGTGTGTGTGTGTGTGTGTGTGTGTGTGTGTGTGTGTGTGTGTGTGTGTGTGTGTGTGTGTGTGTGTGTGTGTGTGTGTGTGTGTGTGTGTGTGTGTGTGTGTGGCATGGCTCTGTGTGGAGCTACCATCTCCAGTCCCTCCTATTCCCATTCTTCCTCATGTAAAGGAGCAGCCTTCTCAGGGCAGCAGTCGGTCAAAGCGTTTAACACAGATCAACACCCTGGACTGGCCTAAACGCCAGACGCTCCTCCCCCACAGCAACTATGATTAACCTCACCCCCCTGCTGTTTCTAATACCCCCCCAATAAGCTGTGTGTCTCTTAATTCACAGCTTTGCTCCACCCAGTGGGGGGTGGGGTGGACGGAGTTACCCCTACGATGCTCCCCTCTCTGCCTTAAAGACTTGGCCTGTTTTCCTATGGCTTTCCAGCCGAGCGCTGAACTCTCTGTTCCCTAACCAAACCTTAATACCGCTTACCGAAGATGAAAAGTGATCAAGTGGGTTACATTGTAGTGCTATGGATTGATAACCCTGGGCCCAATCTCCACTCAACTGCACAAAGTTGTAAAAACCTAGGATAAGATCAAATCAAATTAAACTCAAATCGCCCTCTATGGGTCATCGACCGTGCCACTACATGAGTCACCTGCTTTGGGTAACCAGGTAACCTTACCAGGTAAACAGCCAGGCCCGAACAGCCAGAAAGCCCCTCCCTGAATGAAAAAAAGCCAGTATCAGATGTCAGCCAGAAGGCATTTCATACAGGTTGATAGTGGGCGGGGCCTAGCTCAAACAGGGTTTCTGGTTTTCCTTCAACAGGCTCGGTAGCTTTAAAACTGATTCATGTGCCAAAGTGAGGAGTGTATAAACACAATGTGGGTTGTGTTACTATGTGATCCTTCACTTCAAGAGGTTATGCTGCAATACGGCTTTCTGATATCCACCTCCTTTGTGGATGGCCAAACACAAGATAGAGGTTGTTAGAAGTCAAACTCAGGAGCATAGTACCATGATGGGAGTGTAATAACTGGATTTGCATGT
This sequence comes from Gadus chalcogrammus, assembly GCF_026213295.1. Lineage (NCBI taxonomy): Eukaryota > Metazoa > Chordata > Actinopteri > Gadiformes > Gadidae > Gadus > Gadus chalcogrammus. The sequence goes on from NC_079429.1 coordinate 6,050,034, forward strand.
TGATTTGTAATGCACTACACTGTCTTTGATGTCTCTGTCCTCGGGGCGAGAACAATGTGTGATTTTTGGTTATGACAGTGCTGTCACCTGCTTGCGTTCACCCTTCCAGTGTGGCTCCAGGACCTGCATATGAATTAGGAATGTGTTGCAGTAGACGTTAGTGTTTAGTGCTGCAGTGTTTTAGTTTGTTGGAACACTCGAGCTGCGAAAGAAAGATGCCTTGTTACGATGAGTGAGAATAAACTGTTTATTCCCTCAGAGCTGACGAACCAAACAACCAGGAGACACACGGTGATCATCACAGCCATTTGACAAGTTAATGAGTCTCTCTCCCTCTCCCTCCCTCTCTCCCTCTCCCTCTCTCTCTCTCTCTCTCTCTCTCTCTCTCTCTCTCTCCCAGGTGATGACAGGAACAGTGTTGGGAGCTCCAGCAGTGTGGGCAGCAGCCGTAGCGCCGGCAGCGGCCAGAGCTCCGAGAACTCCAAGCACAGCAGCTCCCATGGGCGAGAGAGAAAGGTCAGCTCCGGCCTCCAGACGTCTCCATGGAAACGCTAAATAAACAAATCAACGTTTAAACAAAATGCACAATGTGAAAGATGGCGGTGGTGGAGCGAGTTTAGGCCTGCTGCGTTCAAATGTGACACCCTCCAAATATAAATAGATCTACTCACACACGTCACACACTCTTTAATAGATACACATTTCCCCTCTAAGGCGACGCATCTTCCCCGTTACTGTGATGGTACTGCGCTATGTACCATGTCCAGTACCGAAGGAGGACACTAAATAAACACAGTGAACCGACTCGGCGTCTTATCAGTCGTTTCGATTGGCCGGATAAGTACACTTGACCCGTTAAACGACGCCCACCTTTCCCGATCAGCGATGAAGTAATAATCGGTGGCAAACGATCCGAAACATGTAAATACCCGATAATGCAGGGACATAATGATTCTATCCGCAAGGTACATCGTATTGAGCGGATAAACACTTTCAGCACAAACTTATGTGAACATAACATCAAACATCATCGGTGTCTGAATGGTATAAAGCTGTGGCTCCTGGACAAAAACACATCGGATGTCTTTTATGCTTGAGCCCTGGAAAGTGCAATATAATGATTTGTCAATGTTGTTAACTACTCCTTCATTTTGTACTTTCATGAGTTGTGTTTCATGGGTCCGTTCCTATTTTGTTGTGTAGCTGGCTCCCTCTGCTGGTGAAACAGGAGACTCACACCACACCACGCACCAAGACGACAGCTCCACAGGTGAGTGCAGGGTTCATAATGTCAGTTCATTATTGGTCTCACAAACAGGTAAGGGGTAGCCTTCTCTCTGTAGGACACTTGCCTGTGTTTAAGAGAACATTAATCTATCTGCCCAATCTCAGGAGAGGCAGGAGGTTGGTGAAGACTATACCCACCGGGAGTGGGAGTAGCACACACTCCTTCATTTTCAATTGAAACAACACAGTAGCAGTTTGTAGAGCATTCCATGTCTACTACATCCACAGACTGCTTGTATTGTGTGTCCTCATGGCTTCCAGACTACAGGAAATTAGACAATATTGTCTACACTACATACCTGGGAATACCCAAAACCAATCAAAAAAACGGTTATATCGGTTATCTGCTCACAAAGAGCTAGTATGTATGTGTGTGTGTGTGTGTGTGTGTGTGTGTGTGTGTGTGTGTGTGTGTGTGTGTGTGTGTGTGTGTGTGTGTGTGTGTGTGTGTGTGTGTGTGTGTGTGTGTGTGTGTGTGTCCTCTTTAAGAGAAGAAACAAGCCATCGCTCTATAAGGACAGACGAGGCCAGAGCAAGCCAGGACACGGCCCAAGATATGTTCATTACTGTGGACCCTTGGGCTCAGTGTGTGTGTGTGTGTGTGTGTGTGTGTGTGTTTTGAGGAGGGGTGTTGACTCAGAGGAGGTTATGAGGTTGGGGGAGGAGTCTGTGTGTGTGTGTGTGTGTGTGTATTTATTTTTTGGTGGAAAAAATGTAACCACATAGAGGAGAGTTGAACCACAGAACAAGGAGCAAGAAAAAGAGAGAGAGGAGGCGATTGACCACTGAGAGATATCTGCTCTGCTAGCACTCTGTCCGCCATGTTGGGTAGCTGTGTGGAGCTGTAAGGGAAGGAGGGGGGGGGAGACAGAGAGAGATGAGATGAGATGCAAAACAGAGGGAGACACATCGATTTTGATCTCCCTGACTGGTGAGTTTATTATAGCGACCAAAGGATGAAGAATCTTGTTTTGTTGAACATCTGGAATGGTCAAATGACCAGTGAGGAGTGTTTGGTGTGTGTGTGTGTGTGTGTGTGTGTGTGTGTGTGTGTGTGTGTGTGTGTGTGTGTGTGTGTGTGTGTGTGTGTGTGTGTGTGTGTGTGTGTGTGTGTGTTATTTAAACCTCACTGTCTCTCACTCTGTCTCTCACTCTGTCTCTCATTCTGTCTCTCACTCTCTCTCATCTGCCTCTCTTACCTGTCTCTACTTTCACGCCCCTGGGCCTAAATAACTCTTCTCTAGGTGTCTAAACCTCTTAATTCTCCAGGTAACCGATAACTCTTCTTCAGGGTTTGAAGCATGGCAGCCTCCCTCCACGAAACTCACTTTAAAACAAGAACAACCATTCAGAAATGGTTAGACATGTGGAAAAATTTCACGCGAAAAAAACAAACACTTGAGTATAGGTGTGATTGATTGGACAGAAGACTTGTGGGAGAGGGTTATCAAAGACAAACCCCAGGGCAAGAGAGGGTGAGGGGGGAGAGAGAGAGAGGGAGAGGGAGAGAAAAAGTCTGGTGCCTGCCTCAGCTTTGTACTTTTTGTGTGCTCTTGGCTGTCTGACGTCTGTCTTTCGGCAGTCCGTAGTATCCTGCCTGTTTTGTAGTATTCTATTTCGGCCCCAATGATTCGGGTGGCGAATTGTGAGGGAAGCGGTCAATAACAAATGGAATTTAAATTCCAGAAAGCCGATTGTGACACTGATCGTCAAGATCCGTCTCAGTACCCATTCAAACCACTTGCTGTGCGTGTTCTACATAAGGGTCTGATGATCTGTGGGCAGTTTAACCCTGTTGTCAGAGTGAGTGTGTTTGAGTTTGCACACTTGACGTGGATGAAGGTGTTGTCTCGGCCGGTGACTGGAGGTTGGGTCATGGAGTCTTGTTTGTCTTCCAGGAGGAGTCCCCCGCCGACCGGCCAACGGAGTCCCTCAGCTGGGCTTCATGAGGCCGGAGCAGCTGCTGGAGGGCAGGGTGGGTGACTGCAGGACCACTGATGTACTGCTGATTGGGTGTCGCATACTGTCACGTACTGGTTAATTAATGTCACATACTGGTTAATTAATGTCCCATACTGTCACGTACTGGTTAATTAATGTCACATACTGTCACATACTGGTTAATTAATGTCACATACTGTCACGTACTGGTTAATTAATGTCACATACTGTCACATACTGGTTAATTAATGTCACATACTGTCACATACTGGTTAATTAATTTCACATACTGGTCAATTAACGTCACATACTGGTTAATTAATGTCACATACTGGTTAACTAATGTCACATACTGTCACATAGTGGTTAATTAATGTCACATACTGTCACATACTGGTTAATTAATGTCACATACTGGTTAATTTATGTCACATACTGTCACATACTGGTTAATTAATGTCACATACTGGTTAATTAATGTCACATACTGTCACATACTGGTTAATTAATGTCACATACTGGTTAATTAATGTCACATACTGTCATATACTGGTTAATTAATGTAACATACTGTCACATACTGGTTAATTAATGTCAAATACTGTCACATACTGTTGAATTAATGTCACATACTGTCACATACTATTGATATACTACTGATTTATTGTGATAAATACTGGCACATACTACTGATATAACGTCATACATACTGTCACATACTACTGATATACTACTTATTTACTGTCATCTACATTGTCACATACTACTGATATACTGTCGTATATACTGTCACATACTACTGATATACTGTCATATATACTGTCGCATAGCACAGATATACTGTTGAATATACTGTCACACACTACTGATATAGTGTCGTATATACAGTCACATACTACTGATATACTGTTGCATATACTGTCACATACTACTGATAAACTTTCATTTATACTGTCACAGACTACTTAGAAACGGTCCCATTGAAATGTCAGGCCTACTGATTTACTGTCATCTACAAGGTCACATTCTACTGATACACTCTCGTATATACTGTCACATTCTACTGAAGCACTCTCGTATATACTGTCACATACTACTGATAAACGGTCCCATGTCAGGCCTACTGATACACTGATATACCGTCATAAAGTTGACAAGTCCGGCCTTCATGATTCATGGGGTGCGTTACGTGCTGGCGTGTGTATCTGATAATCAGTTTTGTTTGCAGTAGTATTACTGCAGTATTACTATAGTTCTACTCAACACACTCTCCTCCCAGGACTCTGAGGCCATCTACCAGTGGCTGCAGCAGTTCCAGCTGGAGCAGTACACGGCCAACTTCGTCACCGCAGGCTACGACGTGCCCACCATCAGCAGGATGACCCCCGAGGTGGGTGGGTGTGTGTGTGTGTGTGTGTGTGTGTGTGTGTGTGTGTGTGTGTGTGTGTGTGTGTGTGTGTGTGTGTGTGTGTGTGTGTGTGTGTGTGTGTGTGTGTGTGTGTGTGTGTGTGTGTGTGTGTGGTCACACGGGACATGTAATGTAACCCATCTATTCGTTCGTTGTACCGCAATGAACGGAATGCTAAAACGTTGCATCCCTCAAGCCATAATAATAATAATTTATAAAAGAAGATTGTGTTTTTTTTTCTCTAGCTGTGCAAGCCATTATAAGCATAATAAATGATTTTTTTAATCATTTTAAGAAATGTACCCTATGCTCACTCAAACTTTGCCAGATGTTACATTTCAGCACAGCTTTTTAATTCTAACTGCATGTGCTAGCGCAGAGTCCTGGTTCACGGCAGAGGACAGCTGGAGTCATGACGTCCCTCACTCCTCCAGTCCTCCTCTCAGGGCTGTGTGGGGGGGGGGGGGGCCTCTCCGACCCCCTCCTCACCGTGTCCTGTTCTCACCCCCCAGGACCTGACGGCCATCGGGGTGACCAAGCCCGGCCACCGCAAGAAGATCTCCAGTGAGGTGGTCCGACTGAGCGTACCCGAGTGGCTGCCCGACTACATCCCTGTAAGAGACTCACTCACTCGGTGGTGGTGGTGGTGGTGGTGGGGGGGGGTCTCCGAATTAGAGACGATACTTTGGTTCAGTGGGTAGGGGGGCCTATATGAAGATATACCCCGAGTAGCTGTGCACTCACTCAGAAAGGCTGTGTAGCAAACTATGGCATTGGAAGCAGAGTGTGTGTAAGATGATGAATTTTTACTATTTTAAAATGTCTTATAAACTGATTGCAATAATGTTAACACGCAAAGGCAAACCTAAGATAAAAGGAACAATGTTTTAATGAATGAATAATTCCTTGGTTCCAGGCGGAGCTGGGGGAGTGGCTGGGTGTGATCGGGCTGCCCCAGTACCAGAAGAGGCTCTGTGAGAACGGCTACGACTCCATCCCCATCGTCAAGGACATCACCTGGGAGGACCTGCAGGAGATAGGCATCACCAAGCTGGGTAGGTCCTGGTCTGTCTGGGTAGGCCCTCATCTGGGTAGGCTCTGGTCTGTCTGGTTAGGCCCTGATCTGGGTAGGCTCTGGTCTGTCTGGGTAGGCTCTGGTCTGTCTGGGTAGGCTCTGGTCTCTCTGGGTAGGCTCTGGTCTCTCTGGGTAGGCTCTGGTCTGTCTGGGTAGAATCTGGTCTCTCTGGGTAGGCTCTGGTCTGTCTGGCTAGGCTCTGCTCTGTCTGGGTAGGTCCTAGTCTGTCTGGGTAGGCCCTGATCTGTCTGGCTAGGCTCTGCTCTGTCTGGGTAGGCTCTGCTCTGTCTGGGTAGGCTCTGGTCTGTCTGGGTTGGCTCTGCTCTGTCTGGGTAGGCTCTGGTCTGGTAGTCCCTGGTCTGGCTCCAAGTGATGGGTAGACACAGATATATCCACACACATACATAAACCAAATGACATGAAAGGTGAAAGTAAGAATTATTGAAATATTGAAACATGTTATTTTTTTTATTTCTTATTTTTTGTCTTGATAAGATGATTAAGGATGATTTTGTAGTTGTATCTTCGTACAACAGCGATTCTTAAAACACGGGTTGGGACCAAAACATGCTGATTCATTTGTGTGAAGCCCCCCTGCGGTGTCCTCCACGGTGACCAGCGACGCGTTGCCTCCCCAGGGCACCAGAAGAAGCTGATGCTGGCTGTGAAGCGCCTCAGCGACCTGCAGCGGGGCCGTCACCCCGGGCAACCAGGCGGGGGGGCGGGACCCTCCGCAGGAACCCCGCCGCCGCCCGCCGCCGCGCTGGAGCTGCTGGCCATCGAGCACAGCGGCCTTCGGTCCCCCGAGACCCCCTCGCCGCGCGCCCCCAGGGCCCTGGCCTCCTTCCAGGACAGCGAGCTGAGCGCCGAGCTGCAGAGCGCCATGACGGGCCGGGCCGGCGCCCGGGGGGCTGGTGGGGGGCGAGGCCTTCGCCCTCCGGGTCGGCGGCGCTCATGTCCGACTAGCCTGGAGAGCATCGGGACGCGTCCCGCGGGTCGGGGAATTCCGGGAATTCCAATTCCGGGAATCCCCATGCGGGGATCCCTGCGGACCGCCCCGGGCGCTGGCGCTGGTGTTGCCCGGCCGCCACGCGGCTCTCTCAGGAGGCCCTGGAGAGCGGGGGGGAGAGGGGGAGGCGGCCCTGGGGGAGGGGAAGAGCCCGGGGAGGCGGAGCCACACCCCCCCCGGCCTGAACTACGTCCCGCTCACCAGCCCCCGCTCACCCCCAGCAAGATGCCCCGCTTCGCCCTCCGGGGGGGGACCCCAGGGGCAGGGCGGTGCTCTACCAGCCGTCTCCACCCCCCCCCTCCCCCCGGACCCCCGGCCTCACCCGGGTCCCCCAGCTTCCTCCGGACCCCAGGCCTTCAGCTACCTCCAGCCCCAAGGAGCCTCCCGCGGGGAAACGCTCCAGGGGAGCGCCCGGGCAGGGGGCCGGGGGAGGGGCTGGAGTGCGGGGCTGGAGGCGGGGCCGGGGGAGGGGCCGGCGGTCCAACCAGGCTCTTCAAGCCCCTGGCCGGTGCGGTCCAGCTCCCGGGCCCCCGCCCCGGTCAGATGGTGCCCCAGCCGGGCCACCGGCACCAGGCCGTGGTCCGGCGGGACGCGGCCAAGACGCGCTCCCAGAGCCTGACGCGCTACGCCCCGTCGGACGGCGACCACGACGACGAGGGCCTGCACCGTCTCCACGACAACCACCTGACCCGGCTCCCGTGCTCCTCCTCCTCCTCCTCCTCCACCACCCCCAACTCTTCCTCCGTGCCGTCGTACGCCACGCTGGGGCGCCGCGGGGGCCGTGGCGCCCCGCCCGCAGAGAGTGAAGAGCGGCCCAAGCTCACCGAGAGCCAATCCTTCGCCGTGCGCATGGTCCGCCGCAAGGGCCCGCCCCCCCCCCCGCCCAAGAGGATGAGCGCTGTCACGCCCGCTGCCCGGGGCGATCTTTAGCTTGTTTTGAATTGGCTGTGAGCCTGGCCTGTTTGTCGGTGCGGAAGTCCAACTCGTCGCTGTTGGCGCAGGCGGAGGTATAGATTGGCCCGTACCTTTCGAGCATCGCCGCCCGGCTAGAGTGAGGGGCGGGCCAGACCTGAGAGGAGGCTGGCCAGGCCTTAGGTAGGGGGCGTGCCCATGGCCTGGGGAGGAGCCTGGGCCAGCCGTAGGGAGGGGGCTTGCCCAGCTTGAGGGAGGGGGCTTGGCCAGGTCTAGGGAGGGGGCGTAAGCCAGGCCTGAGGGAGGAGGGGGCCAGGCTGGAGGAGGTGCCGTGGGCGGCCTGATGGAGGGGCCGTGGCCGGCCCAGGTTGTAAGGAGGGGGCGGGGCCAGATCTGAGGGAGGGGGCTTGGCCAGGCTGGAGGGAGGAGGTGTGGCCAGGCTGGAGGGAGGGGGCGTGGCCAGGATGGAGGGAGGAGGCGGGGCCAGTCCCTCCAGGAGGAGGGACGTCCCCCCCCCGTGAGACATTGAGCCCCCAGATGTCCCCACGCCACCCCCACCACCACCACCACCCCTTGGTGGAGCCCTCTACAGCTGGCCCCACCCTGGGTCTCCAGCTCCGGAGGGTGGCCAGCGAGAGAGTGCAGGGTGGGAGTGAGAGAAGGGTAGAGAGAGGGGGAGTCAGGGAGGGAGCGGGGGGACAGGGAGGGAGGGAAGAGGAGCGCCACGAACACGGCCAGCGCCGCCGACACGATCGCCAGGAACGCCAGCCCTGCTCCCGTCGGCTCCCCGAGGCGGAGCGCCGGCCTCGGCCTCCCCTTCGCGGAGGAGGGCAACCTCACCATCAGGCAGCGGCCCCGGCTGGCGTCGGGGCCCAGGCAGGACTCGGACCCCGAGGCCGCGGCCCCTCCGTCGGAAGGCCCGGCGCGGAGCCCACCCAAGACCCTGGACCTCCCGGAGTTCAACCTCAAAGAGTCGGACACCGTCAAGAGGCGGCCCAAGTACCGAGACCGGGACGGGCAGACGCCGGAGGGGCCGGTCACGCCCACCGATGACTCAGAGGGCGGGTCCTCGCCCACGAGTGGCTTCGGCGGCGGTGGCGGCGGCGGCAGCGGCGGCAAGCAGCAACCGGGGATGATCTTCCAGAGAGTGGGCTCCACAGGGAGAGGACCTCCCGTCTCCAGCAAACCTTCCAGCCTGAGGACGCGGCCTCCCCGGGCCCGCCCAGACCCCCCGGCGGTGGCGGCGCCCTCTCGCGCGCGCACGTCCATCCCCACGCTCACCAGCGTTCAGGTGCACACGGTCTCGCCGCAGCTCGGCGCCCAGCTCCAGTCCTACGGGGCCGCCGCCACCGCCCCGAGACCCGCCGGCCGGCCCCGCCCGTGAGGCCCCCCGGGCAGCAGCAGGACGCCGCCGCCGCCGCCGCCGCGGGCCGGCAGAGGGCCTTGTCCCGACTGCCCCAGCTAGGCACAGCCACAGGTAACCATGGTTACGAACATGGGGTCCATGCTCTTTGTTTTCTTGGACATACATTGGGGGTTATTTGGTTTTAATAACTGTTTTTGATAGATAACCCGATGGTCTTTAGAAAATGAAATGGTTTTGTGATTTTGATAGAAGCGACCAGACGATAGCCCAATTCCTGATCGATTCCCGTTCGACAATATTCAATGAAGATATCAATTAAGCCCGATGAACTGGGTGTCGCAGGACGCAAAATAATACTTAATAATAATTTCGGCATCCAAAATATTCATTTAAGCGTGAAAACTGTCCTTGCGTTAAAGCAATATGATTATTTTTCTTGTTTGATTCATGCCACAACTATGAGGTGAAACCAATGCTTTGTCGCTGTGTCACCCAGATTGATATGTAAAGCAAGTTCTTCACACTTTCCGTAGAACTGTATTTCTTTGATGACAGTTTTCTTGTATTCCAGCCTCTTTATTTACAAAAATCACAAATCAAAAGAGAAAACAGGCATGCACAGAAATTCAGAGAAATTGTATAAAGATTTCTGTAAATATGATTTTGTTTCTTTTTGCGTTTTTGTTTCTGTTTAAAGAGTTTTAGATGTTTTCACTTCTTGAACCGGTTCGGAGCTGTATAGAATAGAAAGCTTTAATTGTCATTATACACAGTACAATGAAATTCAAAGAGCAGATCCTTAAAAGTGCACACATAGTTAGCACAATACAAAAGACTATACAGTAAAATAAAATAAAATAAAAAATACACACTAAAGAACCACAAACAGACTACAAAAACATTTTGAGCACAAAAGAGTCCTAGTGCGTCTAGCAGCGTATTGAACGATGGAGGTGTCTGGTGGTGCAGTGGTCAGTGGAAATATGTCAGTGCAGTTTATATTAGTGCAACTTTGAGTTCAATATGGTGACAGCTTTGGGAAAGAAGCTGTCCCTGAATATGTCCCTCTAGTCAAGCACACTTGAATGTATCGGGCTCTGTTTTCCTCTCGCTTCATTAAGGACTCAATTCTATTTGTGAATCAATGACATTATTTTCACGGTCGTCCTGAAACCGGCTGTTTAATTCGGGCTCCACCGTCCCTGTGGTCTCACTCTTCTCTCTGCTCTCAGGTCCGGGTAGTCCACCGGCTCTGAACATCAAGGCAGCCAGGAGCGTCACCTTCACCTCCTCCTGCTCCTCGCCCTCCTCCACCTCCCCTCCTCCTCCCTCCAGCCTGGCGTTCCCCGGGGCCCTCCTGGCCCAGAGGAGGCTTGAGGAGACCAGCACGTCGCTGGAGGCGGCTCTGAAAGAGGTGGAGACCAAGCTGGCTCAGGACGGACACGTCGAAGGGTAAGAAAACAAACCAAAACAAAATCCTACTTCTGTAGCCAATTTGGAAGTAACTTACTTCTAAATTAGGTTCCCTTTTTAATTTTGCCAGCGAGCTAAATGTTTTTAGAAGTAACTTTTAAATTACTAATTCTAATTTTGGCACTGAGTTTATTTAGCCACTGTGCACTCACGCTCATTGAGTTCGTTTTTTGTCTCTATTTTCGACACACTGGTGGGAAATGGTCTCCGGGTCAACGTTCACATGAGTTCCTCAGATAAGCAGTTTCCACAGTCTACCAGTTTTGTTTATTTGGCATCTCACATAGTCTGCCCACGCCCACTTCTGTGTTCCTCTTTCTCATTGGAGCACAAAGGTCGATCAAATCGACGTTCAGATGTGCTCATGTGTGTGATGTATAAAGCCCAGCATAATCATTGTCCTATCCTTTTATCCTTCTATACATTTATTCAAACCATTCCTTCTGTTGGACTCAAGGAGTCGGTGAATAAGTATTAAAAACATTTCTTTGTTTCCAAGTATTAAAAAACCTTTCCTTCTGTACGACTCCAGAAGTCTTTGTTTACAAGTAATAAAACCATTCCTTCTGGTGTACTCCAGAAGTATGTGAATACCATAGACACTATCACCATTCCTTCTGCTCTTCCAGGACCAGTGGCACCGTGAACAAATACTAACCCCATTCCTCTGCTCTTCCAGGACCAGTGGCACCATGAACAAATACTAACCCCATTCCTCTGCTCTTCCAGGACCAGTGGCACCGTGAACATCCTGGATGACATCGGCAACATGTTTGACGACCTGGCCTATCAACTGGACGCCATGTTGGAATAGCGACCGGTATGGTTCACATTGGGGTTCACTATCTTCATGTAAAAGAGCAAAGGACCACAGGGACACTGGGCTGAGGGAGACACTTTCTGAAATGCACCCGCCGGGGCACAGAGGTGGTAGTATTGACTCTTCAACTTGAGCACTTGGGTTTAAGACAGCCAGCACGGAGGGTGCAGCTGTCTGAACCGCTAAAGGGAACACAAGGGTATTTTGTGTTGTTATGTTGTCCGTCTGTTTGTTATCGTGTGTTACCTGTACCGTTTAGGTCTTTAGGTATGAAGATGTATCGTAGTTTGTCACTGGGTATGTCTGCGTAATGTGCGGATATCTTACTGTAAATAAGTTAAATAACTGACTATATTTATACTGCAGATGTGTACTGGCTGTTGTTACAAAGGGACTGTCTATGGATGAGTTTGAACAGTCAATATGGATAAGACTGAATAAGTCAAGACATTAATATGAATTTACATTTTTTTTGGGAAGTCCGGAATATATTTTGTTTGCTGCTCTGTCATATGGAAAATATATGCAAATTAATATCAGTATAGCACCATATAATACATGAACTGTCATGTGTTGAGATATTTTATCTTTTTTTTTTACCAAAGATAGTCATGCCTTTACTCACTAGGGGGCAACGTATTTAGTCCAAAGTATGTGTGCGTGTACGTGGGAGAGACGTGCTCACATGATTGTTTGAGACAGTGTGTGCACTTGCATGAGGGTCAAGATGTTCTTTAAGGCGATATCTTTGTAGGTGCTACTGCTCTGTGATATGAATACGATAGACAGAGGCTTCTGGCCAACCTCGAACACGCTCTCTGGGAAGAGGTCACTGAGGTGGGGACTCAGCAATGGCTTGTTCACCTGACGGCCATCTTGGTTCCATCCTCATTAAGTTTCTCCTCCCAGCTCGGTTTTAGAACCAAGATGGCCACCAAGTGACCAAGGCCCATTGGCCAATTTCCCATTCATTTCTCAAGCCAATGATTATTCCAAATACAGAGTTTATTATTTATTGAAAGTTGTCCATGTCTGTGTGGTTATGTTCTCCTTTAGGAGTCCAAAGAAGGGTTCAGGACGAGTATGAAACTGTTTACAAAGGTTCCGCACAAAATCCACTTTCATTAATTTCCTTTGCTTGATTACTCTACTGTCAAACAACCGAAGAGTGAACTGCAATATTCGTTTTGTGATTGAAGTCCATTCTATTCCCCATCAGTTTCTTTTTCAAATCTTTATTGTTCGTTACTTCTAAGAAAAATGTCATGATGCGACCATTAACGCATGTCATTTTAGTTTTAGTTCGGGATGTTAACAAAAAAGATGGCACAACATATGTTTCGGCTGTAATTTATACAAAATAAATATTTTGTACTTATCCGTGTCAAGATTGAACGTCATTAAAGATGAGACATTTCTAAAGAGCGGGTGGTGTTGTGTTGATAGGTTTCAATGATACAACCACATGAAAACAAATGTAATTAAGATGCGTTTTTAATCCATGTCAATGTAAGGTGACAGCACTCTTGGAACACAGAAGTTCTCCTTCAGAGCAGACGCTTATATCCCAAGCACTGCTACTCTCCCACACATTCACTTTTCAGTTTAGTTTACTTAATCATTTACTGTATGTACAGAATAAGATTGAATATTAATATATATACGGAAAAAATAAAAACAAAATAACGTATTGCGCCAATCTACCATCTTGTTGAAAGGTTTTCGGGAATTCATTTTCTAGATCGGGATTCCTCTCTTCAACCTATTTCACAATAGTTCCGTACGGGAAGTCTAATTTAAAAAGGCAGTACACTTCCATCATTGTCATTAAACAAAACAAATGTGTCAAATTGGCTACATAAGCAAGTATTAAGTGCATTGATCCACGCTAGTTACTTAGCCACCAATTAGAGAAGAAAAACCAAGACAAGCATTGTATTATTGATTTAGAACAATCAGTAGGTATGCAATCTGCGCCTTAGATTCAGGCTTAGACTCCATTGACATTCAATTGACCCCCTCAACTGAAGGAATGTGTATTGTGAGAATCTTCGCAATAATCAGAATGAAAATATCCATCTTGAAAAAAGTACATTCAAAACATATTTTTAAAAAACAGATACAGGTGGTAAGCCCTCCACACGATATGATATGCCCTCCATATGATATGATATCTGATACAAAAATTACAGGAAAATAACACTGTTTCACATTCTACCCTTTTTTATATATATTTTAAATTATCTTTAGAAATCGTCTAAAATGACAGGTGTGTCTTAATGAGCACAGAGCTGCTAGGTCGAGATAGTGGGGAGGAAGGGCGACCGGGCTGTCCTCTTCATCACTCTGAACGGATAAGGGTGGGAGGCAGAGGGGGAGGAAGGGGAGGAGGATGAAGGAGGGTGGGTCATCATCTATAGGTTGCTGAAGAGCTCGTTCCTCTTGCTCCAGTCCATGGGGGGGCCTTTTTGGCCATGCGTTTCTGGTGGGCCCTCTCCTTGACCTGGGCCAGGGACATGCTCAGACCCCCCGCTGGTGCTGGCACGGCCTGTGGGTAACACAAGAGGAGCGCAAGCAAGCACACACTCGGGTCAGCAGAAAGACACCGAACGATCTGTCAACGGTTTAGATATAATCAATCAAACAAATCTGTAAATGTACAAAAACAAATGTTTTTCTGTTTTTTTACCCTTTAAACACTGATCTAATCTTATGTACATATTGACGGCAGGAATAAAAGGAGGACACTCCAATGTGCATGGGTGAATTTGTTTTGCATAAAAAATGTGTGCCTGTTCCCACAAAGGTATAAAGAGAAAGGTTTAGGGCTCCGTACGTCCATGGTGACGGCTGGAGCCGAGGCTGGCAGGGAGGAGTTGGAGGAGGAAGAGCTGGACGAGGAGTGCCTCGAGGGCGAGGCCGGGTTGAGGTCAGCTGCTGTCTTACTGTTGACCTGCAAAACACGCACACACGCAGATATAGCCGGTGCACTTCTTGGGTTTGTCCACCAGGGGGCAGAATACACCACACAACACTTGAAGGTGTCTAATTGTGCAGGTTTAAAAGTTTAAATATTTGGAGGCTTTACATCAACCAGGAAATTATGAACCATTGAATTATAGTTAGTTAGTCAATTATAATATATTAATCTATTGGAATTTGGAGTCTTTAAACAGATACTTTCTGTATTTGTGCTCCTCCAGATCTGCGTGACATCACTCAACGTCTGAGTGATGACAAAGTAGTAAGGGGAACTACTTCTAAAACTATTGCACAAACTTGAACAAAAATAATTCAGCTAATCTCGGTGCCAAAAATAAAAACTTGCTGCAGAGCATAGCCCCTTTGGCCGCGTGACAACGTGAGCAAAAGACCACCGTAGCCTGCAGTTTTATGGGTAAGCGGGTACAGAATGGCATGAGGACAGGAAACATCATTCCCGGATAGAGCAGCGTGACGCAACCGGACCCGCTTAAATGAGGGCCAGTCCAGGTTTACAGCCTTGCCACGCAGCACACGCTGGAGCGCTGTCAAGGTCTGAGCGCCCCAGAGCCCGCCCGCCGTTCACCCGCCCTGCGTCTTTTGGTGATCGGATCACAAGCGGCCGGCCAAATGTCGTCAGCTCACAATTGGAATTATATATTCGTCGGCACGGGCTGTCTCGATTGTGTCCGCGCTCACTTCCCCCCTGGTGCAAATTAACAAAAGTGCAATCATTTCCGGTTTTGCAAGACTTTGCTGTCTGTTTGTTTTTTAACAACTGTGAGGCAGCCATGACAATGAAGTGAAGCAGCGTTAGAGTAGGCAAACTATCGCCGCTCGTGGTGTATACGTCCCTTCTTCTGACGCAGAGGACCCGTTGAGTAGCGAACCTTCAAGGTTTGGGCCCGGGTATCATTAGCGCACAAAACTGCTAAGGAATTGGCCATATGCCCAGATCCACCTCTGAATGGGGTTCTAAGCGATCGCATCTCAATGTTTCCTGGGGTGCATTCACTCCTTGCTCAGAGCTGCCCCTTTTGGATGGACACCCAAGAACGCAGGGCAATGCTAGGGTGAGCAGCGCCTCTGAGCGGAGGGCTCCTAGTAAACCTCGGCAGGGGCTTTCTTCATTCATTCTGCATTAGGGTATACATTTTTGTCCTGCGACAAATGGATGCTCTGTGGGCACCGTGCTCACACTCCTGTGTGCCGCAGATTGTGACGTAAGGACACCTCACATGCCTTGCGCTAGCCATCCTATGAGCAGAATCCCCATCCACCTCAACCCCTCCCGCTCGGGTGGGGTCCAAATCCGCTTTTCCCATGGTGTGTGTTGAGCGCACGCAAGTGTGTACACAAGGGTAGTTAGAAGCTTATGAGGAGGAGTAGTTGTCCCTTTTAAAGTCTGTTTTCGTGTGATAATCCTGGAGATGCTCGTCAACACACACACACACCACACACACACACAC
>NC_079429.1:6068275-6080163 GCF_026213295.1 Gadus chalcogrammus
CGTGATGGTGTGTGTGTGAATGTTTGGTGTGTTCAGTGTGTATGTGTGCATGTTCAATGTGTGTTTGTGTGTTTAGTGTGTATGTGTGTGTGCTTGTGTGTGTGTATGGGTTCGGTGTGTGTTCTGTGCGCGTGTTCTGTGCGTGTGCGCACGCTTGTGTTCTGTGCTTGTGTGTGTGTAAAGTCCCGTTTCCTCCTGTGAGAACATATTCCAGTGCGATTGTGCTCACACTGCACATAAGTTAGGAGGAAGAGAATGCACTCTGCTCCACCCTGCATGTTATTCAGCCTGCACTGTGACACACTCTGGGTGTGTGTGTGTGTGTGTGTGTGTGTGTGTGTGTGTGTGTGTGTGTGTGTGTGTGTGTGTGTGTGTGTGTGTGTGTGTGTGTGTGTGTGTGTGTGTGGTGTGTGTGTGGTGTGTGTGTGTGTGTGTGAAGAGATAGAGTGTTTGCATGGGTGTGCTTCTGGAGAATCCTCACATTATGAAGACACATCAACACACACTATATTGGACCCTGCCCCCCCCCTGCCCCCTATCCACACTTTACAGTCTTGTTTAAGACACTTCCGATTATTAGTTACAGAATGCATACTCAGCAAGTCATCCAGCCGGTCAGTCGGCCAGCTAGTCAGTCAGATGAGCAATCTGACAGTCAGTCTGTCAGCCAGTCATTAAACCAGTCAGAGAGTCATGCAGCATGTCAGTCAGTCAGTCAACCTGTCAGTCGGCCAGCCAGTCAGTCAGTCAGTCAGCCAGTCAGTCATTCAGCCAGCCAGTCAGTGGGCTGAAGGGGTGTTACCTGCAGGATCTTGTCTCCGGGCACAGTCCGGCCCTCTGGGCGGGGGAGTGGTCGTCCACGGCCCGGATGAACTGGCCCGGTTTGGACTTCTCGCTGTGCAGGTTGAAGCCGTAGCCGTTGGCTCCCTTTGCCATGTGACACAGACGCGGCCGAAGCCCTTCACTCGCCTCCTGCAGGGACAAACATCAGCTGCGTGAAATTATAATATAACACTAGAGGATATTTTAAAGAGCGCTTTCATAAGCTCAAAACACTGTTTTATCAAAGCAACACTAAAGCTCATTTACAAAACAGAGTGAACTCATAAAGTCACGTTAAATACACAACCTTGTTTGTTATGAAAAGATGACACACAGAATCTAGATGAGAAAGCAACATTGTGAATATCTGACTTCCCAATGTCAGGTGTCAACTTCGCTATTGAGACAGAGAGGACACTAAACATAGAGAGCAAACACTAAACATCAGGACACTAAACATTAGGACAGTAAACATTAGGACACTTAAGTGTGAGCACGGGAGGCATAATCCAGACGCAGTCTGGTGGGGTCTTGGACAGGAGTTTTGTGTTTATGCTGTTTCAAATTGAATAATCGTGAAACCTGTGTGTATTCACAACATGTCAGCTCTTACAGCTCAAAACTGTTTAGTTGTATTGTGTACTCTTGTTTCAGTGTGTGGAGTGTGTCTTCTAACAGGAGAGCTAAATTCAGGAGTTTGCCTCTTCAGCAGTCCCCCGGTGTAGCATCACAACGGGGGAGCAGGCTGTCGGCCACGTAACACGCTCATGTTCCTGTCGTCGTCACACAACCCTCTTCAGCTTTTCTGGTCACACAACCTTCTTCCTGTCTAGAGACCGGCCTCGGAATAATCCCAGTCGTCTGTTAATGATTGGTGCCGTGCTATTCAAGAAATTTTTTACAGGGCACCTTTGGGTCTTCTCCTCTAGCCACAATCAGCTAAGTAGCATGTCAGCGTAGCAACAGTTATCCAACATGCACTGTTGCTGACTAGCATGTTAGCATAGCAACCGTAGGTCAGCGTGAAGCAGAAACCCCTTCAGGAATTGAAAAGAAGAGTTGGCAGGGTTTCTGAGTCATGGCGGCTGTGTCACAACACAACCCAGTTTCTACAGAGTTCACTCCTCATCATGGGCAATACCGTTTTGCAAACCTGGAGATAATGCTGCGAGGGAAACTTGGAACTTTGCACATAAAGAAAAGAATAAACTGGGTTTAATGAATGAGTGAACGAATGTTCCCGAATGCAGTTATCTTATCTTTTTTCCACTTCGGCGGTGGCTTGTCGGTTGTTGGTTGATTGTTATTGACTAACAGGCGTAAACATATGAGAAATGTACTCTGCAGGACTCACTCTATTGGCAGAAAAACTATTCTTTGGGTTCAAACTTTGAATACTGTACATACTCTAGTTTTTTCTATTTGCTGTGGTAAAACAAGTCCATTTTCAACTATGGGTAAAGTATAAAAATCCATAGCTTGAGGGACTTTGACCATGCTTGGAGTGTTTAAGTGGTTAGTGGGCAACAGCTATAATGCGGCAGCCATTTAAAGCATAGCGTGCAAAACTTCAAGGGCAGGAAAACTGCCAAAAGTAGTTTCTTTCAGACATTTATGTGAGCTTATGAGTAAAAATGTATTCCAATTGATGAATTCCCAAGCAAAAATTGGAAACGCTGGTTTGCTTTAATCTTATTTCGTTTTCATGAGAAAATAAAAACTGACCAGTGAACAGATTTGTCCAAACTCTTATACACATGTCATTTTCTCCATATTTTGTCTAGTCATGTATTTTCCATCCACTGCTTCAACAAATTATTATCCCTTGCATTGCAATAAGGAAAATCTTTTTTTCTTTGCTTGAGGCCAATGATCAAACGCAAGGAACTCTGGGAAGTGGGGGAGGAACTTTCCATTGTTGCTCATTTATTTTCCGTTCCATGAGACTCTTTGAAGGACTTTCTCTCAAAAGCTAACATTGTCCACCACGGCTTGGCAAACATTCTATACATGTCACAGATGTTGACTTGGCATCAATTATATCACATCATACTCCTAAATCATGTTTAAGTCATTGATTGACAGAGCCAATGTTGTACAGTCTTATTTTCACAGTGCCTTTCATCGAAAGGGCCTGCTGGCAGACCGGAAACTGCGACATACACTTGTACAAACAATACAGACATGTACACACAGCCAA
Source organism: Gadus chalcogrammus (assembly GCF_026213295.1). Taxonomy (NCBI): domain Eukaryota; kingdom Metazoa; phylum Chordata; class Actinopteri; order Gadiformes; family Gadidae; genus Gadus; species Gadus chalcogrammus. The sequence goes on from NC_079429.1 coordinate 6,071,298, forward strand.
CCTCTCAACACACACTGGATCACCATGAGAGTCATAGGGCAGAATGACAACCGAGTAATCCATTTACCGCCCACTGTCGGGAAGATGGCCCAGAAGCACAGGACATTACTCTCTCGCTCTCTCTCTTGCTCGCTGTCTCTCGCTCCCTCTCTCTCTCTCTGAGAGCCTGAGAGTCACACCAGAGACGTAGTCTACTCTGCTTACCCTCTCATAAATCTCCCTTTTCCTCTCTGTCTCCCCCCGCCGCCCCATCTCTCCATGCACCCAACCATGAGTACCCAGTCCAAATCCATGTCAGGATTCAAAGGGGCTTTAGACTAAACACTAATAATAGTAAAAACTCTGTGTCCCAGTGCATGTTGTTTAAATCACCGTGGAGACATCAATGCGGGTTACATCTTAATGACCATGGGATGGGTGCATGGAAAATACACTAGTCATGATGATCCTAATAATAATCATGATTATTATTCTACATTGTATTTATATAGGGCTTGATAAAGTGATTGATAAAAAGTCACAAAAACATTACAAGCATACGAACAGGCAGGAAGAGGGACTGGGAAGCCGTTTTAAGAAGGTGAAACTTTATGGCATCGTCATTCTTAAGACTGCGCAGCAGAAATGGAATAAAGTTGCATTGCAGACAGAATCTTGTTTGTTATGAAAGGCACGTCTCATAACAGTGAGGTGTTATGAGACGCTGCCCAATTACCCTGGCCAGGGGGCTGTCACACACACACAACACACACACACACACACACACACACACACAACACACCACACACACACACACACACACAACACACACAACACACACACACACACACAGTGAATGATTGGGGTCTTGCTGTGGGGCTACTTGAACATCACATTGTTTGGGCTTTTAAAATGGTTTGACAGGCTTGGTAAACACCCCCTACGTTTCCTTAATGTTAATGAGACTGATCAAAAGGTTAATTGTTTTACGGCTCGCATTCTACTCCCCTCGTAAAACATGGGCTTTAAAAGAGAAGGGACTTTGGACCAAAAGGAAGAGTTTCCCAGATGACCAGGTTATTTTCTCCTCCATGCAAACACTTTGGACTATTACCCGTTCTCTACGTAAACTTCCGTGCAATATAATATATTGACACTACCAAATCATTCCATTTGGACCTCAAACTATTAGTAGCAAAAGGTGTTTACCTTATCACTTGAAAGCAATCTGTGTGGGGGTCAAGGGTCCAGGACTTGGAGTGAGCAGTAGAGCTGCGATCACCGCACCCTAACCCTAACCCTAACCCTAACCCTAACCCTAACCCTGTTCAAAACAAGGTCTCTAGCGTGGTTACAGAACTGTTTCAAACAAGGTCTCTAGCGCGGTTACAGAACGTTTAAAACAAGGTCTCTAGTGCTGTTAAAGAACTGTTCAAAACAAGGTCTTCTGGCGCTGTTAGAGCACTGTTTAAAAAAAGGTTTACTGGTGCAGTAGGAGCACTGTTCAAAGAAAGGTCTCTGGCACTGTTCTCTTGAAGCCTGCATCTCAATGTATTTGAGGAACCACTACTGCTCACCCAAGGACAAGAGTGGCTTGGTGTCCAGGAGGCTAAATGTAATTCGATGATCTCTTCATCGCAATGAATAATCGCTATATGACAATATCTGAATCTCCAAAAAAGTATTGCGATAACACAATCGTGTTATGTGCAATCAAGTAGTACCAGCAACAGGAAGTGGTTACCACGACAATGCTGCTCCACCCACAGAGCGTGCGTGCATGTGGCTATGCGTCAGTGTGTTTGTGTTCGATAGGGTGCCTTGAGTGAGCACAAGCCAAAGTTAGCAAAACACCTACTGTATGGTTCAGTCGTTTCCTCTTAAGACTTATTGCTCTATATAATGTTCACCCTTCACCCATATGCAACGGTAGCCTATAAAGTCATGCCTCTTTCTAAATGGTGTGTGAGTGTGAGCTAGCACCAAGCCTTATTCCCAATCCCCCAAAGCCATTGATCTGTACTATGTATACTGTCTGTCAACTTTAGTTATCACGTTCAATTGTCCGAACTGTTGAGCTTGAAGGAGTGGACTTGAAACAGAGAACAAAAGGCTTGTGTGGGCGAATGTAACATTTCATATTATGAGTAATCAACATTGTTTCTTTGGAATCTAATGCAATAATAACCATACTAAACAAACCAATATGGGGAGTCAACGTGATAATATATTGGTCATGCCTTATAAACGATTATTTATAAAGATATGTCAGGTATGAGACTGTTTCCTTAGTAGATAAGTGAGGTTTAGGGTTAGTGTTAGCGCTACTGCTGATTGGCATAGGGCTAAAGATTAGCAGTTCAGGGTGGAGAGGTAAAACAGGAACGATATATTGGGGATAAGCTGACTAGCTATGAGGGTAACAGATCAGCAGAGACGATACAGAAAGAGGGGAGAGAATAGAGGAGGGATAAAAAGAGGAGACCGAGAAGAGAGAGATAAAGATAGGACACAGAGAGAAGAGAGAAGAGAGAAAGAGAGAGACTTCAGAGTCCCGTCTTGCGATTATTGGTGCGGAAATGTATCATAATCCCTGTCATGGCAGCTTGAAAGACAGAATCTTTGCCACAAAAAAAAGCTTTTTTAAAGAACAGCTTCCGGCTAAAATAAGGCTTCTCACTGCTGAATGTAATTTGTCATGTGGGCACGGTGTGTATGTGTGGTGTGTGTGGGGGCATGATGTGTTGGCGTGTGCATGTCTGTGTGTGCGTGCGTGTATATGAGTTTGTGTATGCGTCTCTGTGTTGTGTGTCAACAAAAAAGTTATTAAAATAGATTAGTTGTCCATGAAGGTTGTTTCTACAAAGGCCTTTTTGTTTGTGTGTGTTTGAGAATAGTAAAGAGCAAACGTAGGTGATGCAGCAGATCTCCTAGAGAGGGTGACAACAAAGGATTACAGAGTTGGATGGAAAAGCCGTTTTCAGCCTCAGGTCTCCGTGACAACCGTCCAGTGGAAGTAAGGTTATTGGAGACTTTCGGCATCATGGGACGGCTGAAAGCATTTCATTTAAAAAAAGTCCCACAGAGAAACTTTTGAAAGTCTATATTCGCAATCGGGAGTGACTACTATATAATCAAATATACGCACAGGAAATGCGTGTGACTTGGGTATTAATGTCCGCTGTCTCCTCTGCATGAACTAACTTTAAATAGTAAATCTCTTTAAAAAAGGCAATGATGGGGCATTATATCACCCGCACATCCTCTCCAACCTCCCAACAACCCCAGCGACTCCATCACCACATTGATTACGTTATGTCAGAATTAACTTGAGCAAGGGCCAAAGTCAACTACATTATAGCGCCCACCACCGCTGTGATGTCAATAAAGTTCATTGTCATACCGTTTCTGGTAAAAATAAAATAATTGAGCAGTCACGGTGAGATAAGACCCAACTGGGAGAAACTTTAGGGGGAGGTAAGCCTGGACATGGGAGCAGCTTGGAAGCTTGCGGTGAGTCGCACTTCTGGGGCAGGCTATACCGTGACCATGTGATGCCCAAGTTGTGAGCCGGCCGTAAATCCAGTGCACAGCCTTTTGTAGTGACTGCAAAGGTCTACTTCCATCTATAATCCAAATACATAACATATTATGCATCTCCGAGCGATAAAAACGTCTTGGATAACCATGACTTATACAAGGTGGAACAAAGTGGTTGAAGGGGAATTTCGAAAAAATGTATGTGGATTAGCGGAAGACACAGCTTTTGAAACGACCGGCAGATAAAACTCGGAGCACACACTCCGCTCCCATGCTTCTCCATTCGGCTGACATTTTCTCTCCACAAGTGGAGACAAATTGCTATTTAATCCTGTAGTTCCCCCCCCCCCCCCCTCTCTGACTACAGACACACAGATACACACACACACATACACACACACACGTCTATTCTCTCTCTATGCATTGGACTTGGTGGTGGCGGGTGGGTGGTGGTGGTGGGGGTGGGGAAGGTATTTCAGGTCCTGGTAGAGGCGTGAGAGTGTTTTCTCTGCTCCCCCCCCCCCCCTCCATGCTAGCACCGAAACAGCACAATGCCTCATTCTGCTTGCAGCAGGTTTCCATGGTAACCCGTAGGCTGCTTGGTTACCCCTACCCCTCTTACCCCCATTACCCCCCCCCCCCCCCCCTATTCCCCTCCCCCCCTCCCGGCTCCAGGGACCCCACTCCCCCGTGTTCCCCCGGGTCAGGCGATACAGCGCGGTGAAACTGGCGGTCGGGTTTCAGGGCTGCAAAGCTGGGACCTTGTTACCATAATATGGTGATGATGACACCCTGACCCTCCCACCACTTTCGCACCGCCTCATTGTTGGCCCTCGGGGAGGGGAAGTGACAAGCTTCACTCTCCTCTGCGGGCTTGAGGGGACGGAACTAGCCAAAGAGGCAAAAAGAAAAGCATGGTTCAGTGGTTGATGTGGGGTCATGAGCAGTTCCACATTGACGTTTTTCGTCCTGTTTGTAGTCAATGTAATGTATCGTCCTATTGTGAGAGCCGGAAATGAGAAACAATGTTAACAGGGAGCTTAGCCGGGCTGTTTGGGGCTGTAGGGTACAGGAGACTAAAGGCTTAGTTATCGTTGGAGTTGGACTATGACATAACGCTATTTTGGTTCTGCTTCTGGTTTTAGTAAGCAGACCAATCACAGCCCTCGCTGCTGTGTCGCCTCAATGCAAGGTTATCATATTTGGTAGGCGCACATCAGGCCCTTGCGGTGGACGCAAGGAGGGTCCGCAAGGACGAAATGGGTCTGTAAACCCCCTTGCGTTGGGTCCACGTCCAACCATAACTCTACCTTGAGGGTGGAGAAACAGGGAGACAACTGGATGATAAAGGTTTGTGTGTTTACACGGGTAATTGAAAGTCGCAGTTGTAAGATGCATTCACATTCTGTGTCCATCGCTCATGGAGACTTGAAAGGTGTCTTAGACTTGGCTCAGAGTACCTGGGCAAGGCACTAAAGCGGTATAGTTTACCTGTTTGTGGGTTTTATAGCCAGGCTTTGGACTCTGATCTCCCAGGTGGAGTCCTGGAAAAACTAAGAACTAAACCTCCCCAGCATAAAAGCCTTATAACAGCCCCTCATAATCCAATCGAAAAAAACAACAAATTGGCACTGTTGGAACAATCTCAGAGAGAAACTGCATTATAATGTTGTTTGCATAATTTATGAATCCTCACAATCTGGAAGGGACTTTGTCCCATTCCAACACAAGAAATATGTAAGCCAATAACTTCCTAATGCCCTTTGCCCCTCTATGCTTAACCAATATAACAGATTAATTACCCAGTTGCTAAATCATTTTACAACCAACTCAAGGCATGCTGCACTAATTAGAATAAGTCTGCTTTCTTTAACTTCCACTAAATGAGCACTAATAAGCTTTGGGTCATTGTGTCTAATAGTTGTATGTGTGTCTAAGTATTGTCAATGCAGTCAAGCCAGGAACAAGAATGAGGACATTAAGACAATATTAATCCATAATTTCTCTCCAAACTACCCTACTCTCTCACTAACTATCATACTCTGTCCCTAACTATCATATTCTGTCACACATATATCATTTGTAGCAGTTTGCAAGAGAGAGAGAGTATGATAGTGTGTAGGAGAGAGTATGATAGTGCGTTAGAGTGTTTGGTGTGTGTGAGAGAGAGTATGATGATAGTATGGGAGAGAGTGTGTGATAATGTGGGAGAGAGAGAATGATAGTGTGAGAGAAGGATAGTGTGGAGATGAGTTAAGGATGAAATATGGCCTAAACGACCTCTCATAAGCAAGTGCTACACGGGTAGCCTACCATTATATAGGTTTATTGTATAGAACTACAGGCATGTCTAATCGGAACGGATGACTCAATGTTTTGTTTCGACCAAACGCCTGAGGTTAAACAAAACAGGACAAACCAGATTAGGAACTTGTAGGGTAACCAGCAGACTTCATACGGAACTGTCATGATATCTAAACCAATAGGAAAAAGTCTGCGACGACACTGCCAGGCCCTGATGAAGGATGTTTCAGTCTGAAGCTCTGAACCTCTGGCTCTCAAATATATCCAAATCAGAAACACTTCTATGGAAATTAGATAGGACTAGCTCACGTATGACATATCTCATTTTGTTGCCTGGTATTCGATGCACGTTTGCACTTTGGTAAGTTTATTATTAGTAACATGACCATAATAAAAAGATCAACAATAACCATGGTGAGTAAGTGAGTCAGTGAATTAGAGTTAGATTGTTAGTTAGTCAGAAATAATTAGTTACCTTATTGGAGCTAACACTCAGCCTGTGCAGGGGGATCTCTCCGTTCTCTGGCGGGGCCGGGCTGGACCCTCTAGACCCGCTGCGGACGTCCCGTTGCTCTGGGTGTCCTCCCCGGGCACGGGGATGCCTTCCGTCACATACTCTACGCGGCACTTCAGGCCGTGTTTCTTCAGGAGCTCCGCGGTCTCGTCGTCCACGACGATCAGCTCCAGGTCTCCCACGGTCACCCGGATCTTGGCGACCACTTGCTGGTGGCTGGCCCCGTCTACACTCTCCCCGTTGACGAAAACAAGGCGGTCGCCGGCGAGCAGTCCGGCGGCCGCAGCCGGGGAGTCGGGCTCTACCAGCCGGATGAACTGGCCCGTCCCCCTTCTCTCCGTGCAGATGGAAGCCGTAGCCGTCCGGACCCTTCTCTAAAGTGCACCGCTTCGGTCGGAGATTTGACATGTTGTTCGTGTTGTTGTGGGGTGGTTGTTGTTATTGTGGTTGTTCTGGACTGCTGAGTGTCAAAGTGTGGTCCTCAAATAGTTCTCACAACTTTGCTAAGACGAAAAAAAGGTGTAGCCCTTAAAAAGTGAACACTTGTTGCGCACTCACTCTGCTTGCAAGAGGCGCCCACTTCCTTCCTGCGCTCTGAATGAAAAGCGATTGACTTTCCGCTGTGGGAGCTTTCAGTCCTCCCAGCTGGTCAGAGGTCCTCCTCCCCGAAACTGTGTTGCAATGATCTTCTACACGGATCACTTTTTCTTTCTTTTGTCTCAGTCCCCTGATCAACCGCTAGTCATACGCAGCAGCAACACACACTGTGTTTGAAGTTGATACTCCGGAGGGGGCACTAAAACACGAATAGGTTAGACTATTGGTTTAGTTCTTAATGGTGCCTCTTGCTGACAGATGACAAGACCAATCAGTAGGCTAATCTCCAAGGGACGCTTAACTCACTAAACCTTACCCCACCAGGCCAATGTCCAAATCCCTTTTGTAGCCTGCTGCTATTTCGTCCACGAAGACATTCACTGCAAAGTTTTGATCTTTTCAGTGCCAGGGACCCTTTTATAGGCAGGTGTCTAAGAATAGGTTTGAGAAAGTCGATATTGACTCCTATTGATGTGTAATAAGCATGTTATGTTTGGTTGGACCGTTGGATCGTGGCTGGTGGGGAAAGTCCCTGATATGATATTGCCCTCTGGTGGTTGTCGCTCACTCAGTCGCTCAAAGACTCACAAATTGAATTACTTGTTTAAACCACCTAAGAGTTGACAAGTTATCATCCAAATTGTTTGGAAGATATTCATTCATTGCAGATAAGACATGACCATTTAGGCTGGAAAAGATTATAATTTGTCATATTAACCTTCCTGGCATTTCATTATCTGATAGTAGATTATGGTATTATGGTAAATCTATTGTTGAAGAAGACCTAGATGTGAGCCCAACTTTGTGACTTGATCCAATGAAAATGTAGTTTTGTATCCCAGAAAGACATTTAGAAATAACAAATTCATTTCTAAATGAAATGTCATTAAATATAAATTGAGCGTATAACTTGCTCACCTGCATTTAATATCTTCTGAAAGGGCCTTTTTTATACATTTTGAAGTAGCTGTTGATTAGTAAACACAAAAATACCAATATCAATAATAACTTTTATGACGTTTTCAATACAAAACATTGTCAAAATATATCATAATTTATAGAATTTATATGCAAATCAGAATGTCTCAACATCCAAAAGTAAAATGGATTGCATTGCACATGATGTTGGCAACGTGCAGTAACATGCAACCCCAAATGAAGTTCCTCCTCAAAGTTACACAAAATAGCTCCTAGATAATATAGACGATGATAAAACCACTTAAACATTAGTTAAGACTTTTTGTCTTATAATATAGTTACACAGTGTTCACAACGCAAACAGGTTTCCCTCAAGTTGTAGAAAACCAATCCCTTATGACGTGTGTGGTTTCACAATAAACCAATGATCATCTATTGCCGAAGGAAACCCATGACAAAGGATCTGGTTCAATGGTTAATCCGAGAGGGACTGATTAGTTTATCAAGAGAGTGATGTCAGCGACATATGTTCTATCCAAAGAAACCCTGGGCTGGTGGTGGGGGGGGGACTTTGTTCTCAGCCTCATAGTAAACAACATGTCCCTGAGCGTTCTTATATTGGATAGAGCGAACAATGTAGATTAATGCAGAGAGGGTGCAAGAGAGAGAGTGCGATGCGAGAAAGAGAGAGTGAGCGAGAGGGAGCGGGCGAGAGAGAGCTATGTTGACGAAGGCAAAGAGAGAGAAAGTGAGTCAGCAATATAGATAAAGGCAGAGACAGAGAGCGATAGAGAGCCGTATAGATAAAGGCAGAGGAGAGAGAGAGAGAGAGAGAGAGAGAGAGAGAGAGAGAGAGAGAGAGAGAGAGAGGAGAGGGAGGGAGGGGAGGGAGGGATGGGAGGGAGGGAGGGAGAGAGGGAGGGAGAGAGAGAGAGAGAGAGAGAGAGAGAGATAGAGAGAGATGGGAGAGAGAGAGAGAGAGAGGAGAGAGAGAGAGAGAGAGAGAGAGAGAGA